>NC_082707.1:143509758-143815974 GCF_030144855.1 Hypanus sabinus | reverse complement strand
CATCAGAAAGCATTTTTGCCTTAGTGGCCATAATGCTATTAATTTTAAGATGAAGATCGAAAGAGACAGGTCAGGTCCACAGGTTAGGACCATAAACTGGCAAAGGACTTATTTTAAGGGAGTTAGTCAGGATCTCACTGAAGTTGATTAGGTGGGCTTGTTTAAAAGAACAGGAATGGATAGTATTTGGGAGGCTTTTCAGAATGTGATCACAAGTGTTCAGGAGCAGCAAGGTAAAGGGTAAACCTGACATTAGGGGACCTTAGTTGAGGATCAGTTCAAGAAGGAGGTGTACTTTGGTTTTAGCAGGTCAGGATTAAGTGAATCCCTTGATGACTATAGAAAAGATCTAGAATATTCTAAAGAGGGAAATCAGGAGAATAAAAACAGTGTATGATTTAGATATAACAGTTAGGGAGAAGGAAAGTCCCAAGAGGTTCTATAGCTATATTGAGAATGAAAATGTGGATAGAGAACGAGTAGGTCCACTCAGAGATCAGCAGAGCATTCTATGTCTTGAGCTACAGCAGATAGGTGGTATTTTAATAAATATTTCTCCCCAGTGTTTTGTGAGAAGGCATTTACAGCCTTACAGTGCATTAAGGTGGATTAATCCTTCAGGCCTGACCATGTGCACCCTCAGGCGTTATGGGTGGCTAGATGGGAGATTGTGGATGCCTCTGCAGAGATATTTGCATCAATGTTAGACACCAAAGTTCCTGAAAACTGGAAAATGACTAATACTCTTTTCTTTAAGAAGAGCAATAAGAACAAGCCAGGGAATGCAGGTCAGTCAGCTTGACATTCGTAGTGGGGCAGTTACAGGAGGAAATCCTGAGGGACAAGGTCTAATCAGGAGGGGTAGTCATGCTTGACAAACCATTGAATTGTTTGAAGAGATAATCAAAAGGCTTGATGAGGGTAGGACAATGGATATTATCTGTTTGGACTTTACTAAGGATTTTGTAAAGGAGATCTAGTTCTGTGGATTCAAAATTGCTCTAAGGTAGGAAGCAGATGGAGGTAATTGAAGATTATTTCTCAGAATGGAGGCTGGTGACTTGAGGTGTGCCACTTGGTTTGTTGTTGGGACCTTTATTTGCAATTTATATAAATGATTCAGATATGAATGCACAATGTTTGATCAGTAAATTTGCAGATGATACAACTCAGGAAGAGTTATTGATGGTGAATAAGGTTATCATGGATTACAAGGGGATCTTGATTAGTTAGGAAAGTGCTCAAGGAATGGCAGATAGATTTCAATACAGATAAGAAGGAGGTGATTCATTTTTGGAAAGATGAATCAGCATGGGACTTGTACAATGAATAATTGACAACTAGGAAATTTAACAGAACAGAAGGATTTAAGAGTACAAGTGCATAATTTGTTGAAAGTTGACATCCTAAGTGGGCAGGATGGAGAAAAGGGCATTTAGCTTGCTGACCTTCATTAATCAGGGCATTGGGTTTAGGAATCATAGATGCATAACTCATTGCTGAGGCTAAACTTGCAGTACCGTGTGTAGTTTTTATCTTCCTATTACAGGGAAGATGTGGTTAAACTGCGAAGAGTGCAGAAAAGATTTACAAGTATGTTACTAGAACCAGAAGTCCTAATTTAAAGGGTAAAGTTGGCCAGGCCAAGGCCTTTATACCTTGGAATATAGGAGAATGAGAGATGACATTACATGTGTTTTATAATATTGGGAGGAATAGATATAGCTGATGTTGTCTTTTCCCCAGTTTATAGGAGTTGAAACAAGGGGCATATATTTGGGGTACAGCCAGTGGTGTAGTGGCATCCGCACCGACTTCAAGGCAAGTGGTCCCAGGTTCAACTCTGGCACACTTTCCATCGGTGCTGAGTTGAGCATCGAGCTAGCAACTTCACCTTGTAAAAAAAACAGACAAAAATGCAAAAGAAACTGCAAGGTTGCCACCTGATACGCCACAAGGTGTGGAAAGGAACAACAGCAACATACATTTGGGGTGAGAGGGGAATGATTTAAAAGGGACCTTGAGGAAAATGTTTCTGCACAGTGAGAGGGAAGTATGTTGAACAAGCTGCCAGATGAAGTGGTTGAGTCAGGTACAGTGGTATCATTTAAGAAGCACTTAGGTAGGTACGTGGAGGGACAAGGCTGAGGGATATGGGCCGAATGCTGGAAATTGGGACTAGTTGGTAGGCATTCTGGACTCACTGTGCCAAAGGGTCTGTATCGTTGCTGTATTCCTCTATCACTGCATGTCTCTATTACACATGAGTCATCAAATTTAATAGAAGTGGCCATAATTGCATGGCTACCTATATGAACTTGTGCACAATTAGGCTGTGCTATTTCTATTCTTGCAAAAGTAACTGTTCATGAGAACTTCTTTGACTTTAAAGTGGTTGGTACATTCATTGGTTGTAAAATCCTTGTTTATTGTTCAAATCAAATGTTGACAACAAAAAAAAAATTGTAAATGTGCTTAAATGCCATATGTTATTTTCTGATTTTATTTTCCAGAGGTTAGCACATATGAAAGGAATCTTGGGCCCAGAAGAGGTGAGGAGACCTGCTCTGACTCTGGTAATGCATTCCTTGGAAAGTTCAAATATTCTTTTAAGATGTGCTGCAGCAGAGACTCTGGCCAGACTGGCACAAGTGGTTGCCGACAGTGCCTTCACTGCTAGATTGTCGCAGATGAGCTTTGAAAAGTGAGTAAATTGAAGTCAATTAATCTTCTGGTTTGTTGCAAGATATTTGGCTTCTGGCCTGATCTTTTGATCATCATGTTTTGTGTGCTTGTTCAGTTATATTTGGGATGATTGATGACACCCCCGCCCCCCAAGGTAGTCATAATGATAATAATGATAACAGTGGAGGATTTATAAAGTAAATGTGTTGGGCATGACAAATTTTCTATAATTTGTGATCAAACTTCAGTCAGGTAATTTGATGCTATTATTTTACCATTTCCATCTCAATATTAGTTTTTTTAGTTTTATCTTTGTACTGAAAATTTAAAAAGTGAGAGTTAACTCAGCTAAAAAAAAGTTCATCAAAAGCATGGGTAAATTGTTCTGTGTTGGTTGCATTGCCAAGACAATTGAAAGTTGTATGTAACTTGCCACCCCAGTCATTTCTCTAGTGACAGATGTATGTGAATTTGAATACTATCTGTGCGTTACTGAATAACCCTGAATCAGGAAGGAAATCAACTTTCTTTAAGTTGCCAGTTTTTGCGATATTTAGGTTGGTTGTCCATTTGAGTATCAGCTCAGTGGTGGTGATGACATGCAACCACCTCATTGCCTCATGGAGGTCCACTGGGCAGGAATAGTGCTACCAAGTAATAGCATTGCTGAGGTCCTAGACTTGTGTTGCTGATGGTCTTTTCCTGGTACTTGTGTGGCATAAATATTAGCTGTTGATTTTTAGCTCATCTTTGTATTGGCCTTTTGGGAGAAAGAGAGTCCTCTTCACTGAAAAGTTGTGAATATAATTGAACATTATGCAGTCATCAATAAACATTCCAACTCCTAACTGAATCATAGAGGGTGGAAGCTAAAGATAGAGGGACTAGGATACCACTGAGGGACTCCTGCACCAATACCTGAAGCTGAAATAATTGGCACTTGTTAAACAGAACTATCCCCATCAGTGAAGAAATTTCTCTCATCATTCTCAATGAAGTGGTTACTCAAAATCACTCTCTCCTTTCTCAATATTGATGTAAGGGCTTTTTGAGGTAGATAATCAATGTTGGCCTTATCTGTGACACCATAACTCTATGAATGAATATAAATGCAAATGTCCATATTGTCACATAATTTCTTGATGTTTAATTGACTGTTTTTCTTTTTTCAATAGCAAAGTATATAACATTGCAAATTTCCCTCGTATATTCCTTCTGCCCTCCTTCTTTTACCATTCTCTTGTCCTTATCACTTTGCATGTCTTTTGTCCTCTCAACCTATTGCATATTTATAATTTGTATTCCAGCAAACTTGGATGCTATACTCATAGCCTCTTCTAAGTGATCTGGATAGATTTAAAATAACTGAGGTTTTGGAATTGATCCTTTAATTTGCCAATATAAAACTTATCCTTCTATCCATGTTGTCTTCTGTTCAACTAGTTCATTAATTTGGCAAATATATTCCTGGCTAGAAGATTTTCAGACAGTCAGTTTATCTTTGGTTGGAGGTTGGGTGGATGACATTTGTCAGTCAGAATTGGCAGTCACTTAGACAACTCTTGGTTGATTAAAGAAAGCCAACCTGGATTAGTTAAACACAAATCATGTTTAACTAACATAGGGAAAAATTTCTTGAGTAATACGATTTTGGCTCATCAGGAAAATGGGATTTCTTTGTGTGATTCTGGAAACATGCATGGAACAGTGATAATAGTAAAATAAGGTTTTGTCCTGTAATAGAAAATTATATCAATAATTTAGACATTGAGCATAAGACCCCAATTTCAATGGAATGAACATTGACTTGAAATGTGTAAATGTGAATTTAAAGTTTGACAAGAAAGAATGTTATTGAACAATAAAATACTTTAAAATAGAGATGTTACTTATGATGGGACTCAACAATGGCAATTTAAACTGAGATTCTGGCTGGACTCAAAATTGATAGAAGTGGTTCCAGGAAAATGAGCTGTGGGATTTCCAGGAAAGGATGGGGGAGTGGGATGAACTGGATTGCTCCTCATTGGACTGTAATTACGAGAATTACTTTCTGTAACTATTCTGTGATTTCTGTGAAAATGCAATTGTTTTATGTTCACTAACTCTTAACTTATCCTGCTTGTTACATCCTCAATAAATGTTTGGCATGATTTCCTTCAATCACCATGTGGCCACATGCTTAAGAAATCAGGATTTTAAAAAACATTTTCAATAAAAGGTCTAACAGTACAAAGTTAACTAAACCATCTTCTCTTCAGTTGAAACACCTGCTTAAGCTAAGAATCTATCATTCATAAATCAATCAATTTATCTTGATGAAATAAGCTATCTTATGTATTTAGTTTCATTGTTTTTTTTTATTATTGTGTTCTTTATCTCAGTGTTTTGTTCTTCTACTGCAATGGATCTGGAGTAACAATTATACACTTTTGTACAGGAAATGGCATTAAACCATCTTGAATCTTGAAGGCAATTGCTTAATGAAAATACATGGATGGCCTATACACTATCAGTTTGTTGTTCAGTCCAGTTACTGACTTAATAACCAGGATGTGATCTGCTTTTTGTGTACTTGTTTTAGTTGGCAGTTAACTTGCAGGTTAAAGCAAATGTAATTTTTTGGGGGGTCCTGTGGACAAAAAAAATCTTTATTTTTCTTTTAACTTCAGGTTGAAATCTGCAAGGGATGTGATTTCTCGCACGGGGCATTCCATGGCCCTTGGTTCCCTTTACAGGTACCTGGGAGGAATTGGTTCACACCAGCATTTAAATGCCTGTGTCAGCATCCTTCATACTTTGTCTCAAGATAATACCTCCCCTGAAGTTCAGGTAATTTTTTTTTTGCATATGGAATCAGAAGCATGAACATTATGTTTATAAATCCTCTTTATGACTCCAATATTTGACTGGTGCTTTATTTAAAGTCTTACCAGTGATTCATCTAATTAGGTGAATCTATTCTGAACTGCCTGCTATGTCTTGAGAGATTTGCAAGTTATTTATATACAGGTTCTTCTATAATGTAGAAGATCATTTTGCCAATTCAGCATTTTACATGTTTCAAGTTGCTATAAATTGTCTCTTCTGAACTGTTGTAGTTGAGAATTTGAAAGAGTAACAATATGTAAATATTTGCCATAAACATTCAGCAGTAAAGTTGTTAAAAGTTGCTCAGATTGTTGGAAGTTTACTGTGTATTTAATTAATGTTGCAAACACATTGGAATATTATTCCAAACTGTTTCACAATCTTGTGAAATTGTGTCCAATAATGTTAAATATTTTTGTTTGGTTGATTTCAAGTCATGAAGTAAGTGACCATATTTGTCTATCGTGTCAAATATAATGCACATCAAATATACCTGCATTAGGCAATTTGACTTAAGTCCTAATACATCGATTTTACCTCTTCATGTTGTGTGGAGCACACAATGAACCAATTTAAATTTATTTCTTTATTTTTAACTTTTACTTTGAACTGCTTGAAATTGAATGATTCATTCAATTGAATAACATTGGATTCAAAATAACATCCAGCAAGGAGGATGCTAGATTCTACTTGCACATGAACGCTGGACAGATTTTTCCTTGATATGTGCTTGCCAGAAACACAACTTTCTTTATTGATGCTTTATTCAGATGCTTACCAAGTTTTATCCCAAACTGGCAAATTTAGTTGGGATGTAGCACTACCATGTTTGAGGCGGTGAATAGTCTTTCACAGTACATGGTATTGCAGTTTTGAAAGTAAAAGGTCTTAAATGTTAAAGTTAGCATGATTTAAGTGAGATGTAATTGCAATCCATTATGCTATTAGGTATTAGTCTAATCCCAGTAAACCTGGTTATGCCACTCACCCTCCATAAACAAGATGAAAAAAATAGTGTATTTTATTTAAGCTACTTTTAACAGAAAAGGAGAAAGAGCAAGATACCTGAGGAACTGGGCCACTTTCTGGGTGAGATGGGAACTCTACATACCGGCTAGATTGCAGCTCAATAGCACAGGATCTGTATCTTTGCAGGGAGAGTTAGTTCGTGCTGATGAGGAGGATTGAAACCAGCTTGGTAAGGGAACTAGAGGGCAGAAACAGAAGGGGAGAAAGCAAGCAGGATTAG
This sequence comes from Hypanus sabinus, assembly GCF_030144855.1. NCBI lineage: Eukaryota > Metazoa > Chordata > Chondrichthyes > Myliobatiformes > Dasyatidae > Hypanus > Hypanus sabinus. The sequence goes on along the minus strand of NC_082707.1, from coordinate 143,809,169 downwards.
AAGTTTTAGGTGAAGGGGTATCTCAGAAGTTAAAGCAAGAAGAAATGCTTATATCGCAGGCTGATGACGGCAGTGAGGATAACCGGTGTGGTGGAAGGAGAGTGCACAAGCATAGTAGTACACAAACTAAAACTTGCAGTAATAAAAGGGATAGGATTCAAGACCTTTTATCTGAAAATATGCTGCATTCACAGGAGATTGATGAGCTAATGACACTGCATATGGTCATTGGGGAAGCTTGTGAGGTGACCCATACTGGGAACTTAATATTTAGGAGTGCTTGATATTTTGAAAGGATGGCCAAAAGAAAATTTGAAATGAGGTAGCTCTGCTAATCAAGGGTGAAATCACAGCAGTGGAGAGGAATAACATTGGCTCAGAAATCGCAGATGCTGGATCGTTTTTTAATGGAGATGAGAAATAGTATGTGTAAGAAGTCACTGCTGAAAATACTTAAAAGGCCTTTCTCCAGCAGCTGCTTTACTGAAGGCCTTTTTTCAGGCTAGAAGGATGTTACTAGTCGTGTGCTAGAAGAACCAGTTATTTCTAAATTCCATTAATTGCTTGCAAGAGAGTATAGAATGTAACTTTGAAAACTGTGGAAAGGACATGGATATCTCAGTGATCCTCTATTAATCACAAAGCAAGTTAAGCAGTCAGGTGCATCAAGTGGTTAGGAAGCAAAGTGCAGTATTGGCCTTTATTACAAGGGGAGTTGCAGTTTACAATTGCAGAGGATGCCGTCAAGGCCATACCTGATTTCCTTGTTAATGGAAAGATGTACTGGTATTGGATGTAATCAGAAGAGATTCTTACGCTTAATTCCAAGGTGTGGGTTGTCCTGTCGTAAGTTAAATTTGATGTATACTTGGTGTTAAAAGGAATAAAAGGTGCCTTAGTGAAACATGTAAGATTATAAGGGGACATGACATTGTAGATACTGAAATTCAGTGGATTCCAGCTCATTATAACCCATCAGGACAAGTACATTTTGGCCCAATTGGTCAAATTTTCATGGAAACATTTAAAAAGGTATAGAGGTATAAAAAAAAGAGGAACTAAGTACAATTTATGTATTTAAATGAAATACAGAACAAATTAGAACACTGTCAATGCTACTACAGTACTGTAAAACTGTGTATTGGTTCCTAATAGTTATCAATGGAGGAATTCAGCGTATGATGCCACATTCTTTTGATTGACTGTAAATGAGTAAAGTAAGCCAGCATAGACACCTCATGTAGATAATGGACTGACTTCATGCAAATCTATTGATTGCATCCTCCAAATCATCATTTTCATTATAACCTTCAAGATGATTGTCAATGCCTTCAGATTCTTCGTAGTTCCTAACTTGCTGAAGTAGTGATATTCTTTCATTTTCACTCCCAGCTGTTTCTGGCATCTCCAAGACTGATTGCTTGAAACTGCAGTGAGCAAAACAGTTCTGAATTGTCTTACTGCCTATTTCTTTGCAATTTTTGAACAAAAGCACAACTGACACTATTTAAAAATTATTCTCTCTAAACATCGCGTAGTGTCTAACAGCCACACAATTACGCGTGTCTGACGCTTGTTAGAAATTGTTAGACAACCGTGTTCTGCCCCAATTAAGCAGCATAGTGTCTCAAATAAATGAAGGGAATCCCAGCAATTTTCTCGATGAGGTTTTGTTCTTTAAGAGTTGTTCCCAATAAGTGGCTGCCCCAATTAACCAATGATCCAATTAACTGGCACTTCCTGTATTTCCACATATGGAGGAATCTTGAATCAAGAGACATAGTTATAAGGAAAAGTCTTTTAAAACTGAGGTGCATAGGAGGATCTTCTTGGAGAAGGTGCAAAATGTTTGGTAGTCTCTTCCCCAGAGTTTTGTGGAGGCTGGATCATTGTGGGTATATAAGGATGAAGTAGATAAGCTTTCAGAAGATCAAGGTGCTGAAAGCTATGGGAACCTGGCACAAAAAAGAAGGTGAGGCCTAGGGCCAGAACAGCCTTGATCATGTTGAATGGTGAGAAGGTTGAGAGGACAAGTGGCCTCTTCAGCTATTTTCTAGCAGTGCCTTTCACTGTTTCTTGGACCATTGTATTGAAAAATCAATCAATTTGATATTGTGGCACAAGACATATTTATCAATGATGAAGTTCAAAAGCCATAGATTTGGAAAGTGATCATAGCATGATAGAATTTCAAGTTTGAGGGTGAGAAATTGTTTCTGAATCGGGAAACTTAAATTAAGACCGTTACAATAGCATGAGGACAAGAATTAGCTGAAATGGACTGGGAAGTAGATAGGAGGGTAAGATGGTACATATTTTAGAGAAGATAAATTGGTTTCTCAGTCAAATGCAAGAAATTCATCCATTCATTGCTTTGCTTTCTTGGGCCACGTAACTATAGGTTTATAAAGGAAGCTTATCAGCAAAATTAGTATTACTGATCATGCAGCTGTTTTGTTAAAAAGTAATATTCAAAGAAACAATGTAGAGAGTTATAAATGCTTGTCTCTTCTTTTGTAGACCTGGGCGTTGCACTCCTTATCATTGTTAATCGATTCCAGTGGCCCAATGTATAATGCCCATGTGCAATCAAGTCTGTCTCTTGTCTCATTGTTGTTGCTGAGTGTACCTCCAGCACATGTTGAGGTTCATCAAAGTTTGGGTCGCTGTTTGAATGCACTGATTACCACATTGGGGCCAGAATTGCAAGGTAATGTGTTTCTATTGTAATCAGCTTGCTTATAGTATATTGGAAAATTACAACTCATTGGATGTTAAATGTTTAAGATTTGCATGATTTAGAATATTAGTTTTGTGTTTTTATTAAATGTTTTCTTTTGTATTCTTGCCTATGAAGAGGTGTATTTTAGTTGAAGTATAATGTTGGTAGACAATTAGAACGTATTAGTTTAATTTAGACTATTGATTGAGATTGTAGTGTCTACTGGAGATCAGGTTTGAAGACTGCATAGAAAGAGGCCAAGGGTAAGTTGATTTGACAAAAAAATAGTCATGATGGATTTTTATTAGCATTTAGCAAAGGTGTGTGAGGTGCTGAAATGAGTGTGATGTATAGTATACAGCCACAAGTTGGCATTTTCAAAAGTGTTGATAAGTTCTACTTAACCTTAAAGGCCTTTTGCCTCAAGTCCTGTAAAAAAGAAACACAAATATATTGATCTGTTGGCTAATTAACGATAACATACTTTTACTAACTACTCTAATTGAAGCTTCCAAAGTTGGTTATCAAACACAGAATTTGAAAGAATCTGACACCAAGTCACAAAGAGAGTCCAAGATTCTCCAAAGCTTAGAGATTGTCCAAGGTTTAGCCAAAAAGGTTCATTTGTAAAGAGGAAATGGATATAAGTAGCATGAGGCTTTGGAAAATAAGTGCCAAGGTTATGCCAGTATCCAAGTAAGGTCTCAAGTCAGTGGTGAAGCTTCTGATGGATATGTACAATAAGTCAATTTTTAACTGAAGAGGGTTGCTGCTTATCCTCATCTGGATGTTAGAAGAACAGTTTTTGGTGGCATAGGAATCAAGCAGTACTTGCAGACAAGAGAACCTGTGGTGAAACCAGGGATAGCTGTGCGATATGGGAAGAATTCTTTCGGTGTGGAGCCAGCTGTCTGTTGAAAGAGCATTGGAGTCCCTCCCAATACTTCTGCCTCTTTGCACTTTAACTTTTGCTGCTTTTTATTAATTTTATGTTCATTTCTGGGCCATTGTTGTTGGAAGATGATTTTTAGCATTAGAGACTGCTACAAGAAATTATTTCAAGGTACAACTTATGTTTTATATTCTGAAATCAGTAAAATAACTTCTTTTAAGTCTTGAGTTCATATAATGTGTTTATTTTAACAAAAGAATTAATGTCATTTTTATATAAGTATGCTATTTTACTTTTTCCAAAGCATTAGCAATTTTCTTGTATGCATCCCATTGGTAACTTGCTGGAACTAGTTTCCTTTTTCTTGTGTCAATACTGAAAATAATTACATTGTAAGCTACCATATTTAGTGCTCTTTATTGCATTAACTACTGAAGAAAAGGGTAGATTGAATTTAAAATGAATGTGTATTTAATTCGCAGGAAACAGCAAGTCTGTCCCCTTGTTAAGAACTTCCTGTCTAGTTGGCTGTGCAGCGATGCAGGATAATCCTGATTGTCTTGTACAGACTCAAGCCATCTCCTGCCTCCAGCAGTTGCACATGTTTGCACCCCGTTACGTCAATCTTTCCAGTCTTGTCCCCAGTCTGTGTGTAAGTAAGCCATGTTGATGTGCACTTGCATGTGAATTTAGGTGATTACAAGTTACAGTTTTTGAAAATGTGCAAACTCTAGTGCAAACTCTAAATCAACTTACTTTCATGATCGGAGCTTTCATGATTTATGTTTAAATACCTTGTTATAAAAAAAAATGCACAAAATTGGTGTGACAAGTTTAATATATAGGGCCCCTGATAAAATTCTGTCATAAGCATTGATATTTATTTCAACCTTAATGTGTTAATACTTTGTAAGCATATTAATAGTTAGTTGTGCATTTTACCATTGTGCACATGGGCAATCCAAGTAGGAAGTCTCATCTTTACGACAAGAATAGTCTATAATGCTGGTTGCATCACCATGATGATTATATTCAGAACAAAACTGAATATCCACCATTACCAGCAGCTGCAGAAATTTTGTTTAAATTGTAATCTAAATTCCCATGGCAAAGTATATTTCTTGCTCGACCACTGCTGTCAGGCCAAGGGAGACAAGTATACATAGACTATTTGTTTTAACATAACAGCTGCATGATTGGCCCTTAATTTTTTTTATTTTAAAAGTACACTAGGTGTACATAATGATTCCATAACAACTGAATGAGCATAAGTGCAGTCCCTATTTCATTGGAATTTGTTGCACCCCTCAAAGCATTCACTACCTTGACAATTAGCAAAGTGAGCGATAACGTAGCAATAAAGTAGCTTGCGTCAGTTGCTTGCTGAGACCACTCCAACCTCACAAACCCATGATCTCTTGTATGTTGGAACACCAAGACATGTAGATTCACCTTGACCTTGCACATTAACCTAACTTGGAGGCGTATTGCCCTTCTTTCATTGGTACTGTGTTCCAATAGCATTGTGGAATTAACATTACCAGCAGTTCAAGAAGGAGGTTCATCACCAGTTTCTCTTGAGATGGGTGTTTATTTAATGTTCTGTAAAATGAATTTAAAGAAAACACTAGTTTGAGTTTAAATGGATTGAGTTTCAAGAATTACAAATAATTCTGAGCATAACTTCGTTTACCTCTGCATAGATGTTCTTCATCATGATAATATGCAGTGTCTGCTCCAGTTCATGACATAATTTGTGAATTGGAGTTGAGAATGCTTCGTGCAGTGTTAATATATTGCTAGAGTTACAATGATTGGTATCACTGTTTCTATTTTTTTTTAACAAATGTCACACAACCGGAGTGTCATTGTGACTGGTATGTCATTTCTTTTGTGCAGGAAATCTTATTGGATAATTCTGTTTGGGTAGGTTGCCTCCCTCATTCCACCCACTCGCCATGTCCCTTCACCAATCCCACAAGTTGATTTGATGTGTTTGAATATTTGTTAATAATGTTTATTTTTTTGTAAGCTCTGCCTTTATTAATTAATCTAACAATAACTTGGCTGGCATGCGAACCCAATACAACTGCACTGTGTGACATAACCTCCTTACTATTTGAAACCCTTGGCTCTTGCTATATTTGACTTCTCTAATGTACTTCCTTTTGACTAGTTATTTGCACCTGCAGACTGCAGAATGGTGGCAATAACCACTGCAGGTTAATACTGCAAATGGTTTGGCTTTTTTATATTATTTGCTTGATTGTGCAAAAAGTTCCTCAAGAGCTTATATTTGTGATGACAAAGAGAATACGTTTTGATAGCTTTTTGCAAGTTTTCCTCAAGACACTGTTATCATTGGTTTAGATACGCTCCTATGAAACTTAGACTGTTGCTTTTCATAGCCGGGCTTGCAGTGGGTAATACAGTAGTTAGGCAGGCCAGAAGTAATGGATGATAATGTACCTTCAATTACCTCTGTTAGCATTTGCCTCTTTGTTTGTGCTTGGTCGTTAACAGCATTTCTTTGTAAATGTAGGTAAGTACAGAGTTAAACTTGGATGTATAATTAGTTGTCAAAGTCTGATTTTAATCTGGCTGTTGTAAGACTTTACAACATTATCACAAACAATCTCAAAATTACCTTGAATGTTGTTTTAAATGAAAGTTTTAATTTCTAGCATATCATTTGAACTACAAACCCCATTTCCAGAAAAGTTGGGATATTTTCCAAAGTGCAATAAAAACAAAAATCTGTGATATGTTAATTCACGTGAACCTTTATTTAACTGACAAAAGTACAAAGAAAAGATTTTCAATAGTTTTACTGACCAACTTAATTGTATTTTGTAAATATACATAAATTTAGAATTTGATGGCTGCAACACACTCAACAAAAGTTGGGACAGAGGCACATTTACCATTGTGTTACATCACCTTTCCTTTTAATAACATTTTTTAATCGTTTTGGAATTGAGGATACTAATTGTAGTAGATTTGCAATTGGAAATTTTGTCCATTCTTGCTTGATATAAGACTTCAGCTGCTCCACAGTCCGCGGTCTCCGTTGTCTAATTCTCCTCTTCATGATGCACCATACATTTTCAATAGGAGATAGATCTGGACTGGCAGCAGGCCAGTCAAGCACACGCACTCTGTGTCTACAAAGCCACGCTGAATGTGGCTTGCAGAATGTGGTCTGGCATTGTCCTGCTGAAATAAGCATGGACGTCCCGGGAAGAGACATCGCCTTGATGCCAACATATGTCTCTCTAAAATCCTAATATATGCCTCAGAGTCAATGGTACCTTCACATACATGCAACTCACTCATGCCGTGGGCACTGATGCACCCCCATACCATCACAGATGCTGGCTTTTGCACCTTTCGCTGATAACAATCAGGATTGTTGTTTTCATCTTTGGCACGGAGAACTTGACGCCTGTTTTTTCCGAAAACTAGCTGAAATGTGGACTCATCTGACCACAGCACACGGTTCCACAGTCTTTCGGTCCATCTGAGATGAGCTCAGGCCCAGAGAACTCGCTGGGGTTTCTGCATAGAGTTGATGTATGGCTTCCTCCTTGCGTAATACAGTTTCAAGTTGCATTTCTGGATGCAGCGACGGACTGTGTTAAGTGACAATGGTTTACCGAAGTACTCCCGAGCCCAGGTGGCTATAATTGTCACAGTAGCATGACAGTTTCTTAGGCAGTGCCGCCTGAGGGCTTGAAGATCACGCACATTCAACAGTGGTTTCCGACCTTGCCCTTTACGCACTGAGATGTCTCTGAATTCTCTGAATCTTTTCACAATATTATGTACTGTAGATGTTGAAAGACCTAAATTCTCTGCAATATTGTGTTGGGAAATGTTCCTTTTGAACTGACTAAATTCTCTCATGAACTTTGGCACAAAGGGGTGAGCCACAACCCATCCTTGCTTGCAACGACTGAGCCTTTGATGGATGATACTTTTATACCCAGTCATGATACCTCACCTGCTACCAATTAGTCTGCTTAATGTGGAGTCTTCCAAACCGGTGTTACTTGAATATTCTGTGCACTTTTCAATCTTATTTTAACTCTGTCCCAACTTTTGTTGAGTGTGTTGTAGCCATCAAATTCTAAATTTGTGTATATTTGCAAAATACAATTAAGTTGGTCAGTAAAACTATTGAAAATCTTTTCTTTGTACTTCTGTCGGTTAAATAAGGGTTCACGTGAATTAACATATCAGATATTTTTGTTTTTATTACATTTTGGAAAATATCCCAACTTTTCTGGAAATGGGGTTTGTACTTTCATGGCAATGCTCATTCACAATTAGTTGCAGGACTGAATTACTTGTGGATCACTCAGATGGTGGCATTTTGTGCATTCTCAGATAAATGAGAGTAATCTTTAACAATGGTAAGTACAGTAATTGATTCAAACCTTGTAAAACCTTCCAGCACCATGCCATCTCCCAATGCAAACAGGCTCTCCACCTTGACACTTGTTTTCTCTTACCAGTTCTGATGACTGTCCATTGGCCTGAAACATAATTGTTTCTCAGTTCACCTATGCTGCCTGACATGCTAACTATTTACATTTCCTGTTAATTTTGTTTCTGCCGGGTTTCAGTGTGTTTTAGCCTAATTTTAGTGAACGTGAAAGCGGGAAAGTGAAGTTGGCAACTATAGATGTGAGCAATTGAGCACTGAGCATGGTGAAGTGGTGGTGTTCATCTCCACCAGGTATCTATTTATATTTGAGATTCTTCATCTTTGTCCTTGTTAGGTGAAAAATCCTGAGAAACTTATGCCTTTTCTCTTGACCAATTTTTGCTCTTTTTCATCCAGCTGTTAATCCTTCAGCTTAATTTTGCAAATCAACTTCTGCCAAATTTAAACTCTAAATCCCATAATATAGTTACAGAAGTCAAAAATGAGAGGTGTTCTTCCAGCTCATTCTCATACCTATTTGATGAGGAAGTGATTGGGAAAGATTAAATGTTATTCATTTTGTTTATTTAGGTTAGAGGATATCTTGGGGTGCTTTCATTTTCTGTCCTTAGCCACTCTTTAACAATGCTACAGAATTCAACAGTGTTATAGAGCAATTCGATTCACTAGAAATGGAGTTGTACTTTGGAACATCTCACCAACTGATCCAGGGCTGCAGAATCAGAGAGAAGCAGTTAGCCACTGTCAGTTATTATAGACAATAGACAATAGGTGCAGAAGTAGACCATTCGGCCCCTCGAGTCTGCACCGCCATTCTGAGATCATGGCTGATCATTCACTATCAATACCCAGTCCCTGCCTTGTCCCCATATCCCATGATTCCCCTATCCATCAGATATCTATCCAGCTCCTTCTTGAAAGCATCCAGAGAATTGGCCTCCACCTTCTTCCGAGGCAGTGCATTCCACACCTCCACAACTCTCTGGGAGAAGAAGCTCTTCCTCAACTCTGTTTTAAATAACTGACTTCTTATTCTCAATCCATGCCCTCTGGTACTGGACTCTCCCAACATCTGGAACATATTTCCTGCCTCAATCCTATCAAATCCTTTAATTATCTTAAACGTTTCAATCAGATCCCCTCTCAATCTCCTCAATTCCAGCGTGTACAAGCCCAATCTCTCCAATCTCTCTGCGTAAGACAGCCCTGCCATCCCAGGAATCAACCTAGTGAATCTACGCTGCACTTCCTCAATTGCCAGAATGTCCTTCCTTAAACCTGGAGACCAAAACTGTACACAATATTCCAGGTGTGGTCTCACCAGGGCCCTGTACAAATGCAAAAGAACATCCTTGCTCTTGTATTCAATTCCCCTTGTAACAAAGGCCAACATTCCATTTGCCCTCTTCACTGCCTGTTGCACTTGCTCATTCACCTTCATTGACTGGTGAACTAGGACTCCTAGGTCTCTTTGCATTTCTCCCTTACCTAACTCGACACCGTTCAGACAATACTCTGCCCTCTTGTTCCAGCTTCCAAAGTGGATAACTTCACATTTAGGATAGACTCTCAGTTGTTTCCGGGATGCAGTTCCACAATTGTCTGGCATTTTTTTAAAAAAATCCTACTTTTTTTTCCAAATTCATTCATACAGTACATGTACAGACATTTGTATGTTTGGGATGAATATCCTCAAAAAAATAGAAGCATGATACATTGGTCCATGTTTTGAGCAAGTGGTAGAGTTTATAAAGCTCTGCAGCAACATAAAAGTGAATGATTAAAGAAGCTTGCTGTGTGAATTGATGCTTATGGTTAGGTAGCATTAACGAGATAGCAAAACACACAGAATGCTGGAGGAGCTCAGCAGGCCAGGCAGCATCTATGGAAAAGAGTAAATGGTCGATGTTTCGGGCTGAGACCCTTCATCAGGACTGGAAACAAAAATTGAAGTCAGAGCAAGAAGGTGGGGGAGACAGGAAGAAGTGCAAGATGGTTGATGATCGGTGAAACTGGGAGAGGGAGTGGGAGAGTGGTGAAGTAAAGAACAGGGAAGTTGCTAGGTGAAAGAGATGAGGGCTGGAGAAGGGGGAATCTCATAGGGAAGGGTAGAAACCATGTAACAAGATAGGCTGAGTGAAAATGCGTTAAGTTTTACATGTGCTTATAGTGCCTAATTTTAAACATGCACAACTCCATCTAACTCCTTTATTGAATGTGTACAAAGGACTCGCCCAATAAATAAATTCTCTGTTTTAATTTATCTCAGAATCTCTTCTGATAGCTGAAGAAAACTACTTTTAGAACTGCTTTGAAATTAGTAAATTTTCAAGTTGAATAATTTCAAGTTTAAGCTATGAAAGAGCCCTGCCTTACCTAGGATTTTTTTTTGTGAATTTTAATCAAAGTCCAAATTTAATTGTCATTCATCCATGCATAAATACAGTCAATTGAAACAGTGTTACTCCAGGGCCATGGTGCAAAATACAGTGCCAGCAGTCATATACAGCACAAGGCACATATAGCACATACAAGAGAGCAGTAAAGTACAGTCACCCAAAAGAAAGATGGTCCATGAATGTTGCAGCAGCAGAACACAGTGCAGCTTGTCTTCTGCTGAGTGATTACTGCAGGGGAGGGGGACTGCACCCTCCTTCATGCACCAATGCCTCGGTCAGTGTAACGGTCCACACCTAGCCCAGATCTTTCAATTTCTCCACCAAAGAGCAACTTGCTGATGGAATAGACATGCAGTACTTTAAGTAAATGTCTAGCCTGGTTTTGTGATCATAAACAATTTGTTTAAGAAAGACAATAATTTAAGAAAGACAATTCATATGAAGCTGCTGCATCCCAGCACACCACCGTCTTACTGAAAATGTTATCATAGTGGTAAAACTTGTGTGTTAAGTTTAACACAGGAAAAATGTTTTTTGTGTGTTTGAATAATGAATAAACTCAGCTTATTATTTTTAAGTGTAATAGATCCATTATCATAGACTTAGTTATTACTTGTGTGAATAGCAGATTAAAGGTGGTTATATTTGTGACATTAATCATGATGAATCTGGAAAAATTGTTTAAGTTTTGTGCTGCATTTTATTTTTGAGTGAGAGGAGAGAAAATGCATTTATCTGTGCCCAAGTCGAACAGTTCATATCACAAAGGATCTTTTCGTTTTTTAGGTAAACCTTTGTAGTTCACACCTGTTGTTGAGACGGGCTGTGATTGCATGCCTGCACCAGCTTACACAGAAGGAAGCTGCTGAAGTGCTTGACTATGCCATGACTCTTGCCAAGGAATCCAATAAAGGAAGCTGTAAACTTGGTAAGATATCTGATTGGGGATCAGTACATGTTACACACTTAGACTAACTTTCAATTAATGTTTTATCATTTTAAGAAAATTGTATCAATCAAAATCTTTTGTGTAATGTACTTACCTTGGAGAGTCAGAGATAACAACATTGAATGTTGAAATTGGTAAAGTTTGCATTCTGTTGAAAAAGCAAGATGATTGTTTTGAGTAGTTAACATAAGAAATTGATAATAAGGCCAAGAATTTGAAATGTAAAGTATCATTGAGGTCATTATAATATATCAGTCTTTTCTTCCATTTTACTTACTATCTAAATTTCTTCTGTGCTGTGGTACTTCAGTCGTAGCACATGCTGTCCTGGTTGTGTCGAAAATTGTTTATTAGACAGCCACAGTTGTTTATAAAATTTGGCAAGGACTAGTCATCAGGATTGATTCTAGTATTTTGTTCGGTTATCATGAAAATGAAATTCCATTTTATTGTTACATTAATCGTAAGAACCTGGTATGCCTTGTAAATGTTTTGATATTTTAGCAAGACAGGTACAAAAATAAGGTGCTAGCAAGGTCCACATTTTAACCTTGTAAAACTAAAATCTAAATTTATTTTCAGATGTTAATATCAGTCAAACTGGCCTGGAAGGAGCCCTCTTTAGTTTACTGGACAGAGAATCGGACCAACAACTTTGTCAAGATATTCGTGAAACTTTGAGTTGCATCCTATCATCCATGGCAGTTGAAAAGCTTAGTCATTGGTTAAAGTTATGCAAAGATGTTTTATCTGCCTCAGCTGGTAAGTTCAGCTTTTAAGTATGTGAAACTTCTGTTTACTATCAAAAATGGAACGTTTGGTTAATTTTACTTTGACTTCAAAGGAGTATTTTGTTTTCCCTTGTGCTCAGTTGATGTCACTGTGCATTAAAGCCAGAATGCCCAACCCGAGCTTGGCAGGGCAGAGCTGTGCCTGTAGGAATTGGTTAGGATGCATGTATTACCAAACACCTGGTTTCAGGCCAGACAAACTCGTTACTTTATCCACATCAGGATGATTTACTTAATATTTCCAATATTTGTTCTGTGTTTAAATTTGTTATATTTTCAGTGATAGTCTTAACAAGTCTGGAGAAATGTAACTAAATATTTGGGCTTGCATCAAGTTTGTATTGGGCCTATCCAGCTGTTTGATTGTACACTTGAGAGGACCTCTCAATGCCTTTCCCATGCAGATTTGCTGCCAAATTATTAAGATGATGTAGATAAAGCATGAGCAATCTTCCAAAGTTTGCTCTCCTGAGGGTAAAAATTTAATCAAGACTTCTAACTCTGGCATGTCTTAAATTTGAGAACTCCATGTGTAAGCCAGGTTTATGCACAACATTACAAATGACAACATGTAAAAATTGTGAATTTTGTATTTTATTTGCTGAAATGTTTATTTTCATTTGTTAATTCATGTTATTACCTCTCTTACAAACTTTCTAAATTCTAATCACCTCCACCCCAGATTTCACCTCCACTGCTCCAGTAGACACTACTCAGGAAGATGAGGATGAAAGGGCTGATGATGAAACAATATTCACCTCCAATAAAGATGACCAGTTACGACCAATGATTGCACCACGCTGGTCAACCAGGGTATTTGCAGCAGAATGTGTGTGCCAAATTATTACCCAGTGTGAGAAGATAGATGCTGCTCATTTTGATATGACTTTGGCTCAGGAGAAAAAATTGAAGCACCCTCAAAGTAAGTGGCTTTGAGGGACCTGAAAGATTAAGTGTTTGTGGTGGTTGCAAAAGTTTACTCTGAGATGTTTTACCAGATTTTAGTATGAACTGGATGGCTTTCATCTGGAAATTATCTTATAAGGTATACACAGTTTTTATATTTTCCAGGTGATTTCTTGGTGATGCATCTCGCAGATTTAATTCGCATGGCTTTCATGGCTGCCACAGATCACAGTAACGCACTGCGTTTATCTGGTCTTGAGATGTTACTCGTCATCATCAGGATGTTTGCAAATATCCCTGAACCAGAGTTTCCTGGTCATGTAATCCTTGAACAATACCAAGCAAATGTAAGTGACAAAGATTTCAGTTTAAGTTGCTACTTTTGTGTCCCTGTATTATTTAATAGATAACAACATTTATTCTAAATGTAATCACCGATGAATTTGCCTGCAGCAGCATCTTGCAAAAAGCAATGGAGAATGAGGAATATGGGTTAAATATTCTTATGCTCCAGTTTGAGAACTGATTCTTCATCATTTCAGTACCGCTTGAAAGTATTTAAGTCCTTGAAAATTATACCATCTTGTAAAAGTTTATAATCAGCCAGCCATTCAATCTCACATTTTAGTATATTCTTCCAACTCATGTCTGCTTTGTTCCTTTTCTGCTCAATTTAAGCGAAGCTCCTTGATCTCCCTTTCAATCTCCACCTGATTCAAATGTGATTTTGAGATTTTTTTTAATATCCTGGAATAAAAAAGCATGTTTGCGACAATACAAAGTCCTTAGGTTATTATTGGGACAAAAGTAGACACCACAGCTGATCAACAGCAACTTCTACCACCACAAGTGCACGTAAGATCTTGCAGGTTCTCAATGTTAAAGATTGGCTTCTTCTTGTAGTACAATGTAGTCACTGGCATCTGACACACATGGGAGCAAAGCTGATGAGGAATGGGGGGCATATAGGGTGAAAGCAAACTTGAAGATAAAAATACTGTGTTGTGATGACACAGTGTTCACTCAATAACAATAATAACGATGTGGAGGTTTTTAGATACTTGGGTTATGACCAAACAAAAAAATGCTTGGTGTTGCTTAGAAATTTAGTCCAATGGTGTTTATTTGGTGCATCAAAAATCAAACTTACAAAAAACAGCAAAAATAGTGAAAAGAAAATTGCTAATAATTACAAAAATATATCCGTAATAGCTCTGTACTATTCTTGTCTAGTGTGAACTCCTGCCAACCCCTGTCTCTCCTCAGCTGAGGGTGAAGAGCTCCTTCTTATTCAGCACTAGGACACACCATCTTTTAATTACCATCAAAATTAACTTAAGACTGCTTATGAATTAGAATATGTACCCCACAGTATAGTTACAATCATATTACAAAATGTACAGAAGTATCTGCCTTAAGTACAGTATACAAACAATATACACATTTATACGTCCACTTTACTAAAGAAATGGAACTCTTTGCTTGTATGGCGGGAGAGCTACCATAAAGCCAACCTGAGCGTATCATATGGGGGAAGACATTGAAGTGCCTACGCTCAATACAATGACAGCAGAATGACAAGGCTGTGTGTGTGTATATGTATGTATATTTATATAAAAGGAGTGCCTTCACCAAGTGCTCTCCATCACAGAGGGAAATATCAAATTATTTCCTGTGTAGAAAAATGTTTTATTTTGGAGCAGAGGCATATCAGACACCATGATAGGATATTTGTACTCATTTTTATACAAAAAAGACAATTTTTACAAACTTAGAAAGAAAGCATGATTCTACCCCCATGTTTGCACCATATCAAAGGTTTTTGTGGTAGTCTGGAGATGAGACCATAATAACATCATGTGGCACTCATCCTTTGAATGTCATAGCTCTGTAGTAGTGATTTTTTTTACCCTTTTTTGAATAGTGAAGCAATATCATTTGTATGTTACTGAACTGTATCACTGCTTATGAGAAGGAAACATTATTAAACCATTCTGATTTGGTTTTCAGGTTGGAGCAGCACTGAGACCAGCTTTCTCCATTGACACCCCACCTGATGTTACTGCCAAGGCATGTCAAGTATGTGCCTCATTAATTTGTTCTAAGTACTCTTAAACTACTTCTCATTCTCTGTGCTATGGCTTGACTGTTTTCATCAGTTGAGATTTGTAATGGTGGTATCAAATGATCTTTCAACAATCTTAATATAGTGCTGGAGAAAACCTGATCTTAGTGCATCATGTAATCTTAACCACCGTTATGTACTGCATAATTTTCTTTTTGCTGTGATAAGCATTTCAACAGGGCATGAATTGTTGTTTCTATGAATTATTCATTTGTTTTTAAAAGGATTGCATCCAAATTTAATTTGAGATGTGTCTTGCAAAAGTTCAATTTTAAAACCTGCATATATTTAAATTTCTTCCAGATTTGTTCTGTGCTTTCTGATACTAAGCAGAATTTTCATTTGGCTGCATTGCACTTTGGATTAGAACATTACAAGACCATAAGATATAGGAGCAGAAGTAGGCTATTCGGCCCATTGAGTCTGCTCAGCCAATCAATCATTGACTGATCCAATTCTTCCAGTCATCCCCACTCCCCTGCCTTCTCCCCATACCCTTTGATGCCCTAGCTAATCAAGAACCTATCTATCTCTGCCTTAGATGCACCTAATGATTTGGCCTCCACAGGCAACAAATTCAACAGTTTTATCACCCTCTGACTAAAGTAATTACTCTGCATCTCTGTTCTAAATAGATGCCCTTCAATCTTGAACTCATGCCCTCTTGTCCTGGACTCCCCTACCATTGGAAATAACTTTGCCATATCTAATCTGTTCAGGCCTTTTAACATTCAGAATGTTTCTATGAGATCTCCACCTCATTCTCCTGAACTCCAGGGAATACACTCCAAGAGCTGCTAGACGTTCCTCATATGGTAACCTTGTGATTCCTGGAATCATTCTTATGAATCTTCTCTGAACCCTCTCCAATGTCAGTATATCCTTTCTAAAGCCCAAAACTGCACACAATTCTCCAAATGTGGTCTCCTGACTACTTTATAGAGCCTCAACATCACATCCCTGCTCTTATATTCTGTATCTCTAGAAGTGAATTTGCATTGCCGCCTTTACCATCAACTCAACCTGGACTCACCAACTTTTAGGGTGTCCTGCACAAGGACTCCCTAGTCCCTTTGCATCTCTGCATTTTGAATTCTCCCCCCATCTGCCCGTTTATTTCTTCCACCAGAAATCATGACCATACACTTCCCAGCAGTGTATTTCATTTGCCACTTCTTTGCCCATTCCCCTAAACTATCTAAGTCTCTCTGTTCCCTCAACACAACCCGCTCCTCCACTTATCTTTGTATCATTGGCAAATTTCGCCGCAAATCCATTAATCCCATAGTCCAAATCATTGACTTACATGCAGTCCCAACACCGACCCTTCTGGAACTCCACTGATAACCGGCAGCCAGCCAGAATAGGATCCCTTTATTCCCACTTTCAGTTTTCTGCCGATTAGCCAATGCTCCAGTCAAGCTAGTAACTCCCCTGTAATTCCATGGGCTCTTATCTTGCTAAGGTGTCTCATGTGCAGCACCTTGTCAAAGGCTTTCAAAAAATCCAAGTACACACACATCTGCTGCATCTCCTTTGTCTACCCTTGTAATTTCCTCAAAAATTTTCAGTAGGTTAATCAGGCAGGATTTTTCTTTCAGGAAACCATGCTGGCTTTGGCCTATCTCGTCATGTGTCAGGGAGTCCTTGTGCAGGATACCCTACAAGTTGGTGAGTCCAGGTTGAGTTGGTGGTGAAGAAGGCAAATGCAATGTTGGCATTCGTTCCTAACAATCGATTCCAGCAACTTCCCAACCACCGATGTCAGGCTAACGGATCTATAATTTCCTTTCTGCTGCCTCCCACCCTTCTTAAATAGTAGAGTAACATTTGCAATTTTCCAGTCATCCGGTACAATGCCAGAATCTATGGATTCTTGAAAGATCATTGTTAAAGCCTCTGTGATCTCCCCAGCTGCATCATTCTGAACCCAAGGGTGCATTCTGTCAGGTCCAGGAAATGTATCCACCCTCAGAACGTTAAGCTTCCTGAGCATCCTCTAGGTTGTAATTTTCACTGCACATAGTTCACTTCCCTGACACTCTTGAATGTCTGGTATACTGCAGATGTCTTCCACTGTGAAGACTGATGCAAAATACGCATTCAGTTCCTCTGCCATCTTTGCATCTCTCATTACAATATCTCCAGCATCATTTTGTATTGGTCCTATATCTACCCTTGACTGTATTTTACCTTTTATATACTTTAAAAAGCTTTTAGTATCTTCTTTAATATGAGTCACCAGCTTCCTTCCACATTTCATCTTTTCCTTTTAATGACCTTCTTAGTTTCCTTCTGCAAGTTTTTAAAAGCTTCTGAATCCTCTGTTTTCCCACTAGCTTTGGCTTCCTTGTATGCTCTCTCTTTTGCTTTTACTTTGGCTCTGAGTTCACTTTTCAGCCATGGTAGCGTCCTCCTTCCATTCAAAAATGTCTTCTTACTTGGAATGTATCTGTCTTGCATTTCCTTCATTTTTCGCAGAAACTCCAGCCACTGCTACTCTGCTGTCCTTCCTGCTATGTCTCTTTCCAGTCAACTTGCCCAGTTCCCCTCTCGTGTCATTGTAATTTCCTTTATTCCACTAAAATTCTGACACTTTGGAATTTAGTTTCTCCTTCTCAAATTTCAAAGTGAACTCCATCATATTGTGAACACTGTTCCCTAAGAGTTCTTTAACCTTATCTCTTATGACCTCTGGATCATTGCACAACACCCAATCCAGCACAGCCAATCCCCTAGTGGGCTCAACAAAAAGCTGTTCTAAAATGCCATCCCCTAAGCATTCTACAAATTCTCTCTCTTGAAGTCCAGTACTGGCCTAGTTTTCCCAATCCACTGTCATGTTAAAATCCCTAACAATTATCGTGACATTGCCCTTCTGGCAGGCCTTTTCTATCTCCTGCTGTAATTTGTAATCCACATCCCGGCTGCTGTTTGGAGGCCTGTATGCAACTGCCATTAAGGTCCTTTTACCCTTGTCATTTCTTAACTCAACCCACAGAAGCTCTACACCTTCCAATCCTATGTCATCCCTTTCTAATGATTTAATATTATTTTTTATACGCAGGGCCACACCACCCCCTCTGCCTACTAACCTATCTTTCCAATACACCGTATATTCCAGTGGCAGCCATCCTTTAGCAAAGTTTCAGAATATCATGCTTGACAATCTGTAGCTGAATTTCAAGATCATCCATTTTATTTTTTATGCTGTGTACATTCGAATATACCATTTTCAGTCCAGTATTTGTTGCTTTCTGTTTTAATTGCACCATGCTTCTATTGCCCTGTAACTCATCCCACTGGCTGTGATTATGCCTCATCTTTTGCCTGTTCTTTCTATCATCTCTTCTGCACGCTATCTTTATTTCTGTTTTCCCCTTCCTCAGCTGGTTCCCACCACCCACCCCCTGCAAATTAATTTAAACCCTCCTGAACAGCTCTATTAAACCTGCCTTCTAAGATATTGGACTCCTTTGGGTTCTTGTGTAACCCGTCCTTTCTGTACAGGTTGTACTCCCCCCCGCCCCAGAAGAGGCGCCATTGATCCAGGAACCCGAAGCCCTGCTCCCTACACCAGTCTCTCAGCCATGTATTAATATGCCTGATCATGCTCTTCTTGCGCTCGTTAGCATGTGGCACAGGCAGCAATCCTGAGATTGCTACCCTGGAGGTCCTGCTTTTCAGCTTCCTACCCAACTCCCTGAATTCTCCCTTCAGGACCTCCTCCCTTTTTCTACCTATGTTCTTGGTACCAACGTGTACCAAGACTTCTGGTTGTTCACCCTCTCCCTTCAGAATACGCTACACCTGATCCGAGACATCCTGTACACTGGCACCTGGGAGGCAACACACCATGCAGGTATCTCTATCAGGCTGACAGAACCTCCTGCCTTTTCCCCTCCCTATGGAATCCCCTATGTCTACTGCATTCCTCATCCTCTTCTCTCCCTTCTGCACCACAGAACCAGGCTCAGTGCCAGAGACCAGACTGCTGTGGTCGTTCTCTGCCAGATCACCCCACTCAACAGCATCCAAAATGAGATAACAATTACTGAGGGGGGATGTCTACAGGGCTGCTGTCTACTATCTCAGCTCTTCCCATCCTTTCCCTGACAGTCACACACTTATCTGACTCCTGCAGCCTCAGGGTGACTAACTCCTTGTAGCTCCTATCTATCTCTTGCTCACTTTCCCTCTTAGGCTGTAGGTCATCAAGAAGTAGCTCCAGAGCACTGCTCAATTGCTGACCTTAGAACCTTACTGTTTAATGCCTCAATGCAGATAAATTGAGCATAGTCCCAACAAAACACATGCTCTATTACCTAGAGAACTAATTATTATCTAGTCAGAGTTCTGGGAGGCCTCCATCAGTCAGAGTCGACCATGGATGTTGGGTCTTAGTTGACTAGATACGCAAGCTTGAGCAGTACAAAATGGAGAGTGAGTTGTTGCCCATATAGCAAGCACCCCCTCTCCATGCATCTGATCAACCCAGAGGAACGTCAGAGAGCATTATAGTTTGGCACCAGCAGTGTTGCAGGAGTTGTCACTCAGCATGAACTCAACATAAGACTGCCTTAGGGACTCCAGCTCCAGATTTTTCTCTTGGGATTTACTCCTGGTACCTTCCCCATGAGTGGGTATAACTGCAAGGTAGTGGAGGTTTGAGATCAGAGTTTTCCTTTCCTAGATGATCCATCAGCCACAGCTGATGAGCCCCATCTGCCTGAAGCAATTGATTGTATAACAGAATGTTTCTGCCGGGCTTAGTTGCAAAGGCACATGTGAAGGCCAGGAGCAGGACTTAGTTATCAGAGGCTATCTGAGGCACACATCATTGGGTGCATTTAATAGATAGTGGGAGCTTGTCCCCATTAACAACCCTAGATATAGCAACCTCAAGGAACCTAGTCATAGAGTTGACAGCATGCAAATAGGCCTATCAACTAAACATCCACACTGAACAAATAGGCACCTGAATTAGTCCTGTTTATTGCATTTGACCAATATCCATCTAATCCTTTACAGTATATACCCAGATGTTCTTTAAATGCTGTAATTGTACCTGCCTCAAACACTTCCTCTAGCAGCTGATTCTGTATACCCACCAAAGCCTGTGTGGGGCAAAAAAATTCCCCTTTAGGTCCCCTTTAAATCCTTCTCCTTCCTATCAAATCAGTGTCCTCCAGTTTTTTACTCTGGAAAAGTGTAACTATTCACTTTTTCTATGCCCCTCTTGATTTTATACACCTTTGTAAAATGTCGCTCTTCAGACTACTACACTCCAAGGGAAAATGGCCCAGCCCATCTAGTCTCTCTTTATATGACTTAAACCCTCTTGTCTGTAAAGATGGCATTTGGCATACTTGCCTTCATCATTTAGTGCACTGAGTAGAAGAGTTGGGACATCATGTTACAACTGTGCTGGATATTGATAGGACCACACTGTGTTGTCACTTTCAGGGAACTTTGCACTTGTATACCAGGTCTCTATGTTCTACAGCAAGCTCCAGGGCCCTGCATTTGCTGTACAGGTTCTGGCCTGGCTTAATTTCCCAGAATGCAACACTTCATATTATAGTCTGTCCTTGGCCCATTTTCCCAGTTGATATGGTTTCTGTTGTAATCTTGCTTAACCCTCTTCAGTGTCCACTATACCACAAAGTTTGCTGTTGTGCAAACTTATTAGCCATGCCAACTAGACCCTTATCGAAATCCATCCAAAGCATATTTATTCACATGCAAAGAGGAAAAAAAATAATAATGTTGGACTGAGCACATTAACATGCTTTATTTGATGACTTGGTTAGTAGAAAATATGGTGCTGAGAACTGAATAAAAGCTGTGTGATAATCTCTTGTTTTTGATCATCATAATGGTTTTTGACTACAACTTTATCTAACTGACATGCAGAGCCTCAGTTCTTCAGTACTTTATAGGAATTCTTTTCTGTTGTACCTGTAAATGTAAGATGTTTTGAATTAAGTTGTGGTCTGATCTTCTTTTCTGTTAAGTAAACTTCTAAACCCATGATTGACTGACAACTCAGCATTCAATGTATATTCTAAGTGCATTTGAAGGAATCAGGCGGTTTGTTTGAACTGAAGACTTCTCATCAATTCTCCATTAGGTTTGCAGTGCCTGGATTGGAAGTGGAGTTGTGAGTGATTTAAATGATCTTCGAAGAGTTCATCAGCTACTGGCAACATCCTTGACCAAAGTGCAAGCTGGGAAAGAAACACAGAATCAGCTGTACAATGAAAGTACCTCAACTATGGAGAATGTAGCTGTTCTGAAAGCATGGGCAGAAGTATGTGGCACTTGTTACAATTTCTTGAGTTTAGCCTGAGAATCTATTAATTATGTTTGTTACCAAAAATTGTAGATAATAGCCCCCATTTACTGGTCAGGATGAGCCACCAAAACTCTGAATGCCCTAGTGGGAACCAACTTCTAAAACCCATTTTAAACCTTCCTGATTGAGGTTCTTCTGGTGTCAGTTCCATCACATAAGGAAAATAAAGGAGTGGAAAGGGAATGAAGTTGAGTGGGGTGTGTGGGCAGGCTGCAAAACAAATCCACTCATAAAATTAGTGGAAAATCACTTTGCTATCTTGTGGAAGTTACACTTTGTTTAGTTGATCTGTATCATCCAAAGCAATGTGTTTGAATGTCTCTAAGATTAGAAGCATTGAAGAACATTTTAAAAATCTATTTCAAAAAGTAATGAATCTGAAATTCTTTAACATTTAAAACATAATTAATGTTTCATTAAATTCTAAATCTGCAACTCTGTAGTGTCCTGTCTTTAAATGTTATTAAAATTGATTAATTTGTGTTTGATGTTGGTCTCAAGTTGGTGATCAATTTTTTAAAACACTTAGCTACCCCAATTATGATATTATTTTCCATGGTGTGGAAATCCTTGTGCAATACAATACATTTTTAGACCCTGGCCCAAAAAAAAAGAGATATTACCAAATGTGCTCTGTTCTGGTTGCAACCTTGAAACTGACACCAAGAAGATGGAGTACACTTGGGGACAACTTGAAAGACTGGCCCAGGACAGGGCTCTGGTGAGCTGCTGTCCAATAGGGGTGATAGGCTTACCTAACTAACTGGAGGAGGGGTGTCCTGCTGTGGTTGGTTATTGTTGCATGTGGTTAATACTGCCTACTTGATGTAAATTTTCATTACAAAGACAGATGAACTTCGTTTAAATGTATTAAAAGAAAGCTAATACTTAAGCAGTGGTTTAAACTAATGAAATTTGTGCAATTTGATTTCCACAAGTGGTGCTTCAGTTGTTAACGTGTTTTTAAAGATGGAGATCAAATAAGGGATCTTTAATTTTGTTACCCATAAGCTTTGGAAGATAGATAAAATGATGGAATTGACAAAGAAGTGAAAAGACATCATTTCAGTGTCATGGTGTTATACTGATTTGGTTAGTGGTGTAGAAATCGCTTGGGAATTGGGCAGATATTTTCAGTGAACCATTATTTAGTTGGGAATGAATCATCAGTTTTGCATAATGAGTTGCTATAAATAATAAAGGTAGATTATAAAGTAATGTAAGTCATAGTAAAATGACACTGGAATCATAACTTTGTATTGATTACTTTTGGAGATGTTCAGGAGTTGGATATAATTTTGTTTGGACATTATGAACAATCATAAAGATGGATGATGAACCCTATCATAGTACTGTTGAGAATGAAGTTATAATAGGCAAATATACTTTGAGGCCATTTTGCATCTGAAAGTAATTATCTTCAGAACAATGTAAATATTGTTGAAATCACATTTTTGATTAGTGTATTGGTGTGATATGGGGTGAATCGACTACACATAAGATTAGTGGAAAAGATTTTGTGCTAAATATATATGCCAAGGAATAGACTTGAATGGAAATTGGTATCCAAAGGGAGAATGATGAATTCAATAGAAGCAAATATTGATGGGGAAGAATCTCAGTGGGAAAGGAATTGACTTCAATTGGACAGATCTATAGAGATCTAAACCAAAGACTGAATTGTTTCAAGTTATATTAATTAACCTATAGTGTGGAAAGAGTAGTGAGTGATAATATATCAGACCTATTTATTATGTTTGGCTGTAGTTCCATACCAGGATCTCTTTTTAAGGCAGTGATTCATGTCATTTGTTATGGTCAGAAACAGTGGCATTATTTTTGAAATTTTGTTCTGTTAAAGATTGAAAAGCAAACAATTTAGCCTTGAATATCTTTGAACTGAGCATTCTAAAAGTAGTTTATTCTGTAATGGAACATCTGAGACTTAGAGCATTTTAACTACATTTTCAAGAAGATTTATTTCCCATCAAACCTATTTCTGTTGGCCGACTTAATATTCATATATTTCTTCCCAGGTTTACATTGTCACAGTTGAAAGGCAAAAAATGTGTACATCAAGACAAAAGCAATTCCTAAAGATTGAAAGCTCTGCAGCTGATGACTCCCGGGATGCAGTTTCTACTGGGGATGGTCTTCTCGGTTTGGTGCAGGCAGAATTGGGAACACTGAGTAAACTTTGGCTGGCTGTACTGCATGATTATGCCCTTCTCACCTTGTCTCCAGAATACACAATTCAGCTTCCAGCTGGAGGTAAAAATGTTGATATTCATAATTTTTGCTTATTGTATAAATTCAGTTGATAATGTCCCTGAAGAAAAACCGCTATGAATTAGAATTTAACGATTCAAATCACAATTTTAATCGAGACTGTCCTGATTTGGTTTTTAAACTATTAACTGTTTGTGTAACATGGAGTTACTGTTTTAGTAGTTAGGGTTTCAGCCATGCAATTTATTAGTGGAATTGTCATAAGTATTCTAACAAAATGTTGAAAAACTTTAAAACAGATTTTTCACTTTATTTTTTTTATTTGAGGTTTTGCTGTTTTTAAGATGGAATATTATGAACAATTCAGTGTCTTTAATACAAAGCTGTTCTTGTGAGAGTTGTGTTGTTTTTCTTCACCATACCAAGCTAAAATTAATAAGGGTTTTTTGAGATATGCTAATGTTATTTTGATACTGACTGCAAAAAAAATTGCGAGAAAGCACTTGACAGAAGTGCATGTCCTTTTCTCAGTGCTTTGTTGAACCACCTGGCAATTTAATTATGAAGAGTAAAGTGAGCCAGGTGCAGCTGAAATGCCTTGTCTTGCTATTGTAAAATGCCAGAAACTGATGCGTTGGTGAAATACTTCTGTAACACCTCTTTATTTTTACTTTATCTGTACTAATCTTATTTTAAATATTTACAATTATGTTATTTAAGAATTATTCAGTTCTTTGCTATGTCCTTTAGCCACAATTTAAACTTACTTTGACTTGCCCTTGCAGTTGATTACCTTATCAAATCTTCTTGTCACCTAAAAGTACTGTCAGTTAATCTTTGGTGTAGGTATCAGTCTTTTGAAAGATGCATTCTACCTGACTGTAAGTGCAAGCTGGTGAAATCCAATCCTGATCCAAAGATTCCCAATGTCTTCCTGAGACATGAACTACAACTCACTTTGCTGTGATTGCTTCAGAAGCATTCAGGCAATCTAATATTTCTATTTTTATCAAGTCATAAGATCTGCTTACAGTTGCTGAAATCATATCTCAGAACCTTCCTCGAGCTCTCAATATCACAGACATGTTCCCTCTTATTGCAGCAGGGAACTTTAGTATTCTTAAATTTTACCCCAGTGGACAAATGTTCTGTACTAAGATATAAAATCCAAAGAACTTCTTCTGATTCCTTTATTTTCTAGGTTTGTTAATCAGAGTTGACTCGAGCACCCTGAATTGGGTTTGTCTGCCTTAATTCTATTTACTTATTCCTATACAGAAGACTTTTGGAAAATCCTACTCTGTTAAGAGTAGGAATCATGATTGACATTAAATAGAAGCCAACACTGTTATGGTTTGCCGGAACAAGAGTAGTGGAGGTTTCAGAAAGTTTCCAAAAGAAGGGAGGGCATTCAATATGCTTATAGAAATTTTAAGAGTCCATTGTTATTTACCCCCTATCTTGAAGAGGAGATAAACAGAAGCACATGGAGTTTTCCAATAGATACGTGATGAAGCTTACTGTGAGTGCACGGCACTGGCTCAATTTCCTTGGACGTTTGGGAAGATTCGGCATGACATCTAAAAGTTTGACCAACTTCTGTAGATGTGTGGTGGAGAGCTTATTGACTGGTTGCATCTGATATGGAAATACCAATGTTCATGAACCAGTGGGGATAACTCCATTTGCTCCATCATTGAACTGTTCCCGCAACCTACAGATTCACTTTCAAGAGCTTTTCATCTCATGTCGTCGATATTTATTGTTTATTTGTTACGAGCACGAGAGAGTCTACAGATGCTGGAAATCCAAAGCAGCACACACAGAATGCTGGAGGAACTCAGGAGGTCAGGCAGCGTCTGTGGAAATGAGTAGATGCCGATGTTTCAGACTGAGTCCCTTCATGAGGACTGGAAAGGAAGGGGGAAGATGCCTGAATATAAAGGTGGGGGAGGGGAGTGGAAAGAGGCTAGCTGGATGGCAATAGGTGATGCCAGGTGAGTGGGAAACGTCAAGGGCAGGAGAAGAAAGAATCCAATAGGAGAGTGGACAATAGGAGAAAGGGAAGGAAAAGGGAACCTGGGGGTAGTATTAGGCAGGTGAGAAGAAGTAAAAGGTCAGAGTGGGAAAAACAGGAAGGGATGGGGAGGGTGAGGGGAGGTATGTTCACCAGAAGGAGAAATCGATATTCATGCCATCGGACTGGAGAGTACCCAGACGGAATATATATTGTTGCTTCTGCACCCTGAGGGTGCCCTCATCTTGGCACAAGAGGAAGCTGTGAATGGACACATCAGAATTAAAATTTTTGGCCACCAGGAAGTTGCACTTGTGGTGGATGGTGCAGGGATATTCCCCCCCCCCCCCCACTTTGCTCCCCACTCAGACCTTTCACTTCTTCTCACCTGCCTATTACTTCTTCCCTTTCTCCTATTGTCCACTCTCCTCTCCTGTTGGATTCTTCTTCTGCTTTTGACCTTTCCCACCCACCTGGCTTCATCTATCACCGTTAAGCTAGCCCCTTTCCCCTTCCCCCTCCCCCCCAACTTTTTACTGAGGCATCTTCCCCCTACATTTCCAGTCCTGAAGAGGGGATTTGGCCTGAAACAATAGCTGTTTATTCATTTCTATAGATGCCACCTGACCTGCTGAGTTCCTCCAACATTCTGTGTGTATTGCTTGCTTGTTTATTTATTTATTTTCCTTTGTATTTGCGCAGTTTGTTGGGTTTTTTTTGCACTTTGGTTATTTGTCCACCCTGTTGGGTGCGGTTTCTCATTGATTCTATTGTGGTTCTTGGATTTACTGAGTGTGCCTGAATCATGGTGGTTAATGATGATGTGTATGTACTTCGATAATAAATTGACTTTGAACATTTTGGTCAATCCAATGTAAAGAAAATTAACCATTTGTATCAGAACACAAGTCACATTTTTCTGGAATGATGAGTATTAGTTGTATTTAACTGCTATGTAAGTGTTCTCTGTCATTTAAGCTTATGATTGGCTTACTTGAAAGTAGTTTGATAAAGAAGTTGGGAATAAAGAGAAAAAAACAAAGACAGATATGATAGCAACTAAGATCCTCTAAACTGAAAAGTGAAATTCAGAACTAGCTCTGGGAATTTATTTTGTT
Organism: Hypanus sabinus; assembly: GCF_030144855.1. NCBI lineage: Eukaryota > Metazoa > Chordata > Chondrichthyes > Myliobatiformes > Dasyatidae > Hypanus > Hypanus sabinus. The sequence goes on along the minus strand of NC_082707.1, from coordinate 143,782,213 downwards.
CATTTACTGGTTGCATCAGTGTTTAATTATTTAATTTTCTGTCTGGCTTGTGTAGTGTTACTGAAGCTGAAGCTCAATGAACTTTTGTCTCACTATGTGTTCACTCAATACACTAATCTGTCTAGTCTGATAGTGGTGCTTTGTGTTGAACAGAATGATTGAATCATCACAAAAGTTAAATTTTATATTTAGGAGCACTAATTCTGGTAAGTTATGAAATTCTTGTCTGAATAATGAATTGGAATTTATCTAATCAGATATCGCTTCTATTCATTTTCCACTTAACCTACTAATGCTGAGAATCTCTCATCAAAATATTAACCAAACATTAATTTATTCCATCTTCTATGACTAGGTGGTGCCTTCTATACCTCAGAAACAATTGAGAGTGCAAGGCCTCATTACTGTAATTCATGGGCTCCTATCCTTCATGCCACAGCATTGTGGCTGAATAGCACAGACTTCGTACTGATTGACCCAGATGAAGGCTCTGCTTCTCTGTCTAGACCTGTAACTCCAACAATGTTGGGTAATGAATCCAACTTGACAAGTGCAGTGAAGTCTCCAGAAGATGTAAACACTGATAGATTCCATCTAATTTTAGGTGAGTAAAGCAGCTACTTTTCTTACTAGAGATACTTCTCTTTCTTAATAGACTTCTACGTATAAAATATGCATGTACATATTTTGAGGGGGAAAAGGCTCCATTGCAAATAAATTTCATTCAGGGAACTCCAGCGCATAGAGTTTTGGTAAGTATGTTACTTAAATACTGGATTATATTAGAGCAGATAAGTTGCCATTTCCAGTCCATTGATACAGTCCATCCTTACTAGACGGGTATATGGAGGAATTTAAGTTGGGGGAGGTGTGTTATATGGGAGGCAGGGTTTGAGGGTCGGCACAACATTGTGGGCCGAAGGGCCTGTAATGTGCTGTACTATTCTATGTTCTATGTTCTTGATGTTTGAGAAGCTTTTGGGCAAAATTTCTACAAAACAATATGGAAAAAATCCAGTAAAAATGCAACATTTAATGGTTGTTTAGGGGTTTGTGTATTTAGATATCTATGACATAGTATGCTTTCTTGCTTTAAAATTGTTATACCAGAGGTATAAGAAAATTGGTCAAAGGGAATCAAGGAGAAATTGGGATGGTGTCTATGAGATGGGTTCAGGGAAGAATAAATACTCTTTTAGAGGAGGATAGAAGTAAAAAGGTGGGAATCAAAAACTACAAGGAGGAGGCCACAGAGTAATTCACAAATAAAACACAGATGGAAAATTTTCAGAAGATGTTTTACTCAGGTGGTTGATGGTTGGGTTCAGTTGCTCTCCAGTATTGTTGGGTTCAGTTGCTCTCCAGTATTGGCAATTTACTTGCAAACATTTTGTCACCATGTGAGGAAGCATCGTCAGTGTGCCCTTGAATGTGGTGTGTGCTCTGGATGCTTGACCTTTATATACTTTTCAATCAACTGATTGGACATCATTTTTGGAAACTCAATTGTGGAGTGGGGAGGAAATCTTGTTGCTGATTGGCTGTGTGGTGAACTTTATGCATTGTAATTTGTAGTTTTGCCCACAACAGCTCATAAATAGGATGGAGGTCTGTGTGTTAGTTTACAGAATTGTTCACAGAGCATGCTTATGGGAATTCTTTTGTATGCCAAGCTATGGCTTTCACTGATGATCGGTAAAATTTGTGCCCCCCTCAATCTTCATGGGTGGAGACTAGGGAGAATTGGTCATGATGCTTTACGTTCAGTTGATGTTCATGGATCCTTGTTGGTAGCTTTTTCCCAATTTTGCCAACGTAATATTTGCTGAAGTCCCTGCACTGGATTTTGTAGAACACATTGGTCTTGTCTAAAGCTTGATTGGTGACGAAATGTTTGCAAGTAAGTTGCCAAAATCGGAGAACAACTCAACCCAGCCATAAAGCACAGATTTCAGTTGGGAATATTGGAAATCATAAACCAACATTGATCATTGAGGAAGATGGGGCATGGATGATTTTCAGAATGGAGGATATAAGGTCGGCAAAATGTGCACTGAGTGGATGAGTCTTCATAGGGATATACACTTAGGGAATATGTTAAGAATGGAGTATTGCAAGCAGCAGAGGGATCTTTTAGAAAAGAGATAAGAGATGTGTAGATCCAAGCTTGAGGGGGAGAAAACTAGCAAGGGAAGTGTAACATCTGAGGATCGAGGAAAATAATCAGTATCAGGTTTATTATCACCAACATGTGTGTGAAATCTGTTAACTTAGCAGCAGCAGTACAATGCAGTTCATGATAATATAGAAAGTATGTTTATGTATATTAAATAGTTAAATTAAAATAAATAATGCAAAAATAGCTCTGAGTGTGTGCCTTCAGGCTTCTGTACCTCTTTCATGATGGTAGTGATGAGAAGAGGACATGGCAGATAGGGTTCCTTAATAATGGACTTCGGCTTTCTGAGACACCATTCCTTGAAGATGTCTTGGATACTATGGCGGCTTATACTCAAGATGGAGCTGACTAATTTTACCACTTTCTGTAGCTTCTTTCTGTCCTGTGCAGTAGCTTCCCCTGTACCACCCCTACTGCCATGCCCCCATACCAGATAGTGATGCAGCCTTCTAGAATGCTCCCCATGGTACATCTATAGAAGTTTTCGGTGACGAACCAGATCTCTTCAAACTTCTAATGAAATAAAGCCACTGTCTTGCCTCTTTATAGCAACATTGATATCTTGGGATCAGGTTAAATCCTCAGAGATCCAGGATCTTAAAGCTGCTCACTCTCTCCACTTCTGATTCCTCTATGAGGATTGGTATGTGTTCCTTCATCTTGCCCTTCCTGAAGACCACAATCAACTCTTTCGTCTTACTGATGTTGAGTGCCAGGGTGTTGCTGCAACACCACTCAACTAGCTGGTATATCTCGCTCCTGTATGCCGTCTCATCACCATCTGAGATTCTACCAACAATGGTTGTATCATCAATAAATTTATAGATGGTACTTTGCCACACAGTCATGGGTATAGAGGGACTAGAGTAGTGGGCTAAGCACACACCCCCTGAGGTGCACCAATCAGCCAGGAAAAGTTATCACCAATCTGGTTAGGAAGTCGAGGATCCAATTGCAGAGGGAGGTACAGAGGCCGAGGTTATGTAGCTTACCAAGCAGGACTGTGGGAATGATGTTGTTAAACGCTGAGCTATAATCAACGAACAGCATCCTGACATGGGTGTTTGCATTGTCCAGCTGATCTAAGGCCATGTGAAGAGCCATTTAGATTGGTTCTGCCAAAGACCTATTGTGGCGATAGGCAGATTGAAGTGGATCCAGGTCCTTGCTGAGGCAGGAGAAACATGAGTTTTGTTTTTATCCTGGGGGGATGAAGTCTATAACTCAAAGCTGCTATATGTGTTGAGGCTGAAGGGGGGGGAGGTATGAAAGGAATCCAGTTGCGTTGACAAAGTAAAGGGATGCCCAGTGAAAATTGACATGGTCAGTTTCGAATTGGCTTGTTCTGTGTTAGGTTACAGTTTGGGTGGCTCTGGTCTAAGAATGCAGATCTTTTGCCTTGTCAGCAAAAGCACTGTAGTTGTGCTTTTGTAATTGTGAATACTGGGGATGAGAACTGACTCAAAAATATAGGTTGAATAAAGGTACAGCGGCAAACATATAGTAATAAAAAATATTATTTTGAAAGAATGTTATTAGTCCCTTTGAAAAGAAGACCTTTTGTGACTCCTCTATCAGTTTTGAAAAATCAGATACAAATTAAATTATCTAAATGATTTGGAGCAATACCATATCAAATGGAAAAATAAAGTAAGTAATTCCCTATATAGTCAAGCTAAAAAAAACCAATCACAATGTTACAATGTGGTAACTGAAAACTTAGTAAAACGTTGGTCCTGAATCTGACATCAACAAAATAATACTTATTATTATAAATAATCACCAATTTCAAAATCTACTTGTTTTCAAAAATATCAGCTGTTGAATCTGTGGAATAAATTGCTTTACATCTCTACCATTTAGAGGCTCAGTGTGTGATCTGCGTGGAAATGCTACCAAATGGATGATCTGTTAAGTTCGTGGTTGATTGCTCATTGTTGGTCAAAACCTGGATTTGCCAACCTCGCAAATAGGTGGAGATACCCTATTCATGAAGATTCCAAGAAATCAGCTCACCCTCACTACTTCAAAAGGGAAGGGTGTTAGGTGTTTCCCTTGCCAATGTTGTTCAGGTTCTTCAAATAAATTTTTGTTATTATGGTAGGCGATAATGAACCTATCCTCCAACAAGAGCTACAGATTTTAGTTGAGAGTAAGAGCCACATTTGTATTTGCTAAAATGATAGTAAGAGATGGCTTAGCACTAAGCCTGGTGGAACCATTTCTACTGACAAAAGGGGCAAAGCAGGTTACTGGTGCCTTGCAAATCAGTAGCTTTAAGCATTTGGGGCTCGTCAGCAATGGTTGGCAGCTCATCTAGGAGAAGGAAAACTCTGATCTCAAGTATCCGCTGCCTTGCAGCTGTACCCACTAATGGGGAAGACCTGGGGAAAAATCCGGAGCTAGAGACCCTAAGGCAGTCCTACTTTGAGTTCAACGCAGACTGGCAACTTCTGCGATGCCACTTGTGCCAAACTATATTCGCCTCAGCTGTTCCTTTGGATTCATCAGCTGAACGGAAAGGGGGAGTCTGCTACATGGGCAACAGCTGGCTCTCTAATATGTACTGCTTACGTATCATAGACAACTGGGACACAACTTCCATGGTTGATCCCAAAAAATGGAGGGTTTCATGGAATTGTTTTGTGACCAAAGTTGAGCCATTTATTAACTTCATTTGGGTATGTCTGTTGGTGGAAGGAGGCTGAGATGTGATCAGAATGAAAGAAAATAAACTGTTCTGTTATCATTACAGGAATCAGTGTAGAGTTTCTGTGTTCTCTGCGACCAGATGCACCAATGGAAAGCATCGTAGCCTGCTTACGTGCATTACATTCCTTACTGGATGTACTTTGGCCACGTTGTAAAATAGGAAGTGATCAGGTAATGCATTATAACGTTTTACTAAGTTTTCAGTTACCACATTGTAACATTGTAATCGATTTTTTTTAGCTTGACTATATAGGGAATTACTGACTTTATTTTTCCATTTGATATGATATTGCTCCAATTCATTTAGATAATCTAATTTGTATCTGATTTCTCAAAACTGATAGAAGAGTCACAAAAGGTCTGCAGTGAAAGACAAACTATTGCATATGTTTACTGTTGTTAGTACTATTGGCCCACTATAAATTTCTACCTCTCATCACCAAACTAAGCTTGGATCTTTCTTCAGCTCATGTAAATACATCTGGGATAGCTGGGTGGAATTTTGCACAAGCCTGTGTTATTTAGTAAAATTTAACTGCAGAGGAGAATCTCATTTGTTAAGGTTCACCTTAGTAGATTTAAGCATTCTGAACTTATTTTTTCGAATTCCTGTGAGATTAGAAAAGTTGAAATTGATTAAAAATGTCATCATTTTACATTTCCTAATAAAGACTTCAGCACTTATACTTATCTTGGGATGAGTGATTGGGTTTGTTTGAAATGAAAATTCGATTCTTGGCTCACTTTACTTATCTTGTTAATTGTATAAAATAAGCCTTGGTGTGAAAAAGTATCGTGATCCTGGTAATGTTTTTAGGATATTCTGAAGCAAAAGATTTCACTGTTTCACATCAATATGTTTACAGTTTGAATACATGTGAAAGCTTTGATTTAAATCATCCTTCCAATAGAATGAAGATGGCACTTTTCTGTTGCCATCTATTTCTTAATTTGAGATTCTTTTTTATGCTTTGTTGTAGGAACTTGGAGTAGAATTATTGAATGTTTTGCATCGTTTGATTGTAACACGTGAGTCCCCATTAATCCAGCTGGCTGCAGTTGATGTTGTGGAACAAATTATAAGAGCCGCCCAAGAGCATGTAAAGGAGAAGAGGAGAAGTGCAGAAGGTGGGTATTCATGGAACTGGTGGAAAAATTGTGTAATTATTGATAGTTATTAGAGTACTGTAGGTGTTGAACTTCAAGCATAACTTCTTAGAATTCATAAAAATGATTAAAGAAGTCATTTGCTACAAACCAAAAGAAGAAAATAAAAAAAACTCTGGAAGAAGTCGCCAGGTCAAGCAGCATCTTCTGAGGCAAATGGATGATCAATATTTCAGGTTTTGACCCTGTGTCAAGACTGAGAGGTTGGAGGGAAGATAGCCAGTGAGTGGGAGGGTTGAGACGGAGACTGGTAGATATTGAGTGAACCCAGATTGGGGAGGAAGGATGATGGAGCTGTGGGGAGGGGGAGATGGGAGCACTGAGTCAGAGGCTGATAGATGGAGTGATGATGAGCAGATGTAACCCACTCCCCGAGTTCCTTTCCCACTTTCACCAGCCCTCCCAAGGTCTCTCTCTCTCTTTGTTCAACTTCTCTATTTCTCTCTCCCTTCCTCCCCCTGCTTCACCTGGACTCTTCACTCTCCCCCATCTGGTTCTCTTTGCCCATTATATGTTACCAGCCTCAATCACATCCCTCCCTTATATACTAGGCGTTTCTCTACACTCTTAGTCCAGATACAGGGCTCCAACCTGAAATGTTGACCATCCCTTTGTCTCTACAGGTGCTGCTTGACCTGCTGAGTTCATCCCTTAGTTTATTATTTGCTTCAGATTCCTGCTTCTGCATTCTTTTATGTTTCCAAAAACAGAAAATACCTGTGGATTGTCATGACAGGGTAGTGATGCACACTTTCTAGTGATATGTTGCATAGTAGGTTCAAGGATACAAGAATAGGGGCATCTTATCTGCCCATTTCTATGGTATTTGAATTAGATCATAATAAATAGTTCTTGAATAAATAATTGTAACTTTCATAAACTATCACACACACAAATATTGTGTGATATTTTATGAAAATTACAACTTCATTTATCTTTAAATTGAAATTTCTTCAACAAGAAGCTGCATTGTTGTGTGATTCTTACATTGATGTCATTAAGTGATAAATGATTCTTGTTTGATTACTTATCATTGATTTAAAACTATTTAGGTGAGAAAAAAGAGGAAAGTTACTTATGCATGTACTTTATTTAAGCACTTAATTTTATTGTGTTTGGAGAGTACCAAATTGGTCAAAGTACAAATCTCCTCTTAATGGTGTGGTTCAGACAGAAGAAGTTGGTCCTCTTTTCCACATTCACTCAGATTGCTTCTGCTTTCTGAAAGTAGTGAGTCAAGTACGGACTAGTAACTTGTTATTCCCATTGTGATTGTAGATCTTGTAGCAGACGGAGAAAGAAGAATGGACAACTCAATCCTTCTGTCTGGAGTCTGACATTTCAAGCTAGATTGTTTTCTTTTCCCCACATTGTTCCCCAGATTGCACATATAAATGTTGCTTATGAAAACAATAAAGTGAAATATTGGAACTTCTAGAAGCATGAAATAAGATTTTTAAAAAATATATAGTAAACAACCGATCACATAGCATATCTGGATCGAGAAAAAGTTTTAACACTGAAAGTTGATGACTTCTCATCGGAATTCCTGAAATTCTGAAGGAATCATCAACCCATGCATTAACTTGCTATAGCTCTCCTCTGATGCTACCTGATCTCCAGCAGCTTCTGTTTTTGCTATGGAAGCTCAAATTCATCCTTATTCTTGACCTTGCTGGGCACTGACCACAGAACTAAGGTATTATAAATATAAACAATTACTGCCACCTGCCAATTCAGCAATCAGGAGAAGCTTTGCTTTTTCTTGTTTGTTATAATTTCTGAAGGACTGTGTCAATTTTTGGGGAGGATTTACCTTGTCTAATTTTCTTTACAGTTGATGATGGTGCTGCTGAGAAAGAGACTCTTCCGGAATTTGGAGAGGGCAGTGATACAGGTGGACTGGTACCAGGAAAGTCCCTAGTCTTCGCAACACTGGAGTTGACACTCTCCATCCTGGTTCGTCAACTTCCCCAATTAAACCCTAAGCTAGTGGATTCTCCAAAAAGCAGTTCCGGGAATCCTCAGTTGTTGTCTGAGGACGGAAGTAAATTAGTAATCGCTGCCCTGCGAATTCTCTCTGAACTCATTTCAGTTTGCTCTCCTACAGGTAAGTTAGGCATATTTCAGGAAATTAATTTAATCTGCCATTGAATTACAGTAATTTTGTTTCTTTGAAGCTTTTTTTTAAATGTCTGTATTATTAGAGTGTTGTAAGCATATTTTATAATGTATATTTTATGCCATGAACACCTCCAACAAATGAAAACAAAGTTCTGTTAATCAGCACTTGTATGAAAAGGAACAGTTAAAATATCAGGTCACACACCTTGCATCAGATATGAAAAAAGTTAGAAGTTTATAGAGAAGCTGATAACTGATGTGATGTGCAGGGAGGAGAGGAGAGAATAGCAGCATGGTCTTTGATTGTGTGGAAGATCTGTGTGACAGAATGGTCTAAGGATAAATACATTTGGTAAAAGAAGTAGTCATTATATAGCTCCATCCTCATGGTCCCCCAACCATTTATAGCCTATTTCTACTCCCTCCCTGCAATCCAAAAGAGGATGCTCTTGATAAGCCCATTGTTTTAGGTACATGAGTGAAGATATTTTGCAGCATGTTCTGGGCCCTGTTAAAACTGTCCCTGGAACTTTATGTATAGACCTGGATTCCCTCTCTAACTGGCAATATGCTTGTGATTGAAGGAGTGCTACAGATGTTCACCGGGTTGATTTCTGGGATGGGATGGATTGTAAATGAGGAGAGATTAATTGGTCTGGACTTGCACTGAAGGTAAAATCATTAATAGAAGCAGAATTAGGCAGTTTGACCTCTTGAGTCTGGTTTGTCATTGAATAAGATTGAGACTAATGTTTTATTTTGATATCACTTCCCTGGTTTAACACCATATCCCTGATTTACTTAATATCTCGAATTCTATCAATCCCTTTCCTGAATGTACCCAACAAATGCACCTCCACAGCCACCTTGCTAAACACTTTGGATTAAGGTGATTCTTCTTAGTTCTGTTCTGAATAGCACAGAATTAAACACTGAATTTGTGATGATCATTCCAGTTCCATACACTCAAAGGGAAATTTCACCTGACGAGTCCTGTAAGAATTTGGTATGTTTCAACAAGATCACCTTATTGAAAGTTTAGGCCTAATTTGCTTATCCATTTGAATGACATGCTTATCTGTTTGGCATTGACATACCTGCCATCTAGGAATCAATCTGGATAACTTTCTCTACACTCACTGAATCCCAAGTATATCCTTCCTTGTGTACAGGCCTAGTGCCTCTACTTGGATTCCAGATGTGGTCTTACCATGTTTCTATACAATGGAAGCAAAATGCCTCTATTCTTATCCTCTTTATCAACTTGTAGTGAAGATAGTGAAGATGCCTTTCTCGTGACTGGCTGTGTCTACATGTTTGTATTTCACTGACATAGGCAAACCAGACCCTTTGCACATCAGTACCCTTCAATTTATCACTGTTTAAAATGCTTTTTATTTAACAATTTTAAATTTTTCTACATTATCTTTCATCTGTCATACCTTTGCCATTCATTTTACATATCTTTTTTCTTCCTGAAGAACCTCAGTATCCCTCTCACAGACCACATTGACATCCAATTTTGTATCATTTGCAGATAAGAATGTGTTAAACTTAATACACCCATCTAAATATTTCAAGTACATACTGAACAGCTGGGAGTCAACACTCATTCCTGTGGCAGCTTACAAGTCACAGCCTCCCAACCCAAAAATGACTAGTTCATTCCTACTGTTTGCTGTCTGCTTGCCAGTTCTCATTCCACACTGGGGTATACCCCCAAACCTAGCTGCTCTGTTTGTTTTAAATAATACCATGTTTGCTTATGATTGAAGGATATCTGACATGCTTGAAGGAGGACTAGTGAAGTCAACACACTAGTGTTGTGTTCTTGAGGTTTAGAAGCAAGGATCATGATTTAAAAATAAGGAGTCGGCCATTCATGGTTGAGATAAGCCATTCTTTAGCACTCTCTACCAGGAGGGTATGGAAGCTTCTTTGCTTAGTGTATTCAAAATGAATACATTAGACTTTTGGAATCAAGTAGTGTGGGCTTAGTATTGGAAAATGGCCTTGAGGCAAAATTTCTGCCATGTTCTCATAGGAGACTGTTGTTTTCAGCACGTTCCAGTTCCTTCCATCTCCATAATTATTCACTTCACATTAACTTCCTGTACAGATGCATGAAAAGTGAAGTTTGTTATCAGATAACATGAATTTCAACAAAGATGAAAGATGTTGCAGTACGTATCTCCATTTGCCAGTATCCAAAACCCAGTTAGGCAATTTCTGAGAAAGGAAGGCCAGCTTCATAACTAACTAACCAGGCAGAAATACTAAAGCAAATAATTATATCGGAACAAAAGCTAAGAGTTTCTTTTTGTTTTCATTTCTTCTGAATTATACAGTGTCTTATAGTAGTAGTCTCTCGAAGTCCGAGGAAGACGAATGTGTTGCGCAGTCAACGTCTGTGGGCACGCATATGACTTCTGAGGCCGGTCCAAAGCGCAGATACGGTCGCAGATGGGGCAAGGAGCACTGCCCGTTGGGGCAGGAGCGGACCCCTTCCTGTGTCTTTCTTGACTCACCTTGAGGCGCTGCATGCGCCAGTTGGCTTGGAAGTTGCTTGCTGCCTTGGAGCATAAATTGTGCCACTTGGACCCATCAGCAGCAGTGTGTTCGAGATCGCGGGGCTGGAGTTTGGCCCACTTAAGGTTTGACTTGAGGTCCTTGTACCTCTTCCTTGGGCGACCTTGGGCACAGTTGCCCTGCTCCAGTTCTCTGTAGAACAACTGACGCGGCATTTTGGACTCATCCATGCGGATCACATGGCCGGTCCATCTGAGCTGAGCCTTCAAAACCTTGGCTTCAATGCTTGTAGAATTGGCTCGGTCCAGGACTGTCAGGTTGGAGATACGGTCTTGCCAGCGGATTTGCATAATTGATTGCAGTGCGCGATTGTGGAATTGTTCTCGCAGTTTGACATGTCTACGATGCAATGTCCAGGTTTCACAGCCATATAGAAGTGATGAGACCACAACAGCATTGTAAACCTTGAGTTTAGTGGAGAGGTGAATGTCTTTGTGCTGCAGAACTTTGACTGTGTCTTATACTAATATATAAAACTTCAGTCAGACAGGACTAGTATTGTGTACTAAAAATATTATGTGCAGTTCTGGTCACCCATTAGAAGAAGAAATTGGAGATGGTGCAAAAGAGGTTAAAACATGAATCATTCCACAGTTTAAGAGAAGTAAATTCAGCTCTTGAGTTTTTGGAATCATAGAAGTCCTTTTGATTTTGTAAATGGCTGCAAATCCCTGGCCACAAGTTCAAACGTCTAGTGGTGTTTCTGATCTTGATCTTCTTGTGTTTGTTATTTGAACTGATTCTAAGCAACATCAAACAGTGCTAGAAAAGCTTTCATTGTAATATATTGTTTCACTACAGTTGGAAAAAGTTTTTCAGGGAATCCCATATTTATAATATTTTATTGCATGGTAATTATTGTTAAATCAAAGTTATTGGTAGTGCAAAACTAATATTCCATGGCTTAGCTGCTCAATCCCACAATGTTTATCATCTAAGAAATTAGAGGAGCTTTTATATTTACTTGCTGCACTGCAGCTGCATTATGTATCATCTTTGTGGTTAATTACTCTTATTACAAAACTGCAGTGTGCAACTGGTAGGGGACGTTGTTGTCCAAGGATAGTGGTTCCAAAAAAAGTCTTTTTTTAAAATTGTTTTTATTTCTGATTAATCTGGGTGGAAGATTGACTGGCAGACAGAAGTCAAAGAGTGGGAATAAGGTGGACCTTTTCTGGATGGATGATGGTGACCGGTGGTGTTCTGCAGGGGTCAATGTTGGGTCCACTACTTTTCATGTCATATGTTAATGATCTGGATGATGGAATTGATAGCTTTGTGGCCAGGTTTGTGGGTGCTGCAAAGGTATGTGGAGGAGCAGGTAGAGTTGAGGAAGCAGGGAGCCTGCAGAAAGGAATGGCAGATGGAATACAGTGTAGTCATGCACTTTGGTAGAAGGAATAAAGGAGTAGATGATTTTCTAAACCATGAGTGAATTCAGAAATCAGCGCTACCAAGGGATTTGCGAATCCTATTGTAGAATTCCTTAAAGTTTAACTTGCAGATTGAGTCGGTAGTAAGGAAGGCAAATGCAATATTAGCATTCATTTTGAGAGGATTAGAACGTAAAAGTAAGGATGTAATGTAAGGTTTTGTTCATAGGACGTTTGAAGTATTGTGAGTGGTTTTGATCCTCATCTCTATGGAAGGATGTACTGGAATTGGAGAGGGCCTAGAGGAGAAGAATCATCTCAGGAATGAAAGGGTTAGCAAATGAGAAGGACTTGATGGGTCTGAGATTCTACTTGTTGGATTTTAGAAGAATTGTGCTGTGATGGGTGTGGGGAAGGAGTCTCATAGAAACCTACTGAGTATTGAACAGCCTGGATAGAGTGGACATGGAGAGGATGTCTGTGATCTTGGGAAGATGCAAGACTTGAGGGCACAGCCTCAGAATAAAAGGAAGTTCCTTCAGAATAGAGATAAGGAATTTCTTTAGATAGAGTATAGCAAATCTGTTGAAATGATTTCCACAGATGGCTGTGGAGGCCAAGTCATTGGCTATATTAAAAGTGGAGACTGATAGGTTCTTGATTAGTAAGGGCATCAAAGATTACAGGGAAGATGCAGGCGAATGAGGTTTGAAGGTCATTATCAAATGGAGGAGCAGACTCGATGGGTTGAATGACCTAACTCTGCCTATATGTCTTATGGTCTAATTTTTGTTGATTAGATGCCCATATAATGGTTGCACCAAAGTAGCTTAACGTGAGGTAATTGATGTTAGTGAAAAAATTATTTTGAATTTTATCAAACCCAAAGTCTTTTCTGTATCCAGTGCTCTTAGCTACTTAATAATGTGAAGTAGGCTGATGTAAATTGGCTGTATACTGACATTCCTCTCGTGATACTGCATGTAAATTGTTAAATAGTGTTAACTATACACCAAGTTTTTGTTACCTGTCTATTCTGTCCATTAAGAGTTATAATGGACATGATATTCAGTATGTAATCATTGTTTGAATCTTGGAGCCAAACCTAAATGAAGAGAAAAGGAAACATTACTAAGGAAGTATTGTTAACAAAAGCGCAGAGTAGCATTATCATTTTGCTTGTTTGTTTATTTATGCTAACTTTTCAGTTCCTTAGAAATATTTGATTCTTCCTTTGTTTTCCAGGGAGTGTTTCTATTCTTCCTACTGTCCTTTACCTAATCACTGGAGTCCTGAAGGAAACTGCAGTAAGGAGGTTTGATGGTTGTATATCTTCAACAGTCAATGCAGCACTGCAGGCACTGAAGGCCATTGTCTCCTCTCCCATGGCTAGGGCAGAGAAGAGCCATACTGCTTGGACCATGCTTCTCCGCAGTGCTCTTGCAACAATTCTGGAATTTTGGAATCCAGGTAATAGAGATTCCAGTTCTCCTCTAGAGTTGAGACTGTATTCAAAGTTAAGAATATCCAAAGGATGGAGAAAAGTAAGGCATGCCCAATACTGGAAAAGCAAAGGTGCTCAGAGAAAGATTTTGTAAAGTTACTAGAGTGAGGGGAGGGGACCAGTTTTTGAAAACAAGTGTGAGAATTAAAAAACTGATCCCTTGGTTACCCAAGGTTAAAAATAGTTACTTAAGTTGCTTAATTCAATATAAAGTTCAGAGGGCTGCAATATGCCTGGACAGATTAGGTTAGTAGGTTAGTGAGCACAGCATTTAAGTCTCGCTAAGACTTAGAATATGGCAATAGAATGTGAGATGACTTACAGCTTAATAGTTGAAAGAAGGGAGGCTGGCTTGGATTATTTAAGAAAATGGCTGTTTAATCTGTAGAAGTCACAGAGTTAGGAGAAATTATCTAGTTGCAGGCTAGAAATCTGGTAGATCTTGTGATCAACTCTGCTAGAGCAAGAACATCAGAAAATTGAAGTGGGAAGTAGCCATTTGGCCCTCTAGACTGTCCCATCAATTAATATGCCATAGTTGATCTAAGGCATATCTCAGCATTTTGCAGGGTCAATTCCCTTCGTGTCTCCCTGGTCCACCATTCTGTTCTCACCGACCACATCTCTTCTTACAGCACTTTTCCTTGCACCTGCAGGTAATGCAGCACTTGTCCTTTCAGTGTTTTCTTTTCTACTGTCCAGAGTGCTAAACAATCACAGTGGTTCACTTGTGCTACTTCCAGTCTGGCATATCACATTTGTGGCTTGTAATGTAGTATCCTGTATCTTGGAGAAATATAATGCAGATTAGGTGACTAATTTGCATTCTGTCTGCAGGGGCGACCCTAGGCTCTCTATTACTTGCTCCTTTACTACTGGTCTGTGATCTCCTGCGTTGTTATAACGAGGTCCAATGCAAGCTTGAGTAACACCTAATCTGTCCGGGCATATTGCAGCCTTTTGAACTTTATATTGAATTGAGCAATTTAAGTAAAAGTTTTTAATATTGGCTCAACAAGTTTGTATTTTTTAGTTTTTCTTTTTCTCCCTTGTTCATCTCTGGGAGTAGAGAAATGTCTAGTCATAGCATGTTTTCTTGTTCCTCATTTCACAGCTCCTGTGTCCTTGCATCTGTATTCTCATCCTCTAACTGTTTCCATTCACTCATTCAGTAGGTAACTTTGTTTCCAGCTTATCCCCATGCTCAGTCTTGTTTTACCCTTTTCTCCTTCCCCCACTCAATCTGCAACATAATGTGTTGTTTTTGTCTCCTTCTCAGTTCTCATTAAATGTGTCTCCAACCTGAAACGCTAACTCTTTCTCTTCCCATAGATCAGGTTTGAATTTCATATTTCCATCATTTTCTGTTTGATGTTAGATTTCCAGCATGTATAATTCTATTGATTTTCAGAGACCATCTTAGTTTGCTGAAAATATATGAATATAGGAAAGCATAAGATCAAAAAGGAATTAAGAAATAAATCAAGAACTTTAAGATTATCAGCATAATGCAAAATGAGGGGTAGGGAATATAGTCAGCAAAATTGGTTGTTATCTTTGTGTTGAAGAAAAAGAAAATGGCCTGGAGAACACTGTGATCTATTTGTCTGTATTGATTGAAGTATAGTGTGGGTTTTATGCACAGATGGTAGTTTTTGAACTATGTTTAGACAATATACTTCAATGTACAATATTTATTTTGATTCGCAATGTGAGGCAGGATATATTTGCTGAACTTGATTGGTACTTTTCTCGTGAGCATGAATAATCAGTCTGTATATGCATCGGTGAAAGGCCTTGGTTGTTCTGATGATTGAAAGTACCTTTCCATATCTGTACACACTATTCCCTGCTCCATGCCTCCTTAACCACAATTTACATAAACAAAAAGGATTTAACCTGCTTGGTTTCTTATTTAAGTTTTGTGTGTGTGCTTGTTTTTTGTAGAGCTGAATCACTCAGATTTGGATGAAGTGAGCATGCTAACTGCCATCAGTATTTTCTTGATGTCAGCAAATCAAGAGGTCACATGTGTGGAATGTCTTGAAAAAGAATGTTTTAACCGGTTTAAGATAATTCTTGGTTCTAAAAATCCTGTGGTAAGTATTGCAGCACATTTACTTCAGTTCACTAGAGTTGAGAGGGTATGGCTCTGAGCTAGTATTGCATCAAATCTATCTAATCCTGAATTATGCTAAGCCTTGTCAGCATTTTAGCTTGATACTGATGAAATTTCTGATCACAAGTATCTGTAGATTTTGTGAATCATTTAAAATATGTAAGTCACAAGCTGGGTGGATAAGTACCATCAGCTACTTACTGACTGCACTCTGCTACTGAGCAAATTGGCAAGTCAGCTTTTCAGAGCATTGTAGTTCATTGACACTTGGTAAGGCTGGATCTAGAGCTTAGGAGTTTGTAAGACTGCTACATTACTTCTCTTGGTCCAGCATTTGTCTGGGGGAGGCGGTTGGAATACGTCAGAATAGTGCAAAAAGATGATTTGGGAGACCGAGTTTGTTATCACATGTGTGCTGAAAGATACCAGCATCTCCTCAGATCTGCTGGTTATGCCCCTCAAGTCCAGGCTTACTCTGTGCTAGTTCTACATACCCATTCATTTGATTGGGATTGTAGAACTGCACGGAAAGGTAAGATAACATTTTTATAATTATTTTTCTTTGCAGAAGTATTTGTTCTGTCTGATTTTTGTGACTTTCTTAATTAAAACTTTATTTTGTTACGATATCATTTCAATATTTTTAACTTTTAATGTTAATGTGAACAAGTGGATTTTAGGCAAAGTTTTGTGAAAAGGGCTTATTTTGATCTGCCCACGTTTCTCCGTTGTCATTCATGGTCTTGTTGCTTGGCTCTGGAATTGTTTCGAGCCAGAGAGATCAGTCTTCCACATTCACCTGGGCAACTTAAGAGATAATGTAGAGCAGGTCACAGGCCTGTGTGAGTAAAACCTGAATTAAACCTGTTTTAGACTTCTCATGTTTTCTGTCAAATATCATTATTTGTCAAGTTGAATTAATCAAACACGTAATGGTTAATTTATCTATGCATTACCAGATTTATTAATGCATATAAAGAAGAATAAAGATTCATTTCTGCTCAGGACTGAGTTAACTGACTGCTTTGTGTTGAGCCAAACATAAAATAAGTCAAACACAAAAAATCAAGAAGCTGCATATGCTAGAAATGTACAAAGGAAACACACAATGGCTTAGGCAGCATCTGTGGAAAGGAAAACATACAGATACTTTTTTGGATCAAGGACCCTTCCTCGGGATCAGGAAGCTGAAAAAACAAGTGGTTGCAAGTTGCAGAGAGGGTAGGGAAGGTGGAAAATGATCAAAGAAATATCTGGTAGGAAGCCAAAAGCTAAAACCAGAGAGCAAGAATTGAGGGAGCATCTGTTTAGATGTTTATGGCCTCCAAGTATTTCAAGTTTCTAGCCTTTGCAGTTATTTGCTTTTTTGACCTTTACTTAATTGATGTTTACAAGTTCAAACAGCAGGGGTCAGTGGATAGCTTTTAGAAGGCGGGAATCTGATTTTTGTTTCAGCTCACTGTCACCGTGATCTTTATTATCAACCTTTTTTAAAATATAACCCATAATCCAGGAATGTCATAAATTGATCAAGGACACTCAGAGATTCTATTATCAGTTAACTTTTAATGATTATACCTGTTAGCAATATTTTAAAATTTGAACATCTGAATAAACTTTCCATTATCATATGTTTGCTTCCTTTCTAAGAAAGTATTCTATTTCTATTCAGATACGGACACATGGCTACAGATTGCTGCAGTCAGTATTTCAGCATCCTAATAAAGCTGTGTCTACACCTTACATCCACTCTCTGACCATTTTGGTTGTGGATGGGTTGCGCAAGGTGGAAAAAGAGAAACCAAGCACAGGTGCCGAATTGCAGGCCGTGCTAGAAGGGGTAAAGACGCTGGAGGTTTTGGTCAATTTAGCTGATGAACAAAACCGTGAGTTTCCAATGTATTTATCTTTGGATTTTGATAAACACATGAAAATCTTTGGTTTTTTATGAGAAACCTGAAACTTGCTTTTATGATGACGTTATTTCTGTGGATCCTCCAAGAGGACCACAATCCTGTTGTAGGGCTTGGGGGCTTGTGTACCTCAATGACCCCTAGAGCTATGTTAGCTAGAGTCAAGGTGTAGGGTCACCCATGCTGAACAGGTCAAAGGGTAGAGAACAGACTAGGAGTGGTCCACTGGTCCTCCAGGTTCAGGGGTCCTGCTCAGTGCTAATAACACTGACTGGTCAAAAAATTTTGTTACAGAAACAATTTCTGTGGCTAATTATTATTCTTTTGAAGTGGGGAATGTTTGAGTCCTCTGTTGCACTTTCTTAACCTGTCTTTGAGGAAACCTAGAACGTCAGCTTGACATGACATTTGAGTCTTACTTCACTGGTGGGCAAGTTGTTGGAGAAGATCCTGAGAGGCAGGATTTATGAGCATTTGGAGAGACATAATCTGATTAGGGATAGTTAGCATGGCTTCGTCAAGGGCAGGTCGTGCTTTATGAGCCTGACTGAATTATTTGAGGATGTAACAAAACACATTGATGAAGGCAGAGCAGTGGATGTAGTGTATATGGATTTCAGTAAAGCATTTGTTAAGTTTCCCCATGTGAGGCTCATTCAGAAAATAATGAGGCATGGGATCCAAGGAGACCTTGCTTTGTGGATCCAGAATTGGCTTGCCCACAGAAGGCAAAGGGTGGTTGTAGATGATTCGTGTTTTGCATGGAGGCCAGTGACCAGTGGTGTTCCACAGGGATCCGTTCTGGGAACCCTCCTCTGTGGTATTTTTATAAATGATCTCAATAAAGAAGTAGAAGGGCGGGTTAGTAAGTTTGCTGATGACACAAAAGTTGGGGGTGTTGTGGATAGTCTGGAGGGGTGTCAGGTTACAGCACGACACCAAAAGGATGCAGAACTGGGCTGAGAATTGGTAGATGGAGTTCAGCCCAGATAAGTGTGAAGTGGTTCATTTCAGTAGGTCAAATTTGAAGACAGAATATAATATTAATGTTAAGGCTCTTGACAGTGTGGAGGATCAGCAAGATCTTGGGGTCCAAGTCCATAGGACACACAAAGCTGTTGCTTAGGTTGAAGGCGTATGATGTGTTGGCCTTCATCAACCATGGGATTGAATTCAAGAGCTGTGAGATAATGCTACAGCTATATAAGACCTAGGTTAGACCCCACTTGGAGTACTGTATTCAGTTCTGGTCACCTCATTAGAGGAAGGATGTGGATACTATAGAGAGAGTGCAGAGGAGATTTACAATGATGTTGCTTAGATTGGAGAGAGCACCTGGAGAAAGCACGCATTCACGGGGAGGGTGAATAAACTTCGTACAGATGACATTAGAATGGAATTCCGAGCTCCGACATCCTGAGCTGTAGCGGTGTTGCACTAACTGTCTGCTACTGTGGTGCTCATACGTTAACTCTTTCAGATCTATAATGAGTTGTTTAAATAACTGCCTTACTGCACCAAATTATCTTTCTTATTTTTAATAGCTATTCCATTCTCTTATGATACAGTTTGATTACTTTTATTTGTACAGACTTGTTTTAATGTTAGTTTGTTTCCGTTGTTCCTTGTGTTCTAGGCATTTATTTGGTGGCATTGCTTCTACCAATTCTGATATCCTTTCTTTTGGATGAAAATGCTTTAACATCTGCACGAAACCCAGCAAAGAGTTTACATGAGTTTGCCCTCCAGAACTTGATGCGACTAGGTCCGCAGTATCCAGCTGTTTTTCAAAAATTGGTGGGTATGTCTCCAGCGATGAAAGCTAGACTTGAAGGAGCTGTTAAAGGTAATCAAGAGAGTATCAAAGCAAAGAAAGCAGCTGGACAGTCAAAATGTTCTGGGAAAAAATCTCTCAGCATTCAACTCAAGACTGATTTTTCTAATTTCTAAGAGCTGTGAAATAGTTTGAAGACTACTCATGATAGTAGCAACCAAAGTAGACCAAGTGAAGGTAACTTAATGTTAATATTGAAGAAGTCTAATGGCATAATTTAACAACTGTTTTATATTGAATGAGGACAAATATTCTAGAACAGTGTGTGTATAGCTTAACGTTTTAAAACTTGAACATCCCATTTTTAAAAACAAGCATTTAATTTTTTTAGAAAGCATCTATACATTTCTAACATTTACTGCTGTCACATTAATTCTTAATTCACCCAAATGAAGTCTTAACACTGCTGTTGTGCACACATTTGTGAAAATGGACGAACAACTTGGTATAACCTGTTAACTTAGACTTGATCTCCAACTTGATAGAGAAGTGATGTTGAAAGGAATTTTATGCAACCACATTTGTCATTAAAAGGCTGCTCTCCTATTGCCAGAAATTTATAGAATAACCTTATATAGGCACTGTTATTAGTGCAATTTATAACATGTAAATTTATAACCAGCTAACTTATATGAACTACAATTGCACTACAATGGTATTATTTTAAACAAACAAGATTATTAAGTTGTCCAGTGCTTTGTCTAAGAAGAATCTCAACTATATTTAAAAAAACTCAGCTTTAATAAATCTCTAACCACGAGTGTGGCTGTTGATGGCACTCAATTGCTTTCATTTTTGCCAGTAAAAATGATATTGCACTGTAAAGTGTGTGGTATTTCTAATGTCACAATCTTTCTACCAATGGACTAATTTCACAGGCTATTCTTGCAGAAACCAATCTGTTTAATAGCTATTTTTATTTTGCTTGGGCTTTCTGAAGTTCTAATGTACTGTATTAATAGATGACTTGCAGGTTATGTATATAACACAACTGTAAATTATATAGAATTGCAACATATGCGTTATTACTACTTTTGTATTTTTACTTAAATAAATCTAATTTCTTCACATTGTCTGTTATCTTTCATAACTTTTTCTTCCCACGAGGTTAGTTTTCCTTTTAATCAAAGTTCAAAAGTTCAAAGTAAGTTTATTATTAAAGTACATATATGCCACCATATACAGCTCTGAGATTCACTTTTCCTGCGGGCGTACTCAGTAAATCCAAGAACCATAACAGACAAGCAACCGAGACAAATTTCAACTACAAAGGAAATAAGCAAGCATTAAACATCAAGAACGTGAGATGAAGAGTCCTTGCAAGCGAGTTCATAGGTTGTGGGAACAGTTCAGTGATGGGTAAGTGAAGCTGAATGAAGTTAACTTCATTGGTTCAAGAGCCTGATGGTTGAGGGGTAATAACTCTTCCTGAACCTGGTAGTGTGAGATTTGAGGCTCCTGTACCTCCTTCCTGGTAGCATCAGCAAGAAGAAAGCATGACCTGACCAGTGGTGGGATCTTTACCCATGATGGATAGGGCCATATTCCCCTATTTTTTTGTAGGATTTTCCATTCAAGGGCATTGGTGTTTGTGTACCAGGCTGTGATGCAACTAGTCAATATACACTCCACTACACGTTTAGATGTATTAGATGTCATGCCAAATCTTCTCAAACTTTGAAGAACGTAGAGGCGCAGCTGTGCTTTTTTTGTAATTGCACTTGCATGCTAGGCCTAGAACGAGTGCTCTTAAATGATAACACCAAGGAATTTAAAGTTCCTGACCCTCTCTGCATTCCCAAGTGAAAATGGTCAATGACTTCCATGTCTGTTCATTTCCTCTGACAGTTTCTGTGTTTGCATCCTCCTGCTTGAAGATTTAAAAATATAATATGCAATTCTGTGAGTGTTGGTAGCCTCTCATTCTGTCTGAAGCTAAATTTTAGCAGACAGTTTTCCCACAGGATCCATGGAAGTGAGTTTAACACTTGTACCAGGTGTTTTCATGAAATTACAGCAGATGTTACCAGCTAATAATTAAACATAAGACTAATGTGTATTTTTTCACCTTCTGTCCCAGGAGAACATTCAAATTATATACCCAGTGTTGTCCTAGGTTTATCAGTAGACAGTACAGTCCAGAGATCAAGTCTATGACTCTTAACCTTTGCATTATTATTTTACTTTGTCATAAACCACTTCGTGGGCTAAATGTAGTCCGTGGGAATTCTTTGCAGGATGATAATTAAGCTCTCTTTTTTTTTGTTTCCTGACCTTAGAAGCAATATTGATTTTTCTGCTCAACACTTTAAAAGAAAAATCCCTTTTTCTTTCAAAGTTTAAAAGAAAAAGATTTTTGCTGCGAGTCTTCCAAATATTTGAAATGTTTTTTAGGCTTGTGAGTAGTCCAATTAGAAAATACTGAATTTAAGAAAACTCCCCAAATGAGTTTTGAGTGTGTTAAGGTGGTGCTTAACCTTGTTCTAAATGGAAGAGAAGAACTGAAGAAAGCTCTGAATTGTCCAAATGGGCATCAGTTTATTAATGATCAGTATTTGAATTGTGTAGATTATTGATTGTTACAGCGTGGAAGAGGCCTTTCCAGCCCTTTGAGCTACACCTCCTAGCAGTTCCATGGCTGGTAGGCTGCTCGATTGTGTCCTTCATGACTGAAACCAGCCATGAATAGTAGGCTATTACATTTCATTTAACAAATCAGTTTGTAACCTTGCTGAACTCCATGCAAGTAATTCCCTGAAAGGGTTGGTAAATAATGATAAAGTGGGAATCAGTGTCTGTTTTTTCCCAAATTTAATACATGCATCGAATGGCCAACTGTCTGAAGCTGCATGATATATTCGGTCAGTATGCCTTACAGTTTAGAAGAATGAGGAAAGACCCTATTGAAACAGAGATCATTCAGGTTTTTTGCAGTGTGCATGTTATGATAGGGGAAGAGCCACAAACAAGAGTTAAAATCTGCAAAATAAGGGGTCTCTTCTTTAAAAACTGAGATGCATATAAATTTCTTCTCCTAGGTGGTGAGCCTCCCAAATTCTCTGACCCCACCCCCACCCCAATAGTGGTGGAGAATAGATCATTCAATACACTTAGGGTGGAGATGGAGAAGTATTTGAAAGATTGAGAAATTGGGATTATGGAGACCTGGCACCGAAGAGGAGTGGTGTTCAGCGTAGGTTCAGCATGATCCAATCGGGTGGTAGGAAAATGTGAGGAGCTGAGCGACCTATTCCTGCTCCTGTTTTCTTGTATTTTTAAAATTAGTTTCTCAGGCACTGCAATCGTGCCAAGTCAATTACTATTATTAATCCATTATGAAAGCCCCATATTTTAATTTTAATTTTTAATTTTGTATTTATGCACAAGATGTACATCAGAATAATGCTGAATGACAGACCTGGAAAAAAACAGGGATTTTAAGCGTAATTACTTCTGCACAGTAAGAACCTTTTTTCCTGTATTTTTCATAAATATAAAAGGCTGAACAGGACGAGAAGGAGCATACACATGAAAGTGATTGGAAAAGTCATATTACAACATCTCAAATAACCTTGAAAGTACTTTGATCCCAAGAGGTGTATGCTGATACTTTTGGCAGTACTCACTCACTTTTTTTTGAATATCAGCCAATAATGTTCTGCATTGGGGTTTTCCAGGTGCTCGTGACTTACTATCAAGATGGCGCTAAGCTGTCATGCCCATTGAGTCGTGGCTCAGGATTGTAGGATTGTTTTTAGGATTGTAGGGATGGTTTTTGGGGCAAATCAGGGAGTTGTGGGACAGGTTAGGATCTAGGGATGGGGATGAAGAGTACTTAAAGGTCAGGGACAGGAGTTGTTGGTCAGAGTGTCCAGTGGTCTTCGAGAGAGTCTTTGGCGAGGAGACTACACCAGGCACAATTGAAGAGAGTGAAGACATGACCGCTAAACTGATTCAGTGTGCTACTTGCATGATGTGGGAGGTCAAGGACACTGATGGTGCCCCTGGCTGCTACAGCTGTGGAAAGTGTGTCCAGATTCAGCTTCTGAAGGAGCATGTTGCAGCACTGAAGAAAGAACTGGATGACCTCAGGTTTATCTGCGAAAACGAGGGTTTTCTGGACAGGACCTACAGTAACGTTACACCGAGGATACCGGAAGAGAGAAAGGGGGTGATGATGAGGAAGGAAAGGATGCTTGAAGTACAGGAGACCCCAGGGGATGTACCTCTCGTAAACAGGTTCAACTTTTTGGAAGCTGTCAGGACAGAAGATACTGCCAGTCTGAGAGGCGGACAGGTATGCGAGCCGAGGAGTCAAACATCAGGAAGAACTGTGGTAGTAGGGGACTCCATAGTGAGAGGTACAGAAAGGGGTTTCTGTGGCAACAGGTGAGATTTAAGGATGGTGTGTTGCCTCCCTGGTGCTGGGATCCAGGACATCACGGACCGATTGCAGGGAATCCTCAAGGGTGGAAGTGGTAGTGCATGTTGGCACAAATGACATTGGGAAGAAGAGGAAGGACATTCTGCAGTGGGACTTCAGAGAACTCGGAAGAAGGCTGAAAAGCAGGACTTCCAGGGTGGTTATCTCCGGTTTGCTTCCTCATGCTAGAGAGGGCAGGAACAGGGAGATAACGGATCTGAATGTGTGGCTGAGGAACTGGTGCAGGAATCAATGATTTACATTCTTGGACCACTGGGATCTGTTTTGGGGTAGGGATGAATTGTACAAAAGGGACGGGTTGCACCTTAATAGGCGGGGGACCAGCATTCTGGCAGACAGGTTTGCCACTGCAACACGAATGTGTTTAAACTAAGTAGTGGGGGGGGGGGGAGGGGATGAACTGGAAATGTAAAGATGGAGTTAAAGGGAAAGTGAAAATAAGAAAAGTTAAAAAGGACAACAGAATCAATGGAGTAGAAAGCTCGAGAAGAGATCATGCAGTATGGCCAAGTGAAATAGGAATTGATATGAAAGGAGAGGGGAGTACTGAATTAAAAGTATTATATATGAATGCACAAAGTATAAGGAATAAAGTAGATGAGCTTGAGGCTCAGTTGGAAATTGGCAAGTACGATGTTGAGGGAATAACTGAGACATGGCTTCAAGCGGACAGGGCCTGGGAAATGAATATTCAAGGATATACATCTTATTGAAAGGACAGACTGACTGGCAGAGGGGGTGGGGTGGCTGTGTTGGTGAGGAATGATATTCAGTCCCTTGCGAGGGGGGGACATAGAATCAGGGGATGTAGAGTCAGTATGGATAGAACTGAGAAATTCTAAGGGTAGAAAGACCCTAATGGGAGTTATCTACAGGCCCTCAAACAGCAGTCTGGATGTAGGGTGTAAGTTGAATGAAGAGTTAAAATTGGCATGTCGCAAAGGTAATGATATAGTTGTCATGGGGGACTTCAACATGCAGGTAGACTGGGAGAATCAGGATGGTACTGGTCCCCAAGAAAGGGAGTTTGTGGAGTGCCTCCAAGATGGATTCTTAGAACAGCTTGTACTGGAGCCTACCAGGGAGAAGGCAATTCTAGATTTAGTGTTGTGCAATGAACTGGATTTGATCAGGGACCACGAGGTAAAGGAACCATTAGGAGATAGTGACCATAATATGATATGTTTTAACCTACAATTTGAGAAGGAGAACGGAAAATTGGATGTGTCAGTATTACAGTTGAACAAAAGGAACTATGGAGCTATGAGGGAGGAGCTGGCCAAAGTTCAATGGAACAATACCCCAGCAGGAAAGACAGTGGAACAAAAATGGCAGGTATTTCTGGGAATAATGCAGAAGGTGCAGGAACGGTTCATTCCAAAGAGGAAGAAAGATCCTAAGGGGAGTAAGGGGTGGCCGTGGCTGACGAGGGAAGTAAAGGGCAGTACAAAAATAAAAGAGAAGAAGTATAACATAACAAAGATGAGGACATAGCAAACCGGAGGACTGGGAAGCTTCTAAAGAGCAACAGAAAATAACAAAAAAGTCAATACACCAAGAAAAACTGAGGTACGAAGGTAAACTATCCAGGAATATAAAGGAGAATAGTAAAAGCTTCTTTAGGTATGTGAATAGCAAAAAAATAGTTAAGACCAAAATTGGGCCATTGAAGACAGAAATGGGTGAATTTATTATAGGGAACAAGGAAATGGCAGATGAGTTGAACAGGTACTTTGGATCCGTCTTCACTAGGGAAGACACAGACAATCTCCCAGATGTAATAGTGGTCAAAGGAACTAGGGTAAAGGATGAACTGAAGGAAATTTATATTAGGCAAGAAACGGTGTTGTATAGACTGTTGAGTCTGAAGGCTGATAAGTCCCCGGGATTTGATGGTCTGCATCCCAGGGTACTTAAAGAGGTGGCTCTAGAAATCGTAGAAGCATTGGTAATCATTTTCGAATCTTCTATAGATTCAGGAACAGTTCCTGCTGATTAGAGGGTGGCTAATGTTGTCCCACTTTTCAAGAAAGGAGGGAGAGAGAAAATAGGGAATTATAGACCGGTTAGCCTGACATCAGTGGTGGGAAAGATGCTGGAGTCAATTATAAAAGAGGAAATTACGACACATTTGGATAGCAGTAGAAGGATCAGTCCAAGTCAGCATGGATTTATGAAGGGAAAATCATGCTTGACTAATCTTCTGGAGTTTTTTTGAGGATGTAACTATGAAAATGGACAAGGAATGGAATTCCTTGACAAGAAATGGACATTCTATTAAGGAAAATGGAATGTAGTGTACCTGGACTTCCGGAAAGCTTTTGATAAAGTCTCACATGGGAGATTAGTGGGCAAAATTAGGGCACATGGTATTGGGGGCAGAGTACTGACATGGATTGAAAATTGGTTGGCCGACAGGAAACAAAGAGTAGTGATTAACGGGTCACTTTTGGAATGACAGGCTGTGACCAGTGGGGTACCGCAAGGTTCGGTGCTGGGACTGCAGCTTTTTACAATATACATTCATGATTTAGATGAAGGGATTAAAAGTAACATTAGCAAATTTGCTGATGACACAAAGCTGGGTGGCAGTGTGAAATGTCAGGAGGATGTTATGAGAATGCAGGGTGACTTGGACAGGTTGTGTGAGTGGGCAAATGTATGGCAGATGCAGTTTAATATGGATAAATGTGAGGTTATCCACTTTGGTGGCAAGAACAGGAAGGCAGATTACTATCTAAATGGAGTCGTTAGGAAAAAGAGAAGTACAACGAGATCTAGGTGTGCTTGTACATCAGTCAATGAAAGCAAGCATGCAGGTACGGCAGGCAGTGAAGAAAGCTAATGGCATGCTGGCCTTTATAACAAGAGGAATTGAGTATAGGAGTAAAGGGGTCCTTCTGCAGCTATACAGGGCCCTGGTGAGACCCCACCTGGAGTATTGTGTGCAGTTTTGGTCTCCAAATTTGAGGAAGGGCATTCTTGCTATTGAGGGAGTGCAGCATAGGTTCACAAGGTTAATTCCTGGAATGGCGGGACTGTCATATGTTGAAAGATTGGAGCGACTGGGCTTGTATACACTGGAATTTAGAAGGATGAGAGGGGATCTGATTGAAACATATAAGATTATTAAGGGATTGGACACGCTGGAGGCAGGAAGCATGTTCCCGCTGATGGGTGAGTCCAGAACTAGAGGCCACAGTTTAAGAATAAGGGGTAGGCTATTTAGAACAGAGATGCGGAAAAACATTTTCACCCAGAGAGTGGTGGATATGTGGAATGCTCTGCCCCAGAAGGCAGTGGAGGCCAAGTCTCTGGATGCATTCAAGAGAGAGATAGAGTTCTTATAGATAGTGGGGTCAAGGGATATGGGGAGAGGGCAGGAATGGGGTACTGATTGTGTATGATCAGCCATGATCACAGTGAATGGCGGTGCTGGCTCGAAGGGCCGAATGGAGTACTCCTGCACCTACTGTCTATTGTCAAGGTCCCGTGGTTGGCAAGTCCTGAAGTCAATACTCAGAGGTCAAGTCCAGAGATCAAATGTCGAAGCCCCGGGTCCGTGTGTCTGGTCCAGGGACTGGATGTTTAGCAGTTCAATGCTAATGAGTCAGAGAGTACGGAGCCAAGTACTGTTGGTCGGAGGGCCCATAGCTGGTCTATCCTGGGCAGTCTGTATGTGTGAGTGGGTGGGTGGGTGGGAAAGAGTGCTTCTCTTTTGTTGTTCTGCTTTTGTTATTTTGTTGTACTAGTGTTATTGTTGCTTGTATTGTTCTGCGGAACATTGTGGGACATGTTTGTTGGCTTCAGAATGTGTGGCATCACTTGTGAGCTAACCCCAGCACATCCTTAGGTTGTGTTGATTTCTGCTGTAAGGTTTGATGCAGATATGATAACTAAGTAAATCTGATCTGATCTGAGATTGTTTTATTTGACAGAGCTTGTAATATTACTTGCATCGTGGCGGGGAGGTTTGACAGTACGGTTGGGGAAGGCCTAGACTGAGTTGGCAGAGGAGTGAGGCTCAATATTTGTTCAGGAGGAGAGGTACAGTCACCTAGAAGAGAAGAAGTAAGTCCAGTTTGAGCAAGAGGGTAACATACATGAGTAGAATATAGAACTGAATTGCATCTGTTTTAATAATTTTAACTGGTGTGGCAAATGATCTCAAAGCTTTCATTAATATGCAACCACAGTATTGTTGCCATTACTGAGACCTAGTTGAAAGCTGAGCAGGACTGTCAACTGAATATCCCAGGGTACAGAGTTGTCAGGTAAGATGGATGTAAGGGAGGAGGCAGCATTGAACTGTTAGTACAGGGGATGCATTACTTAAGTCTAGAAAGAGGATTTCCAAGAAGGCTCCTCAAAGAAGATGAGTTCTGGTGCAGGAGGGAAAGAGAGTAGTAGTGAGAGGGGACTCAATAGTCAGGGGAACAGACAGGAAATTCTGTGAACAGGACACCCGGGTGGTATGTTACCTCCCAGATGCCAGGGTCAGGGATGCCTCGGATCATGTCCACAACATTTTGGAGAGGGAGGGAAAGCAGCTCAATGTCTTGGTACATATTGGTTTCAATGGCATAGGAAGGAAAAGCAAAGAAGTCCTAGAAAGAGAATTTAGGGAGCTAGGTAGAAAGCTGAGAAGCAGGATCTCCCAGGTAGTAATTTCTGGATTGCTTTTTGTGCCACGTGTCAGTGAGGGTAGAAACAGGATTATTTGGCAGATTAATGTGTGGCTGAGAAGCTGGTGCAGGGCGCAGGCCTTCAGGTTCTTGGATAATTGGGATCTCTTCTGTGGGAGGTATGACCTGTTTAAAAGTGACGGGTTGCACCTGAACCCAAGGGGAACCAATACGGTATTCTTGTGGGCAGGTTTGTTAAAGCTGTTAGAGAGGGTTTAAGCTAATTTCATAGGGGGCTGGAAACCAGAGTGAAAAGACTCAAGATAGGATGGATGGTAAAAAAAGTAAAGATAGTGTGCAGTCAGACTGTCAGGAAGGGCAGGCAGATGATAGGACAAAATTGTAGCCAGCAGGGTGAGTATCAGTGCATTAAGGATGCAGAATCAAAGAGAGTAGCAAATGCAGTACAGTTGTCCCGCACTTAACGAATGTTCGCTTTACACCACTTTGCTGTCACAAAAGACCTACATTGGTAACTTTTTTTTTACATGACAAAGAGGATTTTCGCTTTTAAGAAAATTTTTCCCATATAAATTAATGGTTCTTTGCTTTACAACATTTCTGCTTAAGAAAGGTTTCATAGTAACACTCTACCTTTGTAAAGGGAGGGGGGACATCTGTACTCAGTGTTATATCTCAATGCATGGAGTATAAGAAGTAAGATGGATGATCTTGTTGCATTGTTACAGATTGTCAGGTATGATGTTGTGGCCATCATTGAATCGTAGCTAAAGGATGGTTGTAGTTGGGAGCTAAATATCCAAGGTTACATATTGTATCGGAGGGATAGAAAGGTAGGTAGAGGGGGTGGCATTGCTCTGCTGGTAAAAAGTGGCATCAAATCAGCAGAAAGATGTGACATAGGATCAGAAGATGTTAAATCCTTGTGGATTGAGTTAAGAAACTGCAAAGGTAAAACGACCCTGATGGCAGTTATATACAGGCCTCCCAACATCAGGGATGTGGATCACAGATTACAACAGGAAATAGAAAAGGCATGTCAAAAGGGCAGTGTTATCTTAGTCATGGGAAATTTCAGCATGCAGGTTGATTGGTAAATTCAGGTTGGAAATGGACCTCAAGAGAATGAGTTTGTTGAATGCCTAAGAGATAGCTTTTTAGGGCAGGTTGTCATTGAGCCTACTAAGGAATCAGCTATGCGAGATTAGGTGTTATGTAATGAACTGAAGGTGACTAGGGAGCTTAAGGTAAAGGAATCCTTAGGTTTAGGTAGCAGAGATCACAATATGATTATGTTCAACTTGAAATTTGATAGGGAGAAAGTAAAGTCTGATGTAACAGTATTTCAGTGGAGTAAATAAAATTACAGTGTTATGAGAGAGGAGTTGGCCAAAGTAAACTGGAAGGAGATGCTGGTAGGGATGATAGTAGAGCAGCAAAGGCGTGAGTTTCTGGGGAAAATGAGGAAGATGTATTCCAAAAATGAAGAAGTACTCAAATGACAAAATAGTACAATTGCGGCTGACAAGGGAAGTCAAAGCTAATGTAAAAGCAAAAGAGAGCGCAAACAACAAAGCAAAAATTCGTGGGAAGACAGAGAACCTTTTAAAACCCTACAGAGAGCCATTAAAAGAATTATTAGGAGCGAAAAGATGAAATGTAAAAGCAAGCTAGCAAACAATATCAAAGTGGATAGTAAAAGCTTTTTAAAGTATGTTTAAAATAAGGATGAGAGTGGGTACAGGACCACTAGAAAATGAGGCCGGAGAAAGAATAACAAGGACCTTGGAGATGACAATGAACTAAATGAGTGTTTTGCGTCAGTCTTCACTGTGGAAGATACTAGCAGTATACCAGATGTTGAAGGGTGTGAGGGAAGAGAAGTGACTGCAGTTACTATTACAAGGGAGAAGGTGCTCAAAAAGCTGAAAGACCTAAGTGTATATAAGTCACCTAGACCAGATGAACTGCACCCTCGGGTTCTGAAAGAGGTAGTGGTAGAGATTGTAGAGGCATTAGCAATGATCTTTCAAAATACTATTGGACTCTGGCATGGTGGACTGGAAAATTGTAAATGTCACTCCACTCTTTAAGAAAGGAGGAAGGTAGCAGAAAGGAAATTATAGACCAGTTAGCCTGACCTCAGTGGTTGGGAAGATGTTGGAGTCAATTGTTAAGGATGAGGTGTTGAAGCACTTGGTGTCACAGGACAAGATAGAATAAAATCAGCATGGTTTCCTTAAGGGAAAATCTTGGCTGATGAATCTGTTGGAATTCTTTGAGGAGATTACATGTATGATAGATAAAGGGGATGCAATGGATGTTGTGTATTTGGACTTTCAGAAGGCCTTTGACAAGGTGCCACACATGAGGCTGCTTACCAAATTGAGTCCATGGTATTACAGGAAAGTTACTGGCATGGTTAGAGCATTGGCTGACTGGTAAGAGGCAGCGAGTGGGAATAAAAGAGTCCTTTTCTGGTTTGCTGTCAGTGACTAGTGGTCCGCTGGGTCGGTGTTGGAACCACTTCTTTTTATGTTATATATCAATGATTTATATGATGGAATAGGTGGCTTTGTTGCCTAGTTTGCAGATGATATGAAGATTGGTGGAGGGGCAGGTAGTGTTGAGGAAACATGTAGGATGCAGAAGGATTTAGACAGATTAGGAGAATGGGCAAGATGGTGGCAAATGAAATACAATGTTGAAACATCCATGGTCATGCACTTTAGTCATAGAAATAAATGTACAGACTATTTTCTAAACAGAGAGAAAATCCAAAAGTCAGTTGCTAAGGGACTTGGGAGTCCTTGTGCAGAACACCCTAAAGAATAACTTGCAGGTCGAGCCAGTAGTGAGGAAGGCAAATGTAATGTTAGTATTCATTTTAAGAGATCTAGAACAAAAGAGCATGGATATGATTTTGAAGCTTTATAATGCACTGGTGAGGCCTCACCTTGAGTATTGTGAACAGTTTTAGGCTCCTCATCTAAGAAAAGGTGTGCTAGCATTGGAGAGGGTCCAGAGGAGGTTCTTAAGGATGATTCCAGAAATGGAAAGGGTTATCATACAAGGAACGTTTATCAACTCTGGGTCTGTACTCACTAGAATTTAGAAGAATGAGGGGGAAATCTGATTGAAACCTTTCTAATGTTGGAAGGCCTATACAGAATAGATGTGGAAAGGATGTTTTCTATGGTGGGGGGTGTCTCGGTCATGAGAGCACAGCTTCAGGATAGAGGGATGTCTATTTAAAACAGATGCAGAGAAATTTCTTAACCAGAGGGTGGTGAAT
Source organism: Hypanus sabinus (assembly GCF_030144855.1). Classification (NCBI taxonomy): domain Eukaryota; kingdom Metazoa; phylum Chordata; class Chondrichthyes; order Myliobatiformes; family Dasyatidae; genus Hypanus; species Hypanus sabinus. The sequence continues at coordinate 143,750,314 of NC_082707.1, read as the reverse complement.
TTGTGGAATTTATTACCACTGGCAGTTGTGGAGACCAGGTCATTGAGTGCATTTAAGGCAGAGCTTGATAGGTTCTTGATTGAACATGGCATCAAAGGTTATGGGGAGAAGGCTGGGGAGTGGGGCTGAGGAGGAGAAAAAAGGATCAGCCATGATTGAATGGCAGAGCAGACTCAATGGGCCAAGTGGCCTAATTCTGCTTCTATGTCTTATGGTCTTAAAAGAGGCCGTAGGGTACAGATTAGGAACAAATCAGGTGTGGTCACTTTGCTGGAGTGTATTACAGACCTCCTAACAGACAATGGGAGATAGAGGCACGGATATGTAATAAGATTACTTGCAGCAATAGATCTCAGTTTCCCAAATATCAACTGATTAATAAATAATGTGTGGATGATCTCAGTGGGTTGAGTTTGTCCAGAAGACTGTTTGCTCCTCAGATTCCAGCTATTCATGAACTCTGATCCAGCCCTCAAGAGTGAGATGGGAGAGGCCCATCAAGAGTATAAAATGTGTAAAGAGATAACTAAAAAGGACCTTTGGAAAGAAGGGAGCCCATTCAATACCACAGTGCTAATCTTTGCCTGGAACCCAATGGTATTCACAGAAGGTTCAACTTTGGTGGGAAACTCAGCAAAGAGAAGGTGAAATTCTCGTTGGAACCTGCTTAAGTTAGGAGGAGGTACCCGATACCTTAACAGACTTAAGGGTTATGCATCATCCTTGCGTTCAACTACAACACTCCAGTGCAAAAAAAAAAGCTGCAGTGAAGGTGGTCCATGATGTTTCATTGCTGAGGTAGGTTTAGAGTTGTGTAGGTCAGTTCAAGAACCTGATGGCTGTAAGAAAGTAGCTCCTCCTCAACTTGGTGGTGTAGAACTTCAGTCTGCTCAATGATAGCAGTGAGAAGAGGGCATAGTTCAGAGCCCCTTGTAAATGCTAACAATGATGGGGAGGGCTGTGCTCATGATGGACTAGGTTTTCTCCACTACTCTCTGTGGCTTCTTACCCTCTTGTGCGTTGGAGTGGATGAACCATCCATGATACAACCAGTCAGGATACTTTGAATAGTGTATTTGTCTTTTGGAGTTTTTATTTTGGTATTGTAGTGTTATGCCCGCAGCCCCCTCCTTTGTGAGAATTGCAAGAGCACTAGTTGAGGGGGGGGTGGGGGTCAGTAGACCCAGGAAATGGGAGAGAGACATCCCGGAGGCCTCGTTCCACCACAATGCAAAATAACGCGACATTGACTATTGTCTCCTGGAGACCACGTTTGTGGATTGGGACTATGCTACGTGCAAGCCCTCGGGCAAAGTGGGCTGGTTGAGAGAGAGATTGCATCATCCCAACCTGATTGACATCTGACACCCCGTGAGGAAGTATAAAAGAGGGTCTGGGGGAACAACCCCTTCAGACGCACCAGAAGAAACGCTAACAATCCCGTAGTAGCGGGAAGCCATTTGAAGGAAGCCACATGTGTTCAGTTCCCTTGCCTGGGAGCCAGTGGCGGGTACCACAGAAACGATTTTCTTGAACTAACAATGGGGAACCAACTTTCCCGAATCAATGGATTTGCTTCATAAAAGACCCGGGCAAGTTTCTTTTCTCACAAATCTCTCTCTCTCCAACAAGTGAAAACCCAGCGGTCCCCAAAGGTTGAAGCCTGCAGGAACTGAGTGACTTTTATATTTCCATCGGACAATATATTATCCCCTAGACAAACGATCGAGCTGTTTCTTATTGATGGTTATTATTATACCCGCACTTTTAGATTGAGTAGTGACGACATATATTATCTGAATGTTTGTATTAATCTTATTTTTGTGCCCCTTTATAAATAAAGACTTTTAAAAATAGTACCATCAGACTTCAACGGACCTCTCTATCTTTGCTGGTAAGTGACCCAGTTACGGGGTATGTAACAGTAGCGGTGTGCTACACGCAGCGTTAAAATAACAACACGGAGTCGGTAAACTGCAGTTAAAGAAGATTTTATTCGAACTTCGCGGCTTCGCTTTAAAGCCTCCCTGATCCCGCCCTCCTCGGGCACGGATGCTGTAGGAGGCATGTATTCACAGTCCCATGCGAGCTTTTCCCTTTGTTAGTGAAGCAGACCTGGCACCTTTTTGGGACTGGCCTTTATGCTGGCATGCTGGCTATTTGTGAGCCGGTTCGAGTGCGCTAGGAAGTGGGTCGCCACAGTATGTCAAATCTCCTTCGCCACCTTTTTTTAAAAAAAAGCAGAGACACTGGTGTGCCGCCTTTGTTAGTGCTGGGCCCAGGACAGGTTAGACGAGATGCTCCACATCTGACCCACCAAATTGAGCTCTGTTGTGTGGTCTTCCCACTTCCCTTTTCTGAAGTCAATGTTTATACTGAAAAAGGGCAGCAGGGAAAACTGGCAATTTGAGAGCTGTACAAATAAGGTCAACAGAAGGGAGAGTACTGTAACAAATGCCAAGGCACATGATTAATGATTCATTGGAAAGATAGCCACTAATCAGAGCAACACAAAATGCTGAAGGAATTTAACAGGTTAAGTAACATTTATGGAAGGAAGTGGACTGTCAATGTTTTGGGCCGAGGCTCTTTATCAGGACTGGAGGGGAGGGATGCTGAAGCCTGAGTAGGAACGTGAGGGGAGGACGACATGCCCATCACCATCCTCATTGCCCAACCTCTTTCCTTTACTTCACTTTCTCCTTTCAGATTCCTCCTTGAGCCCTTTACTACTTCTACCTATCACTTCCCTTTCTCACATCTTCCCAATTCCCAACCTACCTGCATTCCCCTTCATCTGGTCTCTCCTATCACATGCAAGTTTGTACAACACCCACTTCAGGACGTTGAGAGACTCGTTCCAAAGGACATTGGGATTGAACTCTTGACACCCCAAACTGTAATATTGTGGAGCTAACAGTTATGGTACTTGGTGCAGTCTATAGGAGACCTGGTTAATAGTCTTCTCCATTACAAATGGTCCCAGGTAGCATGGGGCCAACTTGCAGCTCTCAACTTTCACAGAAGATCTCTAGATGCCAACCTGACTTGTTTCTGTCCTGAGAGGAGCCAATCTGCCCGTTGGGCATGTTGTTTCTGATTGCAAAGTAGAAAAGCCCTGGCCCATCGCCACATGAGCTTGTACCAACAGTCAGCAGTGGGAACTCCCATGTCAACCCCTTTGTGGCGAATCCCATTTGGCATCCAAAGGGAGACATGCCAGTAGAGGATGACTGGAGGTTATTGTGGGCACCTTCTGCCCAAACCAGTTGAGAGCTCCAGGCCATGGAGCTGGAAGAGACAAGGCAGCACAGGGTTGTCTCCAGCTCTAGATTCACCCTCTCAGTCTGGCCATTAGATTGGGGGTGAAAACCTGATGAGAGATTTTCTGTGGCTCCCAAAAGAGAAAAGGAGCCCTCCAAAAACAAGAGGTAAACTGTGGTCTTAATCAAATACTTTGGCCTGAGGGAAGCCGTGCAGCCTGAACATATTCTGAACCAAGAGGGTGGCAGGAACTTGGGGAGAGCAATGATGTGGGAAACTTTGAAGAACTGTTCTACAACAACCAGAACACTAGTGTTTCCATCAGCCAGTGCTGAAATCCACTGAGAGGTGGGACCGGGGGTAGTGAGGCACAGACAGTGGGCAGAACAGACCAGCAGTGCATTGATGTGACATCTTGTTCTGGGCATAAGTGGGACAGGCAGAGACAAAGTTGTGGACATCCTGAGACATACGTGGCCACCAAAATCATCTCTATAAATCCTTGGATGGTCAACCAGACAGGAAGAGTGACCCCACTCCAACACACTGGGTTGTACAGTGGCAAGGAGGCCCCACACTTGGGGGCTCAATCTGACTGTTGGGCAGCCTTCTCCTCTGCTTCTGTTCTCCACATAGTGGCAGCAGCTGTGCACGAGCACGGAAGGATGGACTCTGACATGGCGTTGTCCTCAGATGTCAAACTGGTGGGAGAGAGTATCAGCTTTGGTATTCTTGCTGCCAGGATGGTAGGTGAGGGTGAAATTAGACCAGGTGAAGAAGAGAACCCAATGGGCTTGACGGGAGTTGAGTCTCTTGATGTCACGGATATAGAAGATGTTCTTGTGATCTGTCCTTACCAGAAAGGGGTGCTCTGCCACCTCCAGTCAGTGTTGCCATGTTTCCAGGGCTTCCTTGACAGCCAGAAATTCTCAACATCATAGTTACACTCTGCAGGAGTCAAGTGATGGGAAAGAAAAGCACAGGGGTGCAGTCAATTGTCTACAGGAGTGCTGTGAGAGTACAGGTCTAATGCCAACATTTGACAAATTAACCAACCGATTCAATAGATCCTGGAGCACATCATTGGCCAAGACCTGAAAAACTGTCAGAGTGTTGGCCAGACCAAACGGAATCATGAGGTGCTCATAACGGCCGATGGAGGTGTTGAATGCTGTCTTCCTCTCAAGTTGTGAGCCTTGTGCAAATCTACAGTACCTTGGAGAATATGGTTGCTCCTTGGAGATGTTCAACTGCAGAGGCAAGCAGGGGAAAGAGGGTGGTGGTTCTTCACTTTGGTGGTGTTGAGGTGCTGATGATCAATGTAGGGACGGAGCTTGCCATCCTTCTTGTTCACAAAAAGAAGCTGGCAAGGTTGACGGACAGATAAATCCTAAGGCCATTGCCTCTTTGTATTCTTCCATGGCCACCATTTCAGGACCAAAGAAGGAAAAGAGCTAGCCATGAGGAGGACTGGTACTGGGTAAGATGTCAACAGTGTAGTTGTATGGCCAGTGTGGAAGTAGAGAGGTAGTCACCTTCTTACTAAAGACCTCAAGGTCAGCATATTCACCGAACAGATCCACACTAGCAGTTGACACAGGAGGGGATTTGCAGACAGGGGCTTGAGATGCACCTAGATAGATAGATAGGCATGCCAGTCCCCACTCTTGGAGTATCTTTAGGGACCAGTTGATCCATGAGTTGTTGTTGAGATAGCCAGAGAAGATAAAGCTCTGGCAGCAGTTTGAGTGAACCAATAAGATAGGAGGAGAGCGGTTCCCTGGGATTGCCTTCTAGCACAAGTTTGAGGGGTTCAATGGAAGCATGGATCTTTCCAGTGCCCAGAGACTGACCACCCAAAGCCTTGCCATTGATATTTTCTCTCAATTGCTGAGCCAGATATACATCCATGCCCCAGAGTCAATAACTGCCTGGAGCTCATGGGTCTGAGACACCTGCGACAAGGTATCTGGAAGCATTACACAATTCGGGGATGATGATTGCAGTGAAAATCGATTCTTCAGAATTCCCCTTCTGCAGATATATATCCTCTGCCAGGAACTTGGGACACGATAGCCAGAAGTGCCTTGGAGTGCTGCAGTAGGGGCAGGAATCTGTTCTCCTGTACCAATCTGACTCCTCCAAAGGTAGGTGTATGTGCTCCACCTGCATAGGCTCCTCTGTGGCTTGTGTACTGGGTGACGAGGGAGGGGGATGATGAAGATAGATGATGTTCAAAAGAGTAGGAAGTATGGGGCATTCTTTCTCTGCACCACTCAGTTGCCCAGTTGTCAATCCGCGTAGCTAGATTTATTGGGTCTTGCTCACCGTGCACTGTGGTCTTTTGCACTTAGCCCACACTGGAAAGCAGTGATGAGGATCTCTCATTCCACCCCGTCTCAACCGCAAGCATGCAAAACTTTGCAAAGTAGTCCCTCACTGTCCCTTTCCCTTGGCACAGGTGCAGGAGTTGGTGGGCTCCTAACCCCATACTGGAAGATCAAACACTCTCTTGAACTTGACTACAAATTGCTGGAAAGACTGGCTGCAGGGGAACTTTGTTCTCGTAAAGCATTGAATGGGTTGAGTGGGGGGCGGGGGGGTTCTGTCTAAGAGATTCACCATGTAAGCCAGTTTACACACACCATCACAGAGTTGACCTAGCTGGGCTTGGAAAATCAGCTCACGTTGAAGAACAAAATTCCTGCAGTGACTGGATTCACTGGAGTATCTGTCTGGTGGAGGTATACTCAGTTCTGTCACACTGTGTGATCTACCTCTGTCAATACAGCCTCCACTGACTAACTTCTCCCCTACCTGACCAATGAACCTCAGGGCCATGATCAGCTGCTGTCTCTCTGCAGGCTTCATTTGGTGGTTGAGACTTGCTGACAGGGATGTGCAGTGATGTCCAGGTGCAGGGGGAGTGACACAGAAGTGAATTGAATAGTTCCCTGAATTTTAATAAGGACTGTGCAAAGTAAAAGGAAAAAATAAATACTGGGACAATCGGGCCATAAACTAAAACTGTCAAACTAAAGCTCATGTTAAACTAATACTAAACTAATTCTGCTCCTTTACAGCTTCAATCTAAGGGGTAGTTTTCTTTCGGAGGATGAGAACTAAGGTCAGCAGCAAGCGTAGACATCACTGTACTTTGGTCAAGACTGAAACGAAAGGAAGGGAATTAAATCAACCACAATGAAACACAAATTGGCTGGAACATGCATACTCATGAGCGTGATAGCTGCCCACCTGTGAGGGCACCCAAATGCCACTGCAGAGTCTGTGGTTGTGATACTATCTACATACAAGCCTTCTCCCCTAAACCTTCAGTGCTTCAGAGAAAACTAACTATGTTTGACCAACCTTATCTTAGAGATAATACTCTGTAATCCAGGCAGCATTATGCTGAACCTCTTCTGTACCCTCTCCTTCATATAACGTGAAAAGCGGAACTGCACATAATAGTCCAAATGTGGCCTAAACAATGCTTCAAACAGCTGCAAAATACCTTCCTGACTTTTAGACTCAGAACCCCGACTGATGAAAGCAAATATGCTGTATGTTTTGTTTATCACCTTATCTACTTGTGTTGCCAGTTTCAAGAGCTGGAGACTTCATCCCAAGGTCATTCTCTACAACAATGTCATCAACTTTGTCCTTTTCTCTTATAATTGACATCCCAAAATGCAATACGTCACACTTGTCAGGATTCAACTCCACCTTCCACTTGTCCATCCACATTTCCAGCTAATCTACATCTTGGGATACCCTTCAACAAACTCTTCACTATCCACAACTCCACTAATTTTTGTATCATCAAGGAAGTTAGCAGGAAAGTTGATGAAAGCAAGGCAGTGAATGTTGTCTACATGGACTTTTAACAAGACCTTTGACAAGGTCCCACATTGTGGGTTGGTCAAGAAGGTTCACTCGCTTGGTTTTCAGGATGAGGTATTAAATTGGATTTGACATTGGCTTCATGGGAGAAGCCAGAGGATGGTAGCAGATAGGACTACTATGACTATGTTTTGTGACTGGAAGCCTGTGAGTAGTGGAGTGCCACAGGGATTGGGGCTGGGTCCACTGTTGTTTTCATCTGTATCAATGATCTGGATAATCATGTAATAAACTGGGTCAGCAGATTTGCAGACACTAAGAATCAGAACCAGAATCAGGTTTATTATCACCGGCATGTGTCACGAAGTCTGTAAACTTAGCAGCAGCAGTTCAATGTAATACATAATATAGAAGAAGAGGAAAAAAATAAGTAAATCAATTACAGTATATGTATATTGAATAGATTAAAAGTCATGCAAAAAAATCAGAAATAATATATATTAAAAAGCGAGAAGTGTTCATGGGTTCAATGTCCTTTTAGGAATCGGATGGCAGAGGGGAAGAAGCTGTTTCTGAATCAGTGATTGTGTGCCTTCAGGCTTCTGTACTTCTTACCTGATGGTAACAGTGAGAAAAGGGCATGTCCTGGGTGCTGAAGGTCCATAATAATGGACGCTGCCTTTCTGAGATGCTGCTCCTTGAAGATGTCCTGGGTACTTTGTAGGCTAGTTCCCAAAATGGAGCTGACTAAATTTACAACCCTGGGCAGCTTCTTTTGGTCCTGTGCAGTAGCTCCCCCCCGCCCATACCAGACAGCGATGCGACATGTCTCCATGGAACATCCATAGAAGTTTTCGAGTGTATTTGTTGACATGCTGAATCTCTTCAAGCTCCTAATGAAGTATAGTCGCTGTCTTGCCTTCTTCATATCTGCATCAATATGTTGGGACCAGGTTAGGTCCTCAGAGATCTTGACACCCAACTGCTCACTCTCTTCTCTTCTGATCCCTCTGTGGACTGGTATGTGTTCTTTCATCTTACACTTCCTGAAGTCCACAATCACCTTTTTCATCTTACTGACGTTAAGTGCAAGGTTGTTGCTGCAACACCACTCCCCCAGTTGTCATATCTCACTCCTATATGCCCTCTCACCTCCATCTGAGATTCTACCAACAATAGTTGTATCATCATAAAATTTATTAATGGTATTTGAGCTATGCCTAGCCACACAGTCATGGGCATATAGAGAGTAGAGCAATGGGCTAAGCACACACCCCAGTGTTGATTGTTAGCGAGGAGGAAATGTTATCACCAATCCGCACAGGTTGTGGTCTTCCAGTTAGAAAGTCGAGGATCCAATTGCAGAGGGAGTTACAGAGGCCCAGGTCCTGTAACTTCTCAATCAGGATTGTGGGAATGATGGTGTTAAGTGCTGAGCTATAGTCGATGATCAGCATCCTGAAATGGGTGTTTCTATTGTCTAGATGGTCTAAGGCTGCCTGGGGAAGTAGTGGGCAGTGAGGAAGGATGTCAAATATTGCAGAGGTTGGTGAGGTATAATTTGAAATATCGTATCCTGTTCTGGTCACCTACAGGAAAGATGGCAGTAGATTGAAAGAGTGCAGAGAAATTTACAACAATGTTGCCAGGACTCCAAGACCTGAGTTATAGGGAAAGATTGAATAGATTAGGACTTTATTCCCTAGAGAGTAGGAGAATGAGGTGAGATTTAATTGAGGTATAAAAAATTATGAGGGCCATAAAAAGGGTAATTGCCAAGAATAATCATGGTAATGAGACCGTGATCACCTATATCATAGCACACAGCATATAATGATGATGAAATAGGATAAATGCAAGCAGGCTTTTTCCACTGAGGTTGGGTGAAACTAGAACTAGAGGTCATGGGTTAAGGGTGAAAGGTGAAATATTTAAGAGGAACATGGGGGGAGCTTCTTCACTCAGAGGGTGGTGAAAATGTGGAACGAGCTGATAGTGAAAGTGTTGGGTATAGGTTCAATTTCAACTTTTCAGAGAAATTTAGGTACATAGATGGGAGGGATATGAGGACTACAGTCTGGGTGCAGGTCAATGGGACTAAGCAGATTATTAGTTTGGCATGGACTAGATGTCTGAAGGGCCTGTTTCTGTGCTGTAGTATGACTATTTGACTTCAAGCATGTGGGTACATAATTTTTTTTGAAGGTAATGAAAATATCCTTTACATATTGGACCAATCAATTTCGCTCAAGCAATAAATAACAGCATGTTGTTGATTCTCTTGACATTTGATTCTGTTGTAATTATTGTTTTGGATAAAACAGTCCTGGCCACTTTCAAACAGTTCAAGCATCTTGCATTCCAGTGTGCATAACCTGTTAATTATTCAATGGTATAACCTGGGGTGTAAAAAAAGAGAGACATCCTAGTTGACTGAGCATGATGTTTAATTATTCACACTTATGTGCTCTGCCAGTCTTACAAAGGGCAGACAGAATGAGTTAAAATACAAAGTAAATTTATTATCAAAGTACAATGTACAGTATATGTCATCAGATACTACCCTGAGATTAATTTTCTGCAGGCATTCCAAGAGAACAAAGAAGTACAATGGAATCAATAATAACTGCACACAGACTGACAAGCAACAATATGCAAAAGGCAAACGGGAAATACAAAATAGAAACAAATAATAATAAATAATACTGAGAACACGAGTTGTGGAGTCCTTGAAAGTGAGTCCATAGGTTGTGTTCAATGATCATTTCAGTGTTGTGGTAAGTGAAGATGTCCACACTGGTTCAGGAGCTTGATGGTTTAAAGATATTAACTGTTCCTGAACCTGGTAGTGTGAGACTGGAGGCTCCTGTGCCTCCTTCCTGATTGTAGCAGCAAGAAGAGAGTTTGGCCTGGATGGTGGGGATCCTCGATGATGTTGATGACTTCTTGTGGCGATGCTCCTTGAAGATGTGCTCAATGGTGGGAGAAGGCTTTTCCTCTGATGAACTGAGCCACTTTTTGTAGTCTTTTTTGTTATTGTAAAGGATGACAAATCAGTTAAGTGGTTATTTCATGTTAATGGTCAAGGTTGATTGTTGGAGAAACATTCATTCGTGCAACTGGAAACAATTTTTTCTCATTCTCAACTTGCACCTTGTAGGGTGGTGGAAAGTCAGGAATTGAGTCAACAGGATACCCACTTCTGCTTTGCTCTTGTGGTCAAAGTATTTATGTGGCTGGTCCAGTTGGGTTTTGAGTTAATGGTCACTTCATATTCAAGATGGTGATGGTGTGGAATTTAGCAGTGGATATGCTGTTATATGTGGGTGGATGGTTAGATAATCTCTTTAAAATGGTAATTTACTGCAACTTGTTTAACAACATTAACATCTTTGGTTTGAAAGCTATCCAGGTGTAATGGCATGCAGGCCTTGTCTGTTATATTTTGAGCAGCTGTGAGTGGAACTGGTCATTGTGCAATCAGTGGATAATAATCTCACTTCCGATTTTACTAGTAGAAGGGATAAAGCAGCTGATAATAGAGAGGCTGAGGAACTTCTGGATGACACTGGTTGGTTGGATTCCAACTACCCTCCTTTGTGGATGGTATTAAATCAGCCTGGGGAGAGCTTCTCCTTTATTGCTATTTGCTAGGGATCATTGATCCCACATTCTGTCACGTCACTTTATTGTCAAAAACCTGATATTTTGACCATGCCTCTTGGATGGCTCTTTTGTTCAGAGGACTGTAGTGTGGTTAGCCACCACATGGTTCTGTTGAAATCCAAATTGAATCAACGTGATTAGGCTGTGTTGCAAAGGCACTTGAAGGCCTACATTAGGAAACTTTGTTTTGTAATTTGATTATTGGCAACAGTCTCCAGTGGATAAGGAGACAAAATAAATATAGCTTTTCAACAGAGCTCCACATGCCAAACTGTTAAATTTACAGCAATTCTGCTCAATGTTTTGAACTATTTGTTAAGATTATTGGTAGCAACCATGAATAAACACTCACTATGATGGCTTAAGGAATAGGCGGTGCCTTTTGTAAGATTTTATGGAGCAGTATGGTTTACTGAGAGCAACTTGAATTTGCGCTTCTTTCGGTTGTTTTAAGTCATCAAGACAGGATCACTGCATTTGGTACCTTTGGCTACTTAAAGAGTTAGACTGAAATCTAGCTTGAATATTTGGAAAGGATGGAACATCATTGCTGCAAATAACATCACAGAAGTATTGCTCTCATCTGTAACTGACAAGATGAAGAGGAAAATATTATTCTGGGGCTCCTTGCAAACATTAGAAGAATGAGTTAAATGTGTTGAACAGCACCCAAATTCATCGGTACAAGCAATTAGAACCAAGAACCACATGAAACTTGTGGATTGAAGGCTATTTGCTGAATTTTGCAAGTATTGTGCAAGTGAGGAGAGGTTTTTAATATATTGGCCATGTGTGTACCCAAGGGAGGCTGCAAGTCTGATTTTCAAGCTGGTGTTTTACGTTGTCCTGGCAATGCAGCTTACTCTCATACAAGCAAAAGTTTTGTATTGAAACCCAGAAAGATCAGTGTACTATCAATTTACAGTCTGGATCTATGGTATTATTGGGATAAAGGACAGAAATTAGTTGAGAGGTAGATGTTGCAGCAGGCAACGTTGAGCAATCTTGTTTACCATAATTGCAGTTTCAAAGGTTATGTCTGAATAGTTTGCTAGTTTGCACAAAGTTACAGCGAAAACATGGCAAAATCTGGCAACCAAAACGACATCATACACGTGAACTAGGTCCAAAGAGCTAGTGAAGTTGAATAGATTGTATAGTTATCATGTCAGTTTAGAGCATTTTTATAAATGACAAAATGTCTTCATGGAAATTTACTCTAGTGCAGTATTGGTAATTTTATGAACAGGAATGAAAGTGTCATTGGCCAGATGGTAGGCTGAAACTTGACTCATCATTCACCATCTTTTACACCTACACTGAGAAAACAATCAAGGTACGTATGAAGTTCATGAGAAATGAAGCAAAGCTCCTGGTTGTGATTGTTTTAGGATAGCTCGAACTGGCTGACACTGGTGTAAGCTAATTAGGAGAGCTCAAGAGCATCAGAAGATCATTACATTATCTGTACCTGGCAAGTACCCAAAGGGATTTATGATGAACTTTGAAGAATTCGAGCCATGACAGCAAAAATTCACCTGAAGGAGAATGCCACATGTAATTAAAAAAAAACAATGTATTGTGTGACTCAGCATCAGCATTTTTCTTTCCTGCACTCATCCATCTCCTATATAGATTTCTTAAATGTGAATAATCTACAATTAACAAACCAGTGCACAGCCACACCTAATTCATTCAGTCTCTCTTGAATTGATCCCATCACAGACTCTTCCAATGTTCTCTCCACTCCTTTCTCTACAAACTAAAATAGATTTGATTTCTAATTTGTACAGACTCTGAAGGATCATAAACCTGAAATACCTGTTGTGTCCTGTTTGAGATGATGTTGCTGAAGCACAGTGACTACTTGCTGGTAGCAAACAAAATTATAAATTACTGTATTTATTACACTTTTTCTTCGATACAATCACTGTAATCAATAGCCTGTAACTTCCCTTTCAGAGTTGAGCTTTTGAACTGCCTGTATGACCTGGTATTTTTGTGCTGTGAACTCATGTTTGAAGATGTAGGATAATTGTGGCGTGATGTGTTCAGGTCAAATTGAGGTGGCAGGGTCTGGGCCCAAGAGTGGGGAAGGAGACGACTTTTGGCCATTGCTGGCAAAGAGTTGGAGGTTATTCAATGCAGCAGAACCAAGGTGAGGTGAGTGGAGGCAATACAGAGTCAAGGCAGCAGGGCCCAGGCCAGAGAGCAAGGGATGGCCCTTAGTTTGATTGATTTCAACAGAGGGATGAATTGAGATGGCAGGACCCTGGCCCAAAAGTATACCAAGGCAGCAATGGTTTGGCCCAAGAGTATATCAAAGCAGTAGGGTCTAGGTCTGAGAGCAAGGAACAGCCCAAGGTTAGGACTATTTAAGCACTGGGCCAGATTGAAAAAGTCAATGTGTCAGGGCTGAAGGCGAGTGATGAGCCAGTTCAGCTGGCTACTCTGCAAAGTTTTACTCATTTCTGCAATGAACTGAGACTGTGGACTGCAACTAATGGGCTCCTTAATCAGCTGCAGTGATGAATGGTTTAGTGGATGTGGATTCACTTTTGCAAACTTCAGTTCTGGATGTTACTGGCATGATTTGTTTCTGTACACTGTGATTGGCAACTAAATATTCCTGGATTTCATTGCTTCAGGTGTGATAGAATCAAAGGGGCAAGAGGGGGAGGTGTTGGATTGCTTGTCAGAGAAAATACTACAGTGGTGTTCTGGTAGGATAGATTAGAGGGCTCATCTAGGGAGACTATTTGGGTGGAATTGAGGAATGGGAAAAGTGTAGTAACACTTACAGGGGTGTATTATAGACCACCTAATTGGGAGCAAGAATTGGTGGAGCGAATTTGTAAGGAGATAGAAGATATTTGTAGTAAGCACAGGGTTGTAATTGTGGGAGATTTTAAATTTCCACACATAGACTGGGAAGCCCATACTGTAAAAGGGCTGGATGGTTTGGAGTTTATAAAATGTGTGCAGGATAGTTGTTTGCAGCAATACATAGACCTACCAACTAGAGAAGGGGAAGTGTTGGATCTCCTGTTAGGGAATGAGATAGATCAGGTGACGGAGGTATGTGTTGTGGAGCACTTTGGGTCCAGTGATCACAATGCCATTAGCTTCAATATAATTATGGAGAAGGATAGGACTGGACCCAGGGTTGAGATTTTTGATTGGAGAAAGGAGATGCAAAAGGATTTAGAAGGAGTGGATTGGGACAATTTGTTTTCGGGGAAAGATGTAATAGAGAAATGGAGGTCATTTAAAGGTGAAATTTTGAGGGTACAGAATCTTTACGTTCCAGTTAGGCTGAAAGGAAAGGTTAACAGTTTGAGAGACCATGGTTTTCAAGGGTTATTGGAAACATGGTTCAGAAAAAGAGACATCTACAATAAATATAGGCAGCATGGAGTAAATGAGGTGCTCGAATATAAAGAATGTAAAAAGGATCTTAAGAAAGAAATTAGAAAAGCTAAAAGAAGATATGAGGTTGCTTTGGCAATAAGGTGAAAATAAATCCAAAGGGTTTCTACAGCTCTATTAATAGCAAAAGGATAGTGAGGGATAAAATTGGTCCCTTAGATAATCAGAGTGGACAGCTATGTGTGGAGCCAAAAGAGATGGGGGAGATTTTGAACAATTTCTTTTCTTTGGCATTCACTAAGGAGAAGGATATTGAATTGTGTAAGGTATGGGAAACAAGTAGGGAAGTTATGGAAACTATGACAACTAAAGAGGAGGAAGTACTGGCGCTTTTAAGGAATATAAAAGTGGATAAATCTCCAGGTCCTGAAAGGATGTTCCCTAGGACCTTGAGGGAAGTTAGTGTAGAAATAGCAGGGGCTCTGACAGAAATATTTCAAATGTCATTAGAAACAGGGATGGTGCCGGAGGATTGGTGTATTGCTCATGTTGTTCCATTGTTTAAAAAGGGTTCTAAGAGTAAACCTAGCAATTACAGGCCTGTCAGTTTGACATCAGTGGTTGATAAGTTAATGAAAAGTATTCTTAGAGGTGGTATATATAATTATCTGGACAGACAGGGTCTGATTAGGAACAGTCAACATGGATTTGTGCGTGGAAGGTCATGTTTGACAAATCTTATTGAATTTTTTGAAGAGGTTACTAGGAAAGTTGACAAGGATAAAGCAGTGGATATTGTCTATATGGACTTCAGTAAGGCCTTTGAGAAGTTTCCACATGAAAGGTTAGTTAGGAAGATTCAATTGCTAGGTATTAATATTGAAGTAGTAAAATAGATTCAACAGTGGCTGGACGGGAGATGCAGAGAGTAGTGGTGGATAACTGTTTGTCAGGTTGGAGGCCAGTGACTAGTGGTGTGTCTCAGGGATCTGTACTGGTTCCAATGTTGTTTGTCATATACATTAATGATCTGAATGATGGGGTGGCAAATTGGATTAGTAACTATGCAGATGATACTAAGATAGGTGGCGTTGTGGATAATGAAGTAGGTTTTCAAAGCTTGCAGAGAGAGTTAGGCCAGTTAGAAGAGTGGGCTGAAAGATGGCAGATGGTGTTTAATGCTGGTAAGTGTGAGGTGCTACATTTTGGTAGGAATAATCAAAATAGGACATACATGGTAAATGGTAGGGCAATGAAGAATGCAGTAGGACAGAGTGATCTAGGAATAATGGTGCTTAGTTCCCTGAAGGTGGAATCTCATGTGGATAGGGTAGTGAAGAAAGCTTTTGGTATGCTGGCCTTTATAAATCAGAGCATTGAGTATAGGAGTTGGAATGTAACGTTAAAATTGTACAAGGCATTGTTAAGGCCAAATTTGGAGTATTGTGTACAGTTCTAGTCACTGAATTACAAGAAAGATGTCAACAAAATAGAGAGAGTGCAGGGAAGAATTACTATAATATTACCTGGGTTTCAGCACCTAAGTTACAGAGAAAGGTTGTGTGTTGCCCTTAAGGCATTTGTTTAGTTTATTATATTTTCACTTTAGTAATTCGTTTGTAATCGTTTCTAGCTAAAGTTAAGGTTGTTTGAAACTAAATTCGTTGTCTGTGATATATCGCGGCATGCGATGATGTCACACCCGGTTTCGCTGCGTCCTGTGGGAAAATACCGGTTTGGAGAAACGGGAAGGGGGCTTGTGTGTGCAGGATCAGCGTGAGAAAAGTTTCTTTCTACACACTAGAAATATCATAGAAGCAATGCCGTAAGTTCATAAGATAAGCCATATGTTGAAGTAAAAATGTTAATGCTGATTCTGTTAAAAGTAATGATGGTTGATAAAGTTTATGTTCTTTGTTATTTAAAGAGTTGCAGATAGTTTGTGTTGAAGTGTACTTAAAGCAGTTGATGGCGTAGGTAGATTCTGACTGTATGTTGTACTTTAATGTAATATAGTTTGTTGTAGTTTTATTAAGTATTTATGATGTAAATGTGATCATAAGAAGGAAACAAATACTGTATATATTTTGTATTGTTTTATCAACAGTTTTCACCATACATTAATGTGGAACAGTGAACAGTAAACGGTGAATCTTACTGGGACCGCACCTCATTAACTCTGGTTTATACTTGGTGTTTAGTTCAGAGTTTTTACACCTGTGCGAGAACACTACAGGTTGAACAAGTTAGGTCTTTATTCTTTGGAGCATAGAAAGTTGAGGGGGTACTTGATAGAGGTATTTAAAATTATGAGGGTGATAGATAGAGTTGATGAGGATAGGCTTTTTCCATTGAGAATAGGGGAGATTCAAACAAGAGGGCATGAGTTGAGAGTTAGGGGGCAAAAGTTTAGGGGTAACATGAGGGGGAATTACTTTACTCAGATTGGTAGCTGTGTGGAATGAGCTTCCAGTAGAAGTGGTAGAGGCAGGTTCGATATTGTCATTTAAAGTAAAATTGGATAGGCATATGGATAGGAAAGGAATGGAATGGAGAGTTATGGGCTGAGTGCAGGTCAGTGGGACTAGATGAGAGTAAGCATTCAGCATGGACCAGAAGGGCCGAGATGGCCTATTTCCGTGCTGTAATTGTTATATGGTTATTGGGTGTTTGACAGTTTTAGAAGATAAAGGAAGAAGAAAACTAGGAATCAGGAGGATCTGTGAAGATAACGAAATAGCAAGATGCTTCTACCAGAGGGATAGCGTCTTTGGTCAGGGGGCTTTTTGTGTCCATTCTGGGGCAGCTCACTCAACTTTGGTCCCCACCGAAAATTCTGCTCTCACCTGTGGCTCCAAGTAGCTGTTTGCATGTGACAGCAGCCACACCAGGATACATCATTTCAACAGGCAGGCTGAACCAGGTGAAGGTAGCCAGCAGGCCTTATACCCCAGAGAAATAGGGACATGCCTGTCCTGATATGTGAAGTCAGCTCTAGCGGATTGAGTGAATGAGATCTAACAGCGGAGAAGGCAGTTCTGTAATGCTTCGTGAAGAGTGGGAGGGCATGATGAGGCACTGAAGTCATGGTTATCCATGATAACCAAGAAGCCCCCAGTTTGTGTCGACTACTCATACCACTGCATCCGGACTTCTGAGGTCTAAAGCGTGCAACGGTCCCTGTACAACAGGTTGTCCACTTTTAAAACTCTCACACAGTTTTACTGTCATTGTCAGATTGACAATGAACATGCTGCTGTGTTCTTTTAATTGACTGCAAATGAACAAAATTAGCATAGACCCCAGATATTGGACTGCTTTCATACAATGCTTTCAATGATTGCATCCTCCAAATCTGCATTTTCATTGTAACATTCAAGATGATTGTCAATACTTTCAAATTCTTTGTAGTAGTGAGATTTTTCATTTTTCACACCTGGCTGTTTCTGGCATCTCTAAGCCTAAATGCTTGAAACTGCAGTGAGCAAAACAATTCTAAATTGTCTTGTTGCTCATTTCTTGCCAACTATCAGTGACAAAAATCACTGCCTTTTGAACACAAACACATGCAACTGAAGCTATTTAAAAACTGTTTGCTGTCAGCACACTGTAGCATCTAACGGCCACACAAGTATGTGTGACTAATGCTAGTTAGAAACCATTCAAAAAGAGTTTCTAACTGGATAGCTAAACTGGAGAAAATTCTGACTGGATTCTGAATTCTGACCTTCTGGTATGGAGGAGCCACTGCACAGGATCAGAAAACACTATCAAAATTGTACACACAGTCTGCTCCAGCATAGGCACTACCCTCCCTAGCAGCCAGAACATTTTCAAAAGGTGACATCCATCACTAAGGACCTCCATTACCCAGGACATATCCTTTCATTGCTACCATCAAGGAAGAGGTACAGAAACCTGAAGGCACACACTCAACATTTCAGGAAAGCTTCTTCCCCTCTGTCCTCTGATTTCTGAATGGACAATGAACCTATGAACACTTTCATCTCCCTCCTCTCTTTTTGCACAACTTAATTAATTTATTTTTATATTAATTTATTGTAGTTTATTAGTATGGATTGCAATGTATTTTGTGCAAAACAAAATATTTCTGACACGTCGGTATATTAAAACTGATTCTGATTCATTCTACTATTCCAATTAAGCAGTACAGTGTCCTAAATAAACGGAGGAAATCCTGGCTATTTTCTTCATTACTTTTTATTTAGTTTCAAATAAGCGGCTGCCCTGATTAACTGAAGGACCAATTAATTGGAATCCACCGTATATGAAAAGGTTCAAAATAGTTGATAAATAAGATTGGTTGCATCTGGTCCAAACAAATGCATCAAGATCATAAGGAAACTGTTGTATCAACTGTAGCCGACCAGTAACTATGAAGAATTTAAGCTATGACTCACCCTGAAGAATAATATCATATGTGACAAGCCTACTTGGGACTTCAATTATTAAAGTGGTTTCCTCCCTTTTTTAAATAAAGTGTCAGGACTTCTGCATGAATAGTTGATTCACAAGATAAAGTGGAAATTCATGAATAAGAGTTGAAGTAACCTCTGCTGTTTTTGTTTTATGATGAATTATCACCTGGTATTTCATTTTGTCTGATTGTATTGAGATAAAGAAATGGTTTTACATTGAAGTAATTTTTGAAAGCAGACCAAAATATAAATATACAAGGTTTAGCTTCTATTTACAGTCTGACAATTTTTACAAGTACCTCTATGACAAGAAATGTGCATTTTTTATCATTCACAAACCTCTGCAGAATACCTTGTGTGACGTCAAGAACAACCTTGGATGACAGCTAGAGGAGTGCATATATGGGAATTAACATTGTCCATGTGCAAACACATTCAGGAATGTATGGGCGTCCAATCAGCATATATTCATGCTAAGTCAACTGCCATTTGGTGAACCACTATGAAATATCAGCACTGATGAGATTGTTTCATGGCTGCAATACATGACTTACACTTCAGACATGAACCAACAAACTTCTCCCATTATGTGATCAACTTCGTGCAAAAGTACATAGAACATAGAAAGCTACAGCACATTATAGGCCCTTCGGCCCACAATGTTGTGCCGACCATGTAACCTACTCCAGAAACTGCCAAGAATTTCTTTGCTGTATAGCCCTATTTTTCTAAGTTTCATGTAGCTATCTATGAGTCTCTTAAAAGACCCTGTTGTATCCACATCTACCTCTGTCACTGACAGTGCATTCCATGCATCCACCACTCTCTGTGAGAAAAAATTACCTCTGACATTCCCTTTGTACCTACTTCCAAGCATCTTAAAATTATGTCCCCTCATGTTAGCCATTTCAGCCCTGGGAAAAAGCTTCCAGTTATCCACACGATCAATGCCTCTCATCATCTTATACATCTCTTTCAGGTCACCTCTCATCCTCCATAACTTCAAGGAGAAAAGGCCAAGTTCACTCAACCCTGTTCTCATAAGGCACGCTCTCCAATCCAGGCAACATTCATGTAAATCTCCTCTGATAGGAAGGAGAATGTATAGATGACATACCATATTACTTTATCATATCAGAGAGGGTTTCAAGTTAACACCCAGAGATCTTTAGGGATCTAGAACTGGTGTTCCACCACAGAAGGGCAGTTATTCCAAAGCCATTGCATTAAAGATCCCAGGAGCATCTCAAATTAAGAGTATTTTGTCCCTTGCAATCATTTTGCTCTTAACATACCTGTAGAATCCCTTAGGATTCTCCTTCATCTTGTCTGCTAGGGCAACTTCATACCTTCTTTTAGCCCTCCTGATTTCTTAAATGTTCTCTTGCATTTCTTATATTCCATAAGTACCTCATTTGTTCCTATCTGCCTTGATCTTCTTTATTCTCTTAACCAGGGCCTCAATATCTTTTGAAAACCAAGGTTCTCTACACTTGCTATCTTTAGCTTTTTATATTCTGAAAGGCACACACAAGCATTGTACTCTCAAAATTTCGCTTTTGAAGGCCTTCCATTTACCAAGTGCACCTCTGCCAGAAAACAGCCTGTCCCAATCCACATTTACCAGATTATTTCTGATACCATCAAAATTGGCCTTACTTAGAACTATCTTTTTGCATATTTCCTTTGAACCAAATGGCATTGTAGTCACAGGATGCAAAGTGTTCCCTACACAAACTTCTGCCACCTACCCTGTCTCATTCCCTGATAGCAGATCCAGTTTTGCACACTCTCTTGATGGGACTTCTAGGTACTGATGAACTTTCCTGAACACATTTGACAAACTCTATCCCATCTAGTCCTTTTACGATATGGGATTCCTAGACAGTCTGTCATCTCTTTACAAATTTGTTCTAAATCTCTAGGACTGTTGGGTGGTCTGTAATACAGTCCCACCAATGTGGTCACACCTTTATTATTCCTCCACCAATAACATCTCAGTAGATGAGCTATCCACCCCGTCCTGACGGAGCACTCCAGTGACATTTTCACTGACTAGTAATGCCACCCCTCCTCTTTTAATCCCTCCCACTCTATCATGTCTAAAACAACAGAATCCCTGAATATTGAGCCACCAGTCCTGCTCCTCTTGCAACCAATAATGGCTGCAATGTCATAACTCCAGGTGTTGATCCATGCCCTGAGCTTGTCCATCTTTCCAATGATATTTCTTGCATTGAAATGTACACACTCAGGACACTTGTCGCACTGTGCTCAATCTTTTGATTCCTGACTTTGTATGAGGTCTTACCAACATTTATCTCCACAACCTCTCTACTAACTATTCTGGGACTCTGGTTCCTGTCCCCCTGCAACTAGTTTAAACCCCACCTTGCAGCACTAACAAACTATTCTGCTAGAATATTAATCCCCTTCCAGTTCAGATGAAAACTAGCCCTTCTGTACATGTCCCACCCTCAATGGAAGAGAGCCCATTGATCCAAAAATCATGCCCTCCCTCCTACACCATCTCCTTGGCCATGTATTAAACTGCATAATCTTCCTACTTCTGACCTCACTAGCATGTAGCATAGGTAGCAATCCTGAGATCCCAACCATGGAGATCCTGCCCTTTAACTTAACACCTAATTTCAAGAACTCCCTATGCAGAACCTCGTTGCTCATCCTGCCCATGTCATTGCTTGTTCACCCTCCCACTTGAGGACTCAATCTGAGATGGCCTAGACCCTGGTACCCAGGAGGCAAATGCCATCCTGGAACCTCCTTTCTGTTCCCTTAACTAATGAATCCCCCATTAACACAGCACACTGCTTCTCCCCCTTCCCTTCTGGGTCAAAGAACCAGACTCAGTGCCAGAGACTTGACCTCTGTGACTTTCCTCTGCTAGTCATCCCCACGCCCCACAGTATCCAAAGTGGCATACCTGTTGTTGAGAGAGATGGCCACAGGGGTACTCTGCACTGGCTCCTTAACCACTTTCCCCTTCCTGACTGTGACCCACTTTCCTGTATTCTGTACCTTAGATGTAACTGCTTCTCTATATGTCCTATCTATCATCCTTTCAGCTTCCCAAAGATTTCAGAGTTTATCCAATTCCAGCTCCAACTCTTTAACATGGATTGTTAGAAGCTGCAGCTGGATGCATTTTTCACAGTTGTAGTCATCAGGGACACTGGAGATCTCCCCGCCTTCCCACTCTCGCAAAAGAGAAGTACAGCACAGAAACAGGCCCATTGGCCCATCTAGTCCATGCCCAAACCATTTAAACGGCCTTCTCCCATCGCCATGCATCAGGACTGTAGCACTACCATCCAAATGCTGAAATCATGCTCACGTGCACCACTTGTGCTAGCAGCTCATTCCACACTCTCACCACCCTATGAGTGAAGAAATTTTCCCTCATGTTCCCAAGCAAACTCAGTGGACAAAGCCAGTGTGCATTAACCCTACATATACCCCTCATGATTTTGTATACCTCTATCTCCTCTCAATCTTCTACATTCTAAGGAATACAGTCCTAACCTGTTCAATCTTTCCATATAACTCAAATCCTCCAGACCCAGTCAATATCCTAGTAAATTTTCTCTGGACTCTTTCAACCTTGTTTACATTTTTCCTGCAGGTAGGTGATCAAAACTGAACACAATACAGTCATTGAAGAGTATGCTGAAATAATGTCAACACTGATAAGTGTTTCAAATCTATGGGCAAGAATATATTTAGATATCACATCAGTTTATGGGAAAAATGATTATTATCATAGTAGATGTGCATTCAAAATAGATACAAGGAATTTCTATGGATATTTATACATCTCAAGCAACAATTTCAGAAGTGAGAATACTCTCATGATCCATGGAGGTATACATGGATGATGGACAAAGGACAATGGAAGGAATTTTTAATAAGGATTAGGGTCAAGCAGATGAATAGAGCAACATACCATCCAGCCTCAAAAGGGTTTTTGCATTTGTAATTTCTTTAGGAAGACTGTCACATATACTACCCTGAGATTCATTTTCTTGCAGGCATTCTCAGTAGAATCAATGAGAAACTACACACAAATAAAATCTGACAAACAACCAATGTCCAAAAGAGAAACAGTGCAGATACAAAAAAAACATAATAATAATTAATAAACAAGTAAATAAATAATATCAAGAATATGAGTTGTAGAATACTTGAAAGTAAGTCCATAGACACTGGAATCAGTTCGGTGTAGAGGTGAGTGAAGTTCAAAAGCCTGATGGTTATTGAATAATAACTGTTCCTTAACTTGGTGGCATGGGTCTCCCTGTACCTCCTGCCTGTTGGTAGTAGCAAACAGACCATGGCTTGGATGATGGGGGTCCTTGATGATGGATGATGCTTTCTTGTGTTAGTACTTTCTGCTCTATGGCAGGGAGGGCTTTTCCTGTATGAACAGGGCTGTATCCACCACTTTTTTGCATAAAGTAGCTTCCTCATAACTTCCCGTGTTAACTGTACCATGATTTTTTTAATATTTGATGTTGAATACTTTGAATGATGCTGTAATGATCTTCAATAAGCAGTTTATTGGAGGGAAGGTGCTGCTTGATCAGAAAATTGAAGGGATCACCTCATCATTTTCCTGACTATTGAAAGTAACAGATGAAATATTTTGTTTTTTTTTGTAGATGGAGGCCTATCTGTGATAGCCATAACTATTCTTTGAAGTGGTCTAACTTGCCATGCGGTTATTTTAAACTCACAGGGAGCTCTCAGTTTTAGTTGCAGTTGACCATTATTTTTTTTTCTTTTCCAACAATGCTACAAAAACAGTAGCTGGAAGAGGCCAAGTTGCCTTTAGAGTTTTTGTCACCATTTTTAATACAAACTTTTGACTATAAGAAAACATTTGTTTCATTCATCCATGATCCATAGTAATCTGGAGTACAAAATGCAAAATATTTACGATCTGAAGGGAGAAATTCCTTCTCATGTTTGTTTGGGTGAAACCTGGTTCTGAAAGCAGCATTCGTTATTTCTAGTAAGAAATTTGTCAGATTGAACAATAAACAATTAAAACCCACCACATTTTCTGCAGCATGGGTGAAGATTGTCATATTTTTGTTTTTTTGATATTTCTCTGGTATCGATGCATCCTTGAAAATCGAAGTATATCTTTACATGCACAGCATTTGGTATTGCAGCATTACTTACAGCAGCATACAAAAGTTTGGGCACCCCGGTCAAAATTTCTGTTACTGTGAATAGCTAAGTGAGTAAAATATGACCTGATTTACAAAAGTCGTAAAGTTAAAAATGGCACATTTCTTTAATATTTTAAGCAAGATTATTTTTTTTATTTTCATCTTTTACAGTTTCAAAATAACAAAAAAAGGAAAAGGGCCCGAAACAAATGTTTGGGCACCCTACATGGTCAGTACTTAGTAACACCTCCTTTGGCAAGTATCACAGCTTGTAAACGCTTTCTGTAGCCAGCTAAGAATCTTTCAGTTCTTGCTTGGGGGATTTTCACCCATTCTTCCTTGTAAAAGGCTTCTAGTTCTGTGAGATTCTTGGGCCATCTTGCATGCACTATTGTTCTGAGGTCTATCCACAGATTTTTGATGATGTTTAGGTCAGGAGAATGTGAGGGCCATGGCAAAACCTTCAGCTTGCACCTCTTGAGGTAGTCCATTGTGGATTTTGAGGTGTGTTTAGGATCATTATCCTGTTGTAGAAGCCATCCTCTTTTCATCTCCAGCTTTCTTTTTAAACAGATGGTGTGATGTTTGCTTCCAGAATTTGCTGGTATTTAATTGAATTAATTCTTCCCTCTCCCAGTGAAATGTTCCCCATGCCACTGGCTGCAACTCAAGCCCAAAACTTGATCAATCCACCCTCATGCTTAACAGTTGGAGAGGTGTTCTTTTCATGAAATTCTGCACCCCTTTTCCTCCAAAGATAACTTTGCTCATTGTGGCCAAAAAGTTCTATTTTAACTTCATCAGTCCACAGGACTTATTTCCAAAATGCATCAGGCTTGTTTAGATGTTACTTTGCAAACTTCTGACACTGAATTTTGTGGTGAGGATGCAGGAAAGGTTTTCTTCTGATGACACTTCCATGAAGGTCATATTTATTCAGGTGTTGCTGCACAGTAGAATAGTGCACCACCACTCCAGAGTCTGCTAAACCTTCCTGAAGGTCTTTCATAGTTAAACGGGAGTTTTGATTTGCCTTTCTAGCAATCCTACGAGCAGTTCTCTCGGAAAGTTTTCTTGGTCTTCCAGACCTCAACTTGACCTCCGCCATTCCTGTTAACTGCCATTCTTAATTACATTATGAACTGAGGAAATGGCTACCCGAAAATGCTTTGCTATCTTCTTATAGCCTTCTCCTGCTTTGTGGGCATCATTTATTTTAATTTTCAGAGTGCTAGGCAGCTGCTTAGAGGAGCCCATGGTTACTGATTGTTGGGACAAGGTTTGAGGAGTCAGGGTATCTATAAAGCTTTGAAATTTGCATCACCTGGCCTTTCCTAATGATAATTATAAACAAGCCATAGCCCTAACAAGCTATTTAAGGTCTGAGATCTTGGTAAAAGTTATCTGAGAGCTCAAATCTCTTGGGGTGCCCAAACGTTTGCATGGTGCTCCTTTCCTTTTTTTCACTCTAAAATTGTACAAAACAAAAATAATACACTAATCTTGCTTAAAATGTTGAAAAGAATGTTTCATCTTTAACTTCATGACTTTTGGAGATCAGTTCGTCCTCTACTCACTTAATTATTCACAGTAACAGAAATTTTGACCAGGGGTGCCCAAACTTCTGCATGCAACTGTACATTGAAAAAAAATTGTAAACTTGTAAGTATAAACTTGTATGAACTTTCTCTATATTATTAAAATACTAACATGCATTGTTTTAAAGCCCCTAACCATTAACTACTACATTAAGCAGTGGATTAGAGTATGGAGTCATAGAGCACAAAAACAGTTTTGCCTGCCCTGCCACATCAATGCTGTTAATTATTTATCTATATGAATCCGATTTACCAACATGTGATCTGTGCCCTTTTAGGCCTTGGCATGCCTATGCTTATCTAGTGACTGACCAAATCCTAAACCCATTCTTCTGCTTTGAGGAAATATTTGCTGCCATCCACCCCATCAAAGTCCAATAAAATTTAATTCACATGAAATTTCTTGTTTTGTTTTGTGTTCTTTCGATATAAATTTCCACCTAAACCTGGTGTTTAAATGTGTCAATTTTTATCTTGAACATGCTCTTCGATTCTGCCTCAACTCTCTTTGAGGCGGAGACTTTCAAAATCCTTCAGCCTGTGAAAAATTAATTTCAGTCCAGAATAGATCGCCTCTTATTTTAAACAGTAACTCCTTGTTCTAAGTCCTTAACTAGGGGAAACATCCTCCCCAAGTCTAGCCCATGGAACTTTCTAAGAATTTTGTACATTCCAATGAAATCACCTTTCATTCTTCCAAATTCTAGTGAACAAAGAAGTAGTTTACTTGATCTCTCATCCTATGACATCCCAGAAACAAGTCTGTTGAATCTTCGCTACAAGTATATCTGTTGCAAGTATATCCATTTTAAGGTAAGGAGACCAAATGCTTCTCTTCTGTTTGTAACTATGCTGTCAATCACAACTGCTATTCAGAAGCATATGAATATCTCTCAGCAATACGTTTCTGTCCCTGCTTCTTAGCTCCGCCTAAAGCTAAGATTCTTTCAGAAGTCATATCATTCCTTACAAATACTGCCACCTCAGCTTTTGGTTTTTTTTGTTTGCCTCTCCCAAGCACTCTTGATGAACTGGTTCCCATCTAAGGTTACCAAAGCCACATCTTGTAACAGCAATTAAATCTTGGTCTTTTCTCCTCATCAATTTATCTCCCCGGTTGCAGATACAAAGTGCATTTCAATACAGTAGATTCTAGTTAATTGGGCCATCGGTTAATTGGGGCATCCGCTAATTGGGGCAACCGCTTATTTGGGACAAGTCTTAAAGAACAATAATTGAGAAAACTGCCAGGATTCCCTTAGTTTACTGGGGACATTATGCTGCTAAAATTGGGGCAGGAGATTGTTTCTAACTAGCATCAGTCACATGTACCTATGTGGCTGTTAAGACACTACACAGTGCTTAGAGCAAATTATTTTCAAAAGCATCAATTGTGTTCAAAAGGTAGTGATTTTTGTCACTGATAATATATTATAGGAAAGATGTCAACAAAATAGAGAGAGTACAGAGAAGATTTACTAGAATGTTACCTGGGTTTCAGCATCTAAGTTACAGGGAAAGGATGAACAAGTTAGGCCTTTATTCTTTGGAGCATAGAAGGTTGAGGGGGGACTTGATAGAGGTATTTAAAATTATGAGGGGGATAGATAGAGTTAACGTGGATAGGCTTTTTCCATTGAGAGTAGGGGAGATTCAAACAAGAGGACATGAGTTGAGTTAGGGGACAAAAGTTTAAGAGTAACACGAGGGGGAATTTCTTTACTCAGAGAGTGGTAGCTGTGTGGAACGAGCTTCCAGTAGAAGTGGTAGAGGCAGGTTCGGTATTGTCATTTAAAAGTAAAATTGGATAGGAGAAAAAGAATGGAGGGTCAGTAGGACTCGGTGAGAGTAAGCATTCGGCACGGACTAGAAGTGCCGAGATGGCTTGTTTCCGTGCTGTAATTGTAATACGGTTATAATTGGTGAGAAATAAGCATTAAGACAATTCAGAACTGCTTTGCTCACTGTGGTTTCAAGCACTCAGACTGGGGGGGTGCCAGAAATGGACGGCAGAGAAAAATGAAACGATTTTGCTACTCCAACCAGTTAGAAACTATGAAGATATCGGCAATCATCTTGAATGTAGAAAATGGATGTAGGAAGACGGCTGATTTTGTTCATTTGTGTCAGTAGGATCCTAAATTCCTCTGCTTGGTGAAAACCGAGAGGTTAACCCGTGTGAAACGCGACAGATGCTGGTAAGTGCCAGAAGGCAACTGAAGGGAAATGTTACAAAAGCACTGATGTGATTAAAGGCGGCGTGAGAGCAGACAGAAACTTGAAAAGTGAATCATTTTCGCTGGAATCGAGGGGAAAGGACGAAGTATCGTTTCGTCATACATGAAGGTAATTATTCGTCTTATGGCTGAGGCCGGCTATTACACTATCCAGCGGAATGGTGACCGAGAAAGGGAAAAGCGAGAAAACAGTTTTCAAAAACCAGACGCCTCACAAAAAGCGCCAGTTTGACGCTTGAGGGCGACAGCGGCTATTTGCGACGCTCCCTGATCGGGGAGGAAGGAGCCGACACTGCGCCTCCGCCGCAGCTGCATTACGTGCCCGAGAGACCGGGGCCGGCCGCAGGATCGGACGCTGTTTCGGCCTCCTACTATTTATCCAATCCCTGGGACCCTACTGTCAGGAGGGCTGCGGCGAGCTCCAGGCCGAGGATAAGACCGCAGTTGGTCTGGACTCCGAGAGCCGGTGAGTGAAGTGGAAAATGGGGAAGGTGTCGGGCTCCCGGGAAGGGGAGGCCCGGTCCGACGCGCTGGTTGCCCTTCACGTCTTCATCGCCTCTCCGGGGGCCTAGCGCGGCACCGGCGGTCGGCAGTCAGGCCTCCTCGGCGGGAGTACCCCTTCTCGCCACCGGGTCGTAACGACCTGGCCGATAAGCGGCCGCTCCGAGACCGTGGTGGCCGAGGCTTGTCTTTGTGTGCGGGGAAGGCGGCGGAACTGCTGCTCGGTGACTCAGGTTTTTTCTTCCCGTAAGTCGAGAGAGGTCCACCAGTTCGGCTGGCAGCGCGGTCACGACCTTCCGCCAGAGCTGCGGCGAGTGTCCCGGAGGCCAGGCCTGCTGGGCCTGTGTGTTGGTTCCGACGTTACTGGGCGGCCGGAGGCTGAGCCTGGCTGTGCAATTAAAGTGACAGTGCAGTCGAATCCAGTCCTGAGCTTACTTAAATGGCGACTTCGACCTGAGGAGAGCATGGGGGAGGGGAGTGGTGCATCAATTTCGGGTGAAAATCACTTTCTGCTAACCTTTCATGTTAGCTGTTTAAAGCTGTAAGACAGTTGTATGCGAAGAGCTGATGTTAACGATTAGTTTGCTATCGATCAGGTTTGTTTTCACTAATCGTGAATTTACGGTCATCTGTCTCTCTCCAGTGACTTTCTTATCTGCCAGTCCCTTTAACTCGAGAGAAGAACACTGGGAATTACATATTGAAGCGGCCTCAGCATGGCCGATGTGGACCCCGATACGTTGTTAGAATGGCTGCAGATGGGCCAGGGCGACGAAAGGGACATGCAGCTGATAGCATTGGAACAGCTGTGTATGCTCCTTCTTATGTCCGATAACGTGGACCGTTGTTTTGAAACGTAAGTAAAGCTGATAGTTGCTGGTTTTGCTTTTAGTTCACTTTTACTGCCTGCTAGATTGCAAAATATGTTTTATTGCTCAGTGGTGGTTTGTTTGTTCAATCGCTTATTTGTGAGATTTATTTCAGCAGAGAGATCAAGACTATTTAAGTACTGAGTCCTAGATTTGTTTCTGATTTAGAATTCTATGTAAAAGGAAGTCCCTCAATGTTTTACGTTGAAAAGAAACGCATCGTTTGGCAGGACTGGAGATGTTTAAAGCATTCTGAGTAGCTGAAGTACCAGTTGAGATATTCAAAAATGTAGCTTTAGATCTACATGTTTAGAGTAGAACTATATATCATTTATATTATCCGAGCCAAATCCTGTAGTCCACTGGAAGGTTAAGGCTTAATAGAGTGAGGGTGGGAGGATGTTTCCTATGGTGGGAGAGTCTAGGACCAGAGAACACAGTCTCAGAATAGAGTGGTGTAATTTTAGAATGGAGATGAGGAGGAATTTCTTTAACCAGGGAGTGGTAATCTGTGAGATTCTTTGCTATGGGCAGTAGCGGAGGCCAAGTCTTTATATTTAAGGCAAAGGTTGATAGATTCTTGATTAGTCAGGGCATGAAGAGATATGGGGAAGAGACTGGGGGTAAGAGGAAAATTAGATTAGATGAAATACTGGAGCAGACTCGATGGGCCAAATGGCCTAACTCTGTTCCTATATCGTATGGGTTTACCTTTGTTGTCAGGCTGTGCTGTTGCATGCACAATACAATGTCTGAATGTTGGAAACATCTGCAGGTCAGGCAGCAACTGGTCCAAGACCCTTGTTGAAATTATTCATGATGGTGGGAGTATGAGGTGAAGAGAGGCCTGTATTCAAAAGAGATTTGGCAAATGAGAGGTCTCATTAAAACAGACAAAATACTGATGGGAAAATAAAAATAAACTACAGATTCTGGAAATCTGAAATAAAACCAAAAAATGCTGGGTAGCTGAGCAGGTCAGGCAGCATTTGTGGAAAGAGAGTTAAGTTAGACGACAGATTTGAAAGAACTTCAGGTCAGAAATCTTTCATCAGAGCTGTTCATTCTTTTGCCCTTCAAGTGGGTTTTAAGTATTTTGGTGATTTTCAGTGATGGATTTTGTTGAGTTTTGATTGGGAAATAAAAATTATGCTGTGCTTTCTTCATATAAACTTTATGGAATTGGTGCAATTCGTTGTCTTATTATCTGTGTAAAATAAATTCCTTTTCCTGAAGTGGCTCATTTTTCTGGCACATACGAAAGATACATGCCTGTGTCAGAAAGAGGTAATTATGAAGATGGTGCACATTGTAGTTTTCATTATCAATGTAGCACTGTAATTTTCTTCTGAGATGTCACCTTCTAAATCAACCGTGCCTCTGAAGATCTCTTTAGTTCCCATAAAAATATAATGGTATAATACAAAGTTTATTTGTCTATTGATCAAAATGAAAACCTAATTGAACAGTTATTCAGTTTTCCTGCCTAAGCTTTAAGGTAAAATATTCTGAGGTCATGAAAGTAACTGCACAGACAGGAACTTGTTCTTTCCATTTTTTAAAATTTCAGATGGAAATATCTTGATACTTAGTAAATGGGTCACTAATACCACCTTTTATATCTCCAGAGTTCACGTTGAAGGGTGCAGGTTATTGGCTGTTGATATCACAAATATTAATGAAACTTCATGATCTTCTCATAAATCTCATGTATATTTTTTTGTTTATTGCAGCTAGATATTTGCATGCTTTGTTAATTGAGAGCATCCTCGCCTATTCACACTCTACTTTGCTCTTCCTCTCTTTTTAAAGTCTGTTTTGAAAAGTTCTTAGAATTTCTTTCTTGAGTCTGGACCTTTTGAAGTGTGTTGGGCATTGTTCAACATTTGAACATTAGTCTTTGCATTTGAGGGTTTAAACAAAAATTCATTCATCTGCAAGTAGTTTCATTCATTTAAATCTCTGAATAATAATCAATATTAACTTTTCTTTTTCGGTCTTTTTATTGAATCTTTCAAAAACAGATACATAAGTCATAATAGTACAAAGGGAGTTAGATTACATTGTTGACAGTTAACACATGAATAAAAACTATAGGTAACAGCATATAATAGACCTCCCAAACCCTAAATATAAACGGGATACCAGAAAAAATAAAAAGATGGAAAAAAAACCCAAATTGAAAAAACAAAACCAAAATATACTAAACACAACTAAACCGAGACTTTAAAAAAAACCAAGCTAGGTTATTCTATTACATCAAAAAAATTATTAGTGTTGTCAGCTCCGCTCCTCTACTCAAATTAATGAATAATATAAACGAATCGGAAAAGGTCAAATTACATTCTGTGAAAGTATTGAATAAAAGGCCTCCAAGTTTCCTCAAATTTAACTGAGGAATTAAAGGTACCACTTCTAATTTTTTCTAAATTTAAACAGGATATAGTTTGAGAAAACCATTGAGATGTAGTTGGAGGATATTAATAATAATATTAACTGATTATTTATTTTTGCTTGGTATTTTAACCAATCATTTAACAATACCTTAACAACATTGACAATTGAATCAGTGTTGTTAGTTCTGTCAAACCAGTTTTTAATTTTTTTTTCTTCTAAAAGAACAATGAAAGTCATATGGAGAACTTCGCCATAGTTCATTTTATGCCCTGAAGGACGAGTATATTTGTCTTTTGAATATGTCTCTCTGTTTATCTTCTTTAAAAATAGACAATTTGTTTCCTGAGATCTGGAGAAATATTTCTTGAGTTGACAGGAATGCAGCAAGTTGTGCTTTATGATTTGGAGTCCTTTGCAAAATATTTTTTCAGTCCAAGCTGGACTTGCATTACCAAAGAAGGGTTTTGGTATGAAGCAAATGCGAGTTAACATTTATGTTTGTTTAGTAAACTATTTCCTAGGCAAGCAGCACTATTTTACAACAGAATTTATACTCCCAGGCAAAATGCTGCAGGAACTGCACATCTGGACTGAAAACCTAAAATACTAGAGACTCTGAACAGCTGAACAAATGTGCGAGAAGTCTTTAATTTGAACTGTAAATGGTAGAGTTGAAAAAATGTGGTGTTGGTCATGATTAATTCAATATGAGTGCAAGATAAAAAGCAGGTGATAAACAAACGACGAGTTCAGAAATGGTAAAGTTAGTCTCAAAATAGAGATGCATATCTTCAAAAGGTATAATTCAATTGCATTTGCTCCCATTTTATTAATGCATTGAGATGAGAGGAAGTTGTTGAAGGCAATCACTGCAAACAACAGTTTGTGCCTGAATGTACCTCTTCAGTTTTGCAGGATGGTTGGGTATTTGTATTCATGTAGAATGCTGTGATTCCAAATTTAGTTTTCCAGTGGGTATACCAATTTTATATAGCACTTTTCGCAATCTCAAGATGCCTTCCAGCCAATGAAATGCTCTTGCTGTTATAAACTGGAAAGTGCCACATACTGTTCCCATGAGAAACAGTGTAATGCTGATCATCCATGTTTTCAAAATGATGCTTGTTAAGGGACAGAATTGTAGACTTGCTTGTTCTTTTAAAAATCACTGTGGGATTGTTCACATTCTCCTGAGAGTGCAGGAAGAACCTTGGTTTAAATTCATATCTGAAAGAACTCCCTTTGAGAAATCTAAATGTCATTGACTAGTTTATTGTATTGAAGTGACTGCAGAATAATACAGCATTATATCATGATGAAAAATTGTGGTGTGGAATTGAGGCTTTATTACAATGTACTGTAGGTGGATGATCATGTTTATAAGAAATAATATTGTATGCAATTACTACAGAGACTATGAACACAAACATTGTACAAACAAGTTGTGAGAGGTGAGTTGGATAAAAGATTGGGCTTATTAAAGTCCTCATGGGTTAATTGTGGTGGAATTGACTGAAGTATAAAGTGAATACTTTGGAGGAAAGTGGATGAATTGAGAGCTTCCTTGTTCAGTCCTTGAAGCATTTTGATAGATATCAGTAATTTACCTGGTCAAAGTCAGTATTTTCATGTTCACAGAATGTGACCTAGTGATTCTTTGACGTACCAATGTTTTGAATCTTAATTTCTGAGATACTCGTTTCCAACTTTTTTTCTTTAAATATGCTCATTAAGCTGTCTGATTCCACAGGCAGTGATGAGCTCAAGGTAGCTTTATTGCTTGGCCAGATCCTACTGATATTTTACTGGATTCATTCTTTAATGTGCACACAGATTATTTTACATTTGCTCAAAGGTTATTGAAGGTCATTGTCTATTTTCCAGATGTTAATTTTACAGCAATGTTTGGTGGGTATAATTGGAATTGAAACTTCATTTTTGTCACTTGTTTCTCCAGGTTATCTTCAAGTTACCATGGAAATGCATCATAATGGCAACATCATTAATTTACATTTTAAATAGAGTCAGAGTTAACCAACACAGAAATGGGAGCCTATTGCCCAATTTGCCTATCCAACCAATTTGCCTTTCTGAGCTAGCAGGGAAAACAATCCTAGCCTATTTAGTGTCTCCTTATAATCAAATCACTCTGGTCCCAAAAAGATCCTTGGGCATCTTCTATGCACCCTCTCTAGCTGAAAACACATCCTTCCTGCAGTATGCTGCCAGAACTACACATATTCCAAGTGCGGTTTTGCAATGTCTTGTATAGCTACAACATTGGGACTTGCTGTATAAGCTGTTGTGGAACTTGGTGTCTTAACCCTTAACTTTCTATCTGTTTTCCAAATATATTTCTATTTTGGTATATCCCAGTAAATGTCTAACTCCCAGAACAAGCCTTCATTATAACATTCCATCACTTTGCTCACACACTCTGTCCATGTTTTCTGTGTTCTCATTCTTGTTGCCGTACATCCATAGTGCTGCTTCCATTAAGAATGGTCCAATGACAAGTAGGGGTTCTATTATTTATGTTTCTTGTAATGAGATAGGTAGTGCACTGACCCTCTTCCTGGTTTCCTATGGTTAGTAGTGGATTGCTGCCGAGTGATCTAGCCCTGATCTAAGCTGAAACTTCATTTTGCATTTCACCAGACGTGTAGTGAACTTGAAGATTTGGATTACAAGTGACAGAAATAGAACATAAAACAGTACTGCACAGTTCAGGCTCTTCGGCTGATGATGTTGTGCCAACCCGAATCCTAACTGCTCATTTATATTTTACACTGTAATTACTTCAAAAACAAGCTTTCTAGAAGAACTCTTAAAATTTAATTAGTACATTGACAATAATCCTTTAAATAAGTCATTTTTGTTCAGAAAATTAACATTTAAGATTACTCCCCAAATATTCAAAGCTACCTCCCAAAATACCAATTTCAAATTCTCAATTTGATAATATGCTAATTATGAATTTCCTGAAATGTCAATTTCTTTTAAACATGTGGAAATCTCATTTCTAGGCACTTTTACAGTTCGATGTTTTTAGCTAGTGTGGAATCTGGGCATCTCTTGCTCTCAACCATATCAATTCTGAAGGAAAGAAAGAACACAACCTGAAAGCAAAAAGGAAATGAGAATTCTTCAATAGAACCTTTGCAAATACATAATGGAAAAAAAAATTGGAATAAACAGTTAATTTCCTCATTTTAAAAAGCATTTTAACACAGATTCCAAATTAAAAAAATGGATTGGTGGGGCTCTCACACAGTCATGTAACTTCTTAAAGAAGTTTATTTCATAGAAAATAACAGAATTTATTTTGAATCTCCTGCACGTTTATTTCATAGAAAATAACAGAATCTTCTAACTGGTCACATCCTATTCCAGAGGTGCCCATTCTCCGAATACAGATTTAACAAACATGGCTTTGTTCTCATTCTCTCATTCACTTCTCACTCTCACATTCCTTTTCTTTGTCCGAATCAAAATGAACTCTAGTTGCTGCACTTCAAGCAGCATTTTAAAACTCACAGACCATTCACATTTTAAACTATTTCAGGAAATTTGGAACTATTTAAGCATTAAATATTTGACAAAACAACTTGAGGTTGGTAGGTTAATTGGTCATTGTAAATTGCCCTCTGATTAGTTTAGGTTAAATCAGGAGTTGCTAGGCAGTGTAGCTTAAAAGGTTGGAAGGGTCCAACATTTACAGAGCTTTCTTGTATCTCAATTGACAATATACCATAGGATTTTTGATTATTTGACTTGTTTGTCTTAGTTGATGTGTCTTACTTTAGAACATTTAAAACTCAACTTTCCAGGACTATCCTTTATTATAGACCTTTGCTTTCACCCATACCTGGGCTTTTAAGACATTGGTCAAACTACATTTGGAGTATCTGAGGAATTTTGGGGCCAATATCTAAGGAAGGATGAGCTGGCATTGGAGATTGATCCTGGGAATGGAAGGATTAACATGTAAGAAGCATTAGATGGCTCTGGGCCTGTACTCGCTGGAGTTTAGAAGAATGAATGGGAATCTCAATAAAACCTATCAAATATTGAAAGGCCGAGATAGTGGACCTGGAGAGGATATTTCCTAAAGAGTCTAGGACCAGAGGCTGCAGCTTCAGAGTAGAAGGATGTCTCTTTAGCACAAATGAGAAGGAAGTTTAGGGCAGAGGGGTGAATCTGTGGAATTCACTGTACAGAGGGAAATAAATCAGCCATGATCAAACGGCCTAATTCTGCTCCTTTTCCTTATGTGTATCCTTATTTTCTGATCTTATTGAAAACATGTTATCTTTATTGTTACGGTGTTCTCTACAACACTGCAATATAAACTTAGAGTTCCACTTGTTGTATGTTGTGAAGTAAGGCAGACTTGAAAGTTGATAGCAACAAATGCTTTTGAATCTAAATTGAACCCAGTTGCACTCACATCTACTGTAATGAAGTGCTCTGGGAGGCTGGTCATAGCCAGAATCAACTACTGTCTAAGCAAGGACCAGGGCTTGCTGCAATTTGCCTAACAATGTTGGTTTACAGTGGGTGCAATCTCACTGGTTCTCCATTTGGCTTTGGATCACTTGGACAATAACAATATCTACATCAGGCTGCTGTTTATTGATTACAGCTTAGTGTTCAACACTGTCATACCCCCAGATCCTAATCAACAAGTTCCAAAGCCTGGGCCTCAGTTCCTCCATCTGAAACTGGATCCTTGACTTCCTCATACCTCAAAGACAAGTGCTCAGCCCACTACTCTACTCTCTGTGCACCCATGACTGTGGCTAGCCACAGCTCAAGTGCCTTCTATAAATTTGCGATTGACACAACTATTGGCAGAATTGCAGATGGTGACAAGGAAACATAGAATGTGAGGTAGATCAGCTGTTGAGTGGAGCAACATCCTTGCACTTAACGATAGTTGGCCCACTCACTACACACAGCGATTCATAGAAGGCTCGAGTGTTGCACCATGCTGCTGCAAAACAAACAAATTTCAGTGACATTAAACCTGATCCTGATTTATCTGTGTTTCTTTGGATTACCATGTCTTTGATTTTACTGAGGATGATATGTTCCAGGCGCTTGGAGGCGATTCACGAGAATGAAATTGGCTTGGAACTTCTTGGTCTGTAAATGGGGTTTCCAAGTTTGATTGTGACACTGAATATTTACATCTTGATTCCATTGTATTGATGATGATTCTAACACATTGTTGGACCTTCTTGGTTTGAATAAGAGGGTCATGAAAGCAAAGTGTTGAAACTTTGAGGAGAGAAACAGTAAGATATTTTGAGTTAATTAGAACTGAGAAAAAATTAAGCTAAAAGGAGTGGTGAAGCCTGATCTGTGATAAAGTGCAGGGCCAGCCAGACAAATTGTATAACAAATGATGATGAGGTCAGATGAAAGATGTGTTAAGCTATGTTTAGAGGAGGTAAAGCTTGGATAAGTGGAAGGAAGTCTGAAAGTTCCCTAGAGAGGGGAAAAAACTTGGTTAATATGAGATATAAAGCTGATTAATCTGGTGTGTTGCAAGTTCGATTCACTGATTTATTGGGTGCAAGGATAGAGGGGGCTTTGTCCTCAAGGACTAGACCTGAAGCCATGGTGTTTCATATTTGGAGCCACTCAGAGTGAGGGCTTAAAGTCATTGTGTTTCACCCGAGGAGTATGGCGTGGCATCCAGAACAAAGTCAGAGCTGCCCTCCCGGAGTTTTGCTCACCAGAAGTCAAGCTCTGTTGTAGCTGACTGCAGATGTTTTAGCTGCACTAATGGATTTGGGTCTCGAGCTGCAGGGTCACTTTTCAGCTGCCAGAGGAGAGGTGTCCGAACCATCACGCTCTACTGGGGGTGGTGTAGCACAGTTGTGACAACTGAGCAGTCTGGACTATATACATATAGTATATATGTACTATATGCATATATATTTGTCTAGTTGTGTTTTTATTAATCTATATGTGCTTGTATATGCAAGGACCGGGCCTCAAAGATATGGTGTTGCCTAGTAGATGTCGGGGGCCAGACAACAGATGATACTGGTGAGGTGGGAGGTCTGGATTCTTGGAGAGTGAACAAAGTCGTTTCATTTTGAAAAATGATTCTCCAGCTTTGACAAGAAATTGGCAAGTACGCTCTGGAAGTACTTGTACTACTGCTTAAGCTATCAGAGAGGCTGTTTTGTATACCATGGGTGTTTATTGAGCACATAATGATAAGAAAGTAGCTTTAATTATTAATATTGAATGGAGTGCATAAGTTGCAAAAGTGGACCCAAATACTTTGATAGAGAAGCTGCATGAGCACTACAGTGCTCATCCCCCAATGCATTATTCACATAAATATTACAACCAAGGATTTTGGTCAATTTAACTGAGAGTTTTTAGTTGTGAATCACAAGCTGCTGTTTTTCACAGAAGAGCCTCCAAAAACAAGGAAAAAGTGGTAAAGCATGAAAATCTAAAAATTCAAAAATTGAAGTGTCAGCATTTCAAAAGTATTCATTCCCCTTTGCTCAGTACTTAAATGAACCACCTCTTGCAGCTATTACAGCCAGTGGTCTTTTTGGTAAGTTTCTATTAGTTTTGCACAACATGAAAGAGCAATATTTGCCCATTCTTCATTGCAAAATTACTCAAGCTGTGCCAGGTTATTTGGGGAGCGGTGGTGGACGGCAATCTTGAAGTCTTGTCAGAGATGTTCGATTGGGTTAAGGTCAAGATTCTGACTGGGCCACTCAAGGAGATCAATTTCCTTCATCTGAAGCCACTCCATGATTACTCTGGCAATGTATGAGGGGTGATTGATTAGTTCATGGCCTAAGGTATCATGGCGAAGGAGTCAATTTTAGAAAATCTAGCACATTTATTTTTAACCCTCCTCTAGTGTTGCCACCGTGTCGTCGTGGACTTCCTTGGGTGATAAGCCCTTGAGACCGAGGTAGCGGATGACTGCACAAAGGCTGATGTTGTCCATTTTCTCAGAGAGCGCTTACTTGTAATTTTCAATTCTCTGAAATAGAAGTACCAAAAAAGTTATTAACTTCAGACTTTATGCATAATCACTGAAAGAGTTGAACTGCACGTGCATGTACCTTTTATCTTAAGCCACAAACTTATCAATCACCCCTGCTGTGGACCACTTTCTGAAGTCCAAGATGCCAACTTCTATAAAGAAGGGATCCTGTATACTCCACGACCGCTGGACTAAGTGTGTAAATGTAGGAGGGAACGATGTTGAAAAATAAATGAACTAGGTTTTCTAAAATTGACTCCTTCTACCTCAGGCCACAAACTTATCAATCACCCCATGTACCTTGGATTGTTGTCCTGATGGAAAATGAATTTCCTCCCCAGTTTAAGCTTTCGGGGAGCAGGTAGTAGGTTTTATAATCCAGGATCTCTCTGTTTTTAGCAGCATCCATCTTCCCAGTTATCTTGACCAGATTTCCGGTCCCTGCTGTAGAAAAGCATCCTCATAACATTATGCTACCTCCACCATGCTTTGCACCAGTGATTGTATTACCAGTTGATGTGCAGTATTAGGTTTACCACCACAAGTACCATTTAGTGTTGAGGCCAAAAAGTTCCACTTTAGATTCATCTGACCAGAAGACCTTCTTCCACATCTTTACAGTATCTTCTAAATGAAGCTTTGCAAGGTCTTGATGGGCAAAGATACGGTTTTGTTTTACCCAGGGTCCTTTCCACTCTTCCATAAACTCCCTTTTTATGCAAGAATTTTGAGATTGTGGAGCCATGAACTTCATCTCCATTTGTAGCCACTGACATCTGCAGCTCACTCAGAGTGACTGTTAGTGTTACAGTAGCCTCTCTTACCATTCTTCTCCAATAGATGTTGTAACTTTTAATGGAATATTGGACTGACACCATGAGATGATATTAAGTTGTCAAATCTACTGAAAAGTAAATAGTCATCCCTGTCTGTGCTCTATGTTTGGGGGCAGTGGAGAGGTTGGATGGGGTATTCAGAAGTTTCAATATGACTTCATGTAAATAAAGTTCATTTAGGTTGTTGAGATCAACTGAGCAGAATGCAGGCACTGATTGTGATGGTAAATGGGACATTCTAAGTTTGGTTAGTCCAGCAATTGTCTTGCAGTTTCTGTTCAACTAACCAAGTAACAAGTAATGAATGACGGGTATTTCAGTTTGTCTAAATAATTAAATGTATTCAGAAGCTGTCATTTTAGTTTCTGGAATTGTATAGTTGTATTTCCTACTTTTTCAAAATCAAATCAAATCAAGTTTTAATTATCATTCAAACCATACATGGATACAGTTGAACGAGATAGCATTCCTCTGGGACCAAGGTGCATAACATACATTCAAAATAGCGCGAGGAAAAAAATCATGCAGATTAACGGTACTGCTCCTGGCAATTTATCCTGTCATTCCACCAGTTGAACACTGGGGGGCAGCACCAATGGGAGAGGCTCTCTCCCCCTCCCCCCACCCCCAACTGATCATGGATGCTATGCTACACTGCCTCTGGCATCTCCTCACTTGAACTGTAGCAGCAGGCAAGCCCGCGGCTTTAAGCCTAGTCCTTGTTACAACCGAGGCCACGCTGCTGCCTTGTCGCTTGTCTTTCCACCAAACAAGGGAAATAGGCCTGTAGCATCTTAAGTTATCAATGTCCAACAGGGACTTGTGATTGCAAGAGAAATGTCCAAGACAGTCATAGTTACACTGCACACTGCCTTCGCACACCTTCAAGTGCCTCCGTTGCCTTCAAGTGGTAGACAGCAACTAGGTCAGCTCCTCCGAACCCATCTGACCAGTCTGCCAGCTTCTCATTCTCCAGTCAATCTGCTGGCTACTCCTTCGACATCTCGGCTGGATCCTCCAAACAACGAGCACATCACTGATATGGTTGACATACTGAACACGTAGTTCTTGGCGCCCAGTATAGTCTCACAATCATAAATAATACATTTTAAAAAGAAATGTGCACCTTTGGCTTGCCCCTGAGAGGTCGCTGTGTTTGAACTCGCCACCTTCTTGCCGGAAGATTCAATGAATCTACTTTCTGATTCATTGAATGTGTGTCCTGGAGAGGTGTTTAAAATAGAGTTGACAGAGGTGCTTTGGCTTAGCATTGCAGATTTAGCAACTGACATTAAGTACCGTTTGCTTTGTTTTTTCTGACATCCTCCTTCTTTGCTGAGGTGACGGTCTTTTGCTGTAGGGTTTTGCTTTTATCCTCATTGTTGAAACAGGAGGTAGGAATCAAATTGTAATGTGAAATCATCTGCATGCAAACCTACTTAATTTTACTTGAATTACCTCTGTTGACTGTTGTGCATAGCATTCAATTCTTCCAGTTTCTCACTGTGTTAATTTGTTTGCTTCTCTGACAAGTGTACTGTTAATTTCAAACTTACTTTTGAATGATCAGAAACAAGTTGTTCTCCACATCCTGACTCTATTGCCATCAGGCCACCCAATTGTAGGATATTAATGCACACAAATAAAAGTGTGAGGAAACTTTGGCATTATCAGATGAGATAGGGAATATTTGAGTACTTAGCAGTAGAGTAATATGAATTGAATGTTTTATGAAGGATCATCACTGTTTATAAAAATAAATATAAAGGATCTGTTTACAGAACAGCTAAGTTCTTATTTGGGCATGCAAAGCCCATCCTAAGTTCACAATTATACTCGACACAACTCAAGCTAAAAATAATTCAGCACTGTCAAATATTTATGCCCACAGTATTTGGGCTTAAGTAGAGGAGAGGGGTGGTTCTACTTAATTATATACATGATTAAAAAGCTGATTTCCTCAGCTGGTGTTTTGATATTACAGAAATGTTTTGGCTTGTGCTTATTGAGTATTCAGAGTTATTTTGTGATGCAAAGATGGAAAGAGTATGTTTTTGAATAACTAGTATTTCTTAGGAAACCAGATCAATTTTGGAAATCTGGTTTGTCCAACAGAACTTTTTTTTAGCTGCTATTGCCATCTGTTTATTTTCATTGTAAGAGAAATAATGCACTGGACATGTTCCTCTCGTTTTGTACCTGTATACCGCATTAAAACATGTTGCTTGCTTGCATGTCAGTATTCCTTTCTGCAGATAAGGGAAATGGGGTTTAAGGTGTCAAAATTTTATTGGTCTTGCTGATTAGTTTTCAGGGCTTGAAGATCACTTCTTAAAAGGTTCACAATAACTAGAAATAAAATATAAACCATGTCAAAAGAAAAATGTGGGGCTATGTGGGAGGCAAGGTTTAGAATGATTGTGAAGTAGGTTAAAAAGTTGAAACAGCATTGTGGGCTGAAGGGCCTGTACTGTGCTGTAATGTTCTATGTTTGTGTAGGATTGAGTATATTACTGGCACTGTCTGAACCCGTATTTTCTTTCTTAGAGAATATTGTGGGAATATTAAATTACTGCAAGTGTTTGAAGCAGTAATCTGGCATTTAACATTACAGTTGTGATCCAGCCTAACAAGACTCCTAACATTTATTTCGCAGTTCATCCAAACTCTTGAAAACTGTTTTGAAAGAGTGTTAGTTAAGATTTCAAATACTTTTTAAGAATAACTATAGACCTTGCAGGAGATATTAAATTGGAATCGTACTCCATATTTGAAATGATTGGGGCAGGACATATTTCAGATTTTGGATTTTTTTTTTATTTTGGCATATATAATACAATAATTTGGGATCACCATCATATCCAACTCTGAGTTTATGTGCTATGAGTAAGCAGTCTTGTTCATTACACGTGTACTTAACAGCAAAAAATATAAATCGCACATGGCTCTTGTAAATGCTCACCAAGCTCTGTGCATACATGACAGTCAAGACACATGCATTGAGATGTGCAGTCTCTATACACAGTGACTGATGTACGCATGTGTTGAGAAAAGTCAAGGCTTGGAAGCATACAAGTTGAGACAGGTCCACAGTACATGTACACATACATGTATGTCATGACATATGTCAAGTCAAGTCACTTTTTATTGTCATTTCGACCATAGCTGCTGGTACAGTACACAGTAAAAACGAGACAGCATTTTTCAGGACCATGGTGCTACATGAAACAGTACAAAAACTACACTGAACTACGTAAAAAAAAACACTAGACTACAGACCTACCCAGGACTGCATAAAGTGCACAAAACAGTGCAGGCATTACAATAAATAATAAGACAATAGGCACAGTAGAGGGCAGAAAATTGGTGTGCATGTGCACGTATATACACCACTTGTTTCATTCATGGCCCATAGGTTAACTGTTGACAAGCATGAACACAGACTTTAAGGATTATTGTAGCTGTGCAAAGCTTCATTCTCCACTGCCACTCGATCCCATAGACTCTGTGGCATAGAGGGAGGCAGATAGTATTCTGAGGTCACCCCCTTGCCTCTTTGTGCTGAGTATGTGACTGAGAATTGAGCAAGAGTGTGATCTGTCGAAGTGCGAAAAGTCACAACCAAATGAACTTTACCATCTGTTCCGATTGCAAATTTATGCCTTGAGAATTTTGTCTTTAGGGTGGACTGACCTCACTGGTCAGGCTATTTAATTGCCATATCTGTGAATGATTGTTCCTATCCATTGAGGAGTTGCATGCAAGATACTAACTTTTGGTAGCAAGTTCTGTAGAAGATGGGTTAACACATTTAGTTTGTGCATTCTCCCTGCCATTTACCCAAGGAAGAACCATTTTGCAGGTGTATTTCAAAGAGTGGTTCTGCTACAGTGTGGGGAGAATTTGTTCTGCTCTAATCAGTGTTCTCTGTTCCACAAGAGTGATGAAACTGTGCAGAGGGAACTTAACCCTGTGTCTCGCCACGGGAGTGTGTGATGGGACTTGCAGAAGGAGGAGGGAGGTGAATTTGTGGTCAGGAAGAGTTCTCTGCCACCACTACCATGACCCAGTACAAGGATGAGAGTAAAGAGGCAGCTATTAAAGATTGGCTCATGGAACTGTCAGTTTATTTAGGTGATGGAGAGACAAAAGGGAGCAATGTACATATTATGAAACTATTTAAATTGCTCATAAGAAGCAATGCATGATTTGAAATTTCTTTTTCTGTTGTAAATCTGATAAATTTTTCCAAGACAAGCAGACAATGAGAAGATGGGATGTAAAGCAGCATTTTTGCTGTGTCCTGTGTGCCTTCTCCACAGCTGCATAGATTGCTGTACAGGTTTTGCCTCTGTAGTAATACCCGTTTTCTGTGTCTGCTGTTTTCTTTGTTTACCCATCCCACACAAACTGTCTCTCAAACACTTTATATTTTGGTCCCTCATGCTTTGTATATGTTGTCTCGTGACTCATTAAAACACCTCCAATGTAATCGAATCATGTTGGACTTTTAATAATGTACCCCAGAAGCAGATGTGAGTCTTGATGAAGAGTCTTGGGCTGGAATGTTGACTGTCGGTTTTCCTCCATAGATGCTGCTTATCTGTGGAATTCATTGCCACAGTCGGCTGTGGATGCCTAGTCATTAGGTACATTTAAAACGGAGGTTCATCGGTTTTTGATTAGTAAGGGCATCAAATATTACAGGGAAATAAATCAGCTATGATGGAATAGTAGAGCAGACTTGATGGGCTGAATGGTGTAATTCTGCTCCTCTGTCGTAATGTAATGAACATATAATATGTACTGGGTACCTAAAACCTCACTGCAGCATTGAGAGAATGCCTGAATCAGCTGCTGAACAACAAAAAAACAACACACACAAAATGCTGGTGGAACACAGCAGGCCAGGCAGCAGGTCAGGACGAAGAGTCTCGCCCTGAGTTGTTGACAGCGCTTCTCCCTATAGATGCTGCCTGGCCTGCTGTGTTCCACCAGTATTTTGTGTGTGTTGTTTGAATTTCCAGCATCTGCAGATTTCCTCATGTTGAACAAAAAACAATGGCAGGTTTTCCATCTATAATTACATGATTTGATAACAAGATTACAGTACACTATTTGTATTTTACT
The DNA here is from genome assembly GCF_030144855.1 of Hypanus sabinus. Lineage (NCBI taxonomy): Eukaryota > Metazoa > Chordata > Chondrichthyes > Myliobatiformes > Dasyatidae > Hypanus > Hypanus sabinus. The sequence continues at coordinate 143,705,937 of NC_082707.1, read as the reverse complement.
TTTTTCAAGTTTTATGTAAGGTATAAAAACAATCAGCATTGTGGACTTGTTACAGTATTAGATTTTCATCAGTGACAATATTGGCAAACTCATAATTGTACTCAACTGCTTCGCTGTCAGCAATATCTTTAAGTTTTTAAAAAATCTTTAAAAATCGAATGCAGTGCCTTTTCTTAAATTTCTACAACCAACCTGCTGAATTGCCTTCAATTTTCATTTTATCATGATAGTTCATCTTTACTTGTTTCACGATCAGCATACTGTTAAGTAGCACATGTTCACTCCACTGATGAATCCATTCTTTCAATAAATGGAGATCTTCATTTTTTGCTTTATGCAGTGTTTCTCTATTTCTCATTAGTTTCTGTTCATTACCTATATGAGGTCACTTCTCAGAATGATCTGTGATGCATAGAGACCTACTTATCTCCTAGGAACCTTCCCAGTGCCTTGTGGAATTTTTAATTTGCAACATCATGTCAGCGCTCAAAATTTTTTTGATTTTGGTGGTTTTTGGAGTTTGGAATTTCAAACTCAACCTGTATTAGGCAGGATCTAGGAAAAGTTAATAGGGAACAGCTGTTTTGGGGCAAATGCTCACCTGTCATGTAGTGAGTGTTTGAACACCAACTGTGCATAGTTCAGGAAACCTTCAAGAGGAAGGACAAGGATAGTAAGGTAAAGAAATCTTGGATGTGGAGAGAGGTGAATTTAGTCAAGAAGGAAAAGGAAATGTATGTAATGTTTGGGAAGCTAAAAATGAAATAAAGCCCTGTAGGGTTATAAAGAATCCAGAAAAGATCTTAAGAGAATTAGGGAAGATGGGAAGTGCTTAAGAAGTTCCTCTGTCAAGTATGATTGTAGAGAATTCCTAGGTATTTTATAAGTACATCAAGAATAAAGGAGGGTATGTGTGCTTGGAGGTAAAGGATGTGAGTGTCATCTTAAGTGAGTATTTTGTGTCAATATTTAAGAAAAAGAAGGAAGCGGAGGAAAGGGAGATCAGCGTAGTGATGCTAACATGCTATGGCATTTTGAGATAAAGAAGATAGTGTTGGGTTTATGAAAGAACATTAAGGTGCAGAAGTCTCCAGGGTCTGACAGGATATACCCAGGTTACTAAGGAGCAAGCAGTGAGTTTTCTGGGGCCTTAATCAATAATTTTGTGTGTATCTCTCTCTCTATCAATGGAGGAGGTCCTGAAGGACTGATGAGTAGCTAATATTTTTCTTGAAGGAAAATGGGATGATCCTTGTGAGTCTCATGTCAGTGGTAGGGAAGTTACTGGAGAGGATTGTTAGGAATAGGATATGTGAGTCATTCGAAGATACAAACAGCATGGCTTTCAGGTTATGAATTATGAACTTAATTTAGTTTTTTGACAAGGTGATGAACATGAGTGATGCAGATCAAGCTGTGGATGTTGTTTACATGGATTTTATTACAGTGTTTAAAAAGGTGTTTCATTGGATGCTCATGTAGAAGATTAAGATACATGGTCTCTATAGTGAATTGGCTGTTTGTATTCAGAATTGGCTTGCTCATAGAAGATTGTGTTGTGGTCAATGAGACTTATTCTGGCTGGAGGTCTGAGACAAATGGTGTTCCGCAAAGATCCGTACTGGGACAATTGTACTTTGTGATTATACATCAAGTAGATGAGAATGTAGATGGATGAGTTGGTAAATTTTCAGTTGATGCATAGATTGGTGGTGTTGATGGTGCAGAAGAGTGGCAAAGGATACAGCAGTATATAGCTCATTCATAAAAATGAGGGGAGAAATGGCAAATGGAGTTTAGTTCAGCCATTGTGTGGTGTTGCATCCAGGGAGATCGAGCATAAAGAGACAGTATACTGTTAATGGCAAGACCCTTGACATTGCTGATGCACTGTGAGATATTGGTGGTCTGGTCCACAGCTCCCTGAAAGTGGTAAAGAAGGAATAAGGCATGTTTGTCTTTATTTGTTGAGGAATTGAGTTCAAAAATTGGGAAGTTATGTTGAAACTTCATAAAACTCCAGTTCAGCTGCATCTGGAGTATTGCATTCAGTTCTGGTTGCTCTATTATATATTCTATTATATTGGGGTTTTGGAGAGGTTGCAGAAACTGTTTGCCAGAAAACTGCCTGCATTAGGGCGCAAGTGCTATAAGGAGAGGTGGAGTTATTTTCTCTGTAGTGGTGGATGCTGAAATGAGATCTGTTAGAGCTTTATGAGATGAATAGATAAACAACCAGTATCTTTTTCCCAGGGATGGAATGTCCTGTACCAGAGGGCACACTTTTAAGGTGAGGTGATAAGCAGAGTAATTTTTTTTGTTATGCAGAGTGGTGGGTGGCTGGAAAACTCTGTGTGGAATGGTGGTGGAGGCAGATATAATAAGAGCATTAGAAGTAGGAGCAGAATTAGGCCATTCAGCCCATTGAGTAGTCTCTGCCATTCCATCATGGCTGTTCCCGAATCCCACTCAACCCTCTACACATGCCGTCTCGTCATATCCTTTGATGTCCTGACCAATAGGGATCTGTCAACTTCCTCCTTAATTATACCTATTGATGTGGGTTCCACTGAAGTCTGTGGCAGAGCATTCCACAGATTCACTACTCTCTGGCTAAACAAAAATTCCTCCTTACCTCTGTTCTAAAATGTCACCCCCTTAATTTTGTGGCTGTGCCCTCTAGTTCTGGATACCCCCATCATAGGGAACATCATCTACATGTCCACGCAATCTAGTCCTTTCAAAATTTGGTAGGTTTCAATGAGATCCCCCCGCACCCCGCATTCTTCTAAACTCCAGTGAGTACAGCTCAAAGCTGCCAAACACTCCTCATATTAATCCCTTATTCCAAAGAATCATCCTCGTGAACCTCCTCTGCATTCTCTCCAATGACAACACATCCTTTCTGAGATGCGGTGCCCAAAACTGTTGTCGATACTCCAAGTGTAGCCTGACTTGTGTCTTAAAGGCTCAGTATTATCTCCTTGCTTTCATATTCTATTCCCCTTGAAATAAATATTAACATTGCATTTTCCTTTTTTTTAACCACAGACTCAACCTGTAAAATAATCTTCAGATGTCTTGCATGAGGACTCCTAAATCCCTTTGCACCTCTGATGCATGAACCTTCTCCCATTTAGACAATAGTCCACACTATTGATCCTTTTAGCAAAATGCATTATCGTATATTTCCCAACACTTTGTTCTATCTGCCACTGTTTTGCCCATTCTTCCAATTTGTCTAAGTTCCGCTGCAATTACATTGCTTCCTCAGCACTACCTGCCCCTCCACCTATCTTCATATCATCCATAAACTTTGCCACAGAACCATTAATTCCATTATCCAGTAATGGAATTGATAATAGGCATTCAAGATGCTCTTAGGCACATGAATGTGTAGGAAGTGGTGGAAGGATGTGGACATTTTGCAGCCAGAAGGGATTTGTTTATTTGTGCAGTTGATTACTAATTAGTTCAGCTCTAGTTTGTGCATCAAAGGGCTGGTTCCTGTGATGTTGTATGTTCTACACTCTCTGATGTCATTGTTCTTTCCTAAATACATATGCATGCACACACAAGTGTGCATACCTTGAGTAAATTGAGGTCCTCAGATGCTTAAGTGGGAAGTAAAATTGCATGAAGATATTGATACTGGGTTGTGTGGCAAGCCTAGTTGTTTTCGGGGACGTTGTCTAATGATTAAAGGCCCGAATCACCCAATGCCCCGAGGTTGCATTACTGGTGATGTGTCCCAGAGCACACCCTGTTCATTAAATCAGGTGGTGTAGGACCACGATAATGACAGCCATGGGCCAGATTAAACTGGCTCCGCTACTCTACCCTGACACAGAGCACCTCATACCCCACCACATGAAACTCCCACAACCTCACCTCTCCCAGCCCCAGATATACATCCACCATTCCTACTCTCATTTCTACTAATTCGAAGGTCCAAGAGGGTGCACACCTCCACTAACCCTTGGCACACCCCAATTAACTGTGGCCTTTCAATGGAAATTAATTCCATGAATTGAGTACAGATGGCTATGTAATTTATTTATGGAGTTGGCAATCATTTTTTCTGTATTTGAATCTCACCTTGGATGTAAATTACTTGCTAATTTGTAGTGTGGAACATAATGGGAAACGATTATTTTCTCCTTAATAACTTAGATGTGTAGTACGTATCATGGATAGTTAGTGTTGGTCTGGCATTTGTTGTGTTTAAGTCTATTTCATGCTTTTTGGTAATCTGTGTCTCCTGCAGTTTTTTTCTGTTTGTTCATTTTGGAGTAGGAAGTCTCTCTTTGTATGGATCTCTTTCACTGAAGACCTTGAGTACAGCTTCTAAAAGTTAGTAATTTGGAAGTAAGAAAACTACTGCAATTTTACCAGCTGCAATAGTGCTGTATTCATCTGTCTATTGCCTTGTGTCTTGAGGGTTTGTCTTACTTTGGCTCCGACATGCATCTGGTTGGCAGCCTATTCAGAACTTTGTATTATCACGAACCTAAGCCTAAATAGGTTTAGTTATTTGCATACCTGTCTATTAAAATGGGTTGATGTAGTTCCAGGTTTGTGTTTACCTTTTATTCTGCTCCACACATTAACACAACCACCTCGACCATAAAATGAAGCCTCATCATTAGTTGGTGAGCACAGATTGGACAATTACAAGAGGGCCTTATTTGAAATTTCCTGAAAGCAGTGAGGTTTTTAAAAAATGAACTTGTGCTGTCATGGGTGCTGTGGTGTATGCACATGGCACCTATCTGGATTAGCTACCACTGTAATTAAGATCTTGAAAGATTATACCTCAATGGCTTCAAATGAAAGGAAAAACTGAGGTCATCCATTGACCTGAGAGGGAAAAATACTTTTTAATGATTTGAAACTGCACATAGGAACATGAATTGAAAGACTATTTACAAATTTGTGGACTAGCATAATGAAACAACTTTGAGTGCTCTGGTTCATAGTAGACAAATGTCAAGTGTTGTAAATATATTGGGAATATCATTGCAGAAATCTGGAAAGAAAAATTATCTTTATTGAGGTTTTTCACTCATGTTTCTATGTTTAAAATTTGTTTTAAAATTTTTTTGAACAAGTACCATTACATTTTTCATTGTAGTTAGATACATTCTAATCAAAGTAGGATAGTCATATTTCTTTAACATGGATTATGTTTTTAAATCCTCTAAATAGAAGGTCATTACAGTTCAGTAATACAGTATTCCACATGTAGCTGTGTTTTTGGATGTTGTTCCCATTAACCTCTCTGCTACATTATGTTTTCTTTGCGCAGCTTTCTGATTTTTTTTTAAATAACTTGTTAACCGTGTTAGATTCAAAAACGTGGAGATGAAGGTTTAATAGTTGAATTGAAATTTTCCTTTTACCTATATGCTTGTGCAATTGATGAAATGGGCAGTTTTAGATATGTTGATTGTTCAAAAAGATGCTTCATAAAGGTTTGCCTTGTATAGTATGAGTGCTGTGTACATGCAGCCTTCTGATAGCTCTTAACCTGAAGTGCTTTCTTAATATAAGAGTAAGGTGATATTTTCATATTGCTGTCTTGAATTTTCCTATTAATAAGAATACAAAAACAATTACATTTGTAACAGTATTTTCTAATAAATTAAATCCATTTACTTGTATTTTTGTTTACTTTTTGTAGGTGTCCACCTCGTACTTTTCTACCAGCTCTATGCAAAATTTTTCTGGATGAAAGTGCTCCTGATAATGTATTGGAAGTGACAGCCCGTGCCATTACATACTACTTGGATGTGTCTGCTGAGTGCACACGAAGGATTGTTGGAGTGGATGGAGCAATTAAAGCACTTTGTAATCGTTTGGTTGTAGTTGAGCTCAATAATAGGACAAGTAGAGATCTAGCTGAACAATGTGTAAAGGTAATGTTTCTTCTAATTGTTTGGCTGTGGCATTATTTATAAGGAACTGCTTTTGAGAAATGATGGGAAATTGCTTTCCATTTCTAAATCCTGGAGTAAGGTGTTATCCCAGTTTGATGTCCAATCTTCTGAAATACTTCAATGTCAGGAAATTTTAATTGTTAACTTATTCAAGAATTATTTAGCCTGGTGGAGTGGGACCTGAGGCTTCTGTACCTCCAACCTGATGGTAGTAGTGAGAAGCAAACATGGCCTGGATGGTGGAAGTCTTTGATGAAGAATGCTGCTTTCTGTAAATATGGGGAGGGTTTTGCCTGTGATGGACTGGGCTGTATCCACCACTTTCTGTAGCCTTTTCTAATCTTGGGTGTTTCTATACGAGGCTGTGATAGGATACTCTCCACTATTCATCTCTGGAAGTTTGTCAAAGATTTTGGTGACAAGCCAAATCTACACAAACTTGTGAGGAAGTAGAGGCTCTGTCATACCTTCTTTGTGATGGCATTTATATTTACATGCTGGTCACAGGTTAGATCCTCTCAGATGCCAAGGAATTTAAAGCTACTGATCCTCGCATCTCCATTCATCTAATAAGGACTGGCTCAGGGACCTCCCACTTTTTTTCTGTAATTGATTAATCAGTTCTTTGGTTTTGCTGATGTTGAGAGTGAGGTTGTTGTTGGGCACCACTCAATCAGATTTTCAATCTCCCTCCTATATGCTGATTCGTCACCACTTTTGATTTGGTCAACAACAGTAGCATTGTCAATAAACTTAAATGCCACATTATATAATGTAATCATAAGTATAAAGTGAGTACAGTAGGGGGATCTTATGTACATAGCTCTGTGGAGCACCTGTGCTGATGGTGCATGTGAAGGAGGATGATGATTTGTGGATGACACCTCATTAGAAATTTAATGACATGCACATATGGTTTATTAGTTTAAGAAACAAAGGTTGGTTCAAATAAGAAAATCCTATGGCATTTAAGAATATTGATGTTGACAGTTACATATGGTACTTTGTGAATTAAAGGTGACTGAATTGTAAACAAAAGGTACTCATTGTTTACATGTGAAATTAAAGTGTGTTAATAATCTTTCTGTAGTCTTTCACTCCTGTGGCTTAGCTTCTGAAACTATGGTTTGCATTTTTAGATGTTGATTGAAAATTGGTGCTGCATCATTCTGACATCTTTGATATAACATTAATTCTAACTTTTACAGTTTTCTTAGTTGAGTTCCAAAATAGTTCTTTTTATCAAAATCAAGAAAAGAGCATCAATCAGCACCAGGGTGGTACACCACCTTTCACTCAGATCATGGCAACCTATCTTAATCAACTTTATATCTTTATTTCAACTTTATTTCTTTTGGCAACAAACCACAGACAAACATCGCATTATTGGGAGTGGTTACATTCCTAAAAACCCAGTCGTTATTACATTTTTCCAGACACAAAGCTGCATCATCTGTGTATGTTCAAGAAATGCAAGTTGGGGGGAAGAAAAAGTCTTCATGTTTTTAACCTAGGATTGAATTTTTATTCTGTATCCCAGATTTTTTTAGTAGCGATTTGTGAATCCCCTTGGGGCAGATTTCCAATAACTGCCATAACATGGGTTTCATTTTTAGTTATATTATCTCTGTTAGGAGTTACTTACAGTTGCAAGAAAAAGTTTATGAACCTGGTTTTCTGCATTAACTGCTCAGAAAATGTGGTCTGATCGTCATCTAAGTCACAATAATAGACGAACACAATCTGCCTAAACTAATAACACACAATTGTACTTTTCAGGTCTTTATCGAACATGCTGTTTAATCATTCACAGTCCAGGCTGGAAAAAGTATGTGAACCCTTGTATTTAGTAACTGGTAGAACCTTCTTTAGCAGCAGTAGCCTCCACCAAACATTTCCTGTAGCTGCTGATCAGCCTTGCACAATGGCAAGGAGGAATTTAAGACCATTCTTCCAAACAAAACTGTTTCAGTACATCAACATTGCTGGGTTACCTTACATGAACAGCTCTCTTCAGGTCATGCCACAGCATCTGAACTGGGTTAAGGTCTGGACTCTGACCTGGCCAGTCCAAAACACAAATTTTCTTCTTTTTAAGCCATTCTGTTGTTGATTTACGTATGTTTCAGATCATTGTCTTGTTGCATCATCCAACTTCTATTAAGCTTCAGGTGATGGACGGCTACCCTGATATTCTCCTGTAAGATGTCTTGATACAATTTTATATTGTTTCCTCAACAGTTGCAAGCTGTCCAGGCCCTGAGGCAGCAAAGCAGACCCAAACCATGATGCTCCTTCCACCTTGCTTCACAATTGGGATGGGGTTTTGGTTTTGCTGTTGTCTTCCAAACATAGCAGTGTTAACTTCTGCCTAAAAGTTCAACTTTCGTCTCATCTGTCCACAGAACACTGTCCCAGAAGCATTGTGGAACATCCAGGTGGTTTTTTTTTTGCAAACTTGAGCCGTGTGACAATGTTTTTTTGGAGAGCAGTGGTTTCCTCTGTGGTGTCCTACCATGAACACCCTTCTTGTTCAGTGTTTTACTTATCGTGAACACATGAACAGAGACTTTAGCAAGTTCTCCAATCACAAATGGAGTTCTAGAGATTCCTACAGGTCATTTGCTGTTACTTGGGTTCTTTATCACCTCTTTCAGCATTGCACATAATGCTCTTAGTGCTATCTTTGCACAACACCCACTCCTAGGGAGAGTAGCAACAGTACTCTGTTTGGAGACAATTTCTCTTACTGTGGACTGATGAGATCTCAGGTCTTTAGAAATGTTTTTATAGCCTTTTCCAGCTTCGTGCATCTCTACAATTCTTCTTTTAAGATCCTCTAAAAGTTGTTTTAAGATGAGACAAGGTGCACATAAACAGATCTTTCTTGAGAAGAGCAGTCTTTGTCAGTAAACCTGACTCTGTGTGTCTTTTTTATAGGGCAGGACAGCTCTACAACCCACACCTCCATCTCATCTCATTGATTGGAACATCTGACTCCAAAAGGCATTACTCCAGAGGTTCATATACTTTCTTGAACATGGACTGTGATAGTTTAAATGGTGTACTCAATATTGATGAGAAGAAGTACAATTGTTAGTGTGTTATTAGTTTAGGCAGATTATGTTTGTCTATTATTGTGACTTAGATGAAAATTAGACCACATTTTCAGAGTAATCAATGCAGAAAACCAGATAACTGCATAGAGTTCACAAACTTTTTCCTGCAACTATATGTCAGTCATTGAAGGAACATGTTACTGGTGTGCCTAGCAAATTACCCATCACTGTAGCATTTGTAAAGCTGGTGGTTAATTGGAATTTTATAATTTGCAAACATTCTCACTTTGGAATATTTCAGTGGTAAGGATTTGATGTTTAGGCCTGGATGCTGCTTTGAAAATTTCTTGCATTGATGTCCTGGCACTGAGACGATGTAACCGCTTTTTTAAAAAAACACTACTAGGGTCTGAACTAGTTCTGATGGTATTTTTTTTCTCTGTTTCATTTGTCGATCATGTTTACAAAATTCGCTATTGACATTTAATATTTAATTTTACAGGTACTTGAACTTATATGTACTCGAGAGTCTGGAGCAGTATTTGAAGCAGGAGGCTTAAATTGTGTGTTAACCTTTATCCGGGATAGTGGCCATCTTGTGCATAAAGACACACTACATTCTGCAATGGCTGTAGTCTCCAGACTTTGTGGAAAAATGGAGCCTCAGGATTCATCACTTGAAACTTGTGTGGAGTCCTTATCTAGTCTATTGAAACATGAAGATCCACAAGTAAGTAGAATAAAGAATCAAGCATTCGCGTTTATCTGATAATCTAGGTAGTAATTTTTTTTTAAAATCTGGATTGATTGTAACAACTTTAATAGTTTTCTAACTCTCATTGAACACCTTTGCTCCATCCACTACAAAAGGCAGAATCTCCTGGAGGCCATCTGTTTCAATTTGACCTCTTATTGTAACATATCTGTCCATGGTCTCTTCTGTTGCCACAATGAGGCTGCACTCAGATTCCATCTGGGTAGCTCTCAACCTTATGTCATGAAGATTGATTTTTTTTAACTTGTGGTAGTCTCTCCCCACTTTTCTTTTCCCTTCTATTTATCCATTCCCTATTCTGGTTCTCCCCTCACCCTTTCTCCTCGCCCATCACCTCCTTATGATTTTCCTTCAACTCTTTTACCTCCCAACTTCTTATTTTATCTGCCATTCTTCCACCACCCAACTTCTCTCTCATCTGGTTTTGCCTTATCACCTGCCAACTTGTACTCCTTCCCCTCCTTCTACCTTTTTTTTCTGGTTTCTGCCCCTACCTTTCTAGTCCTGATGAAGAATCGACACCTGAAAAATCTTCATAGATACTACTGGATGTGCTGAGATCCTCCAGCATTTTTTTGAGTTTTGCTCAAGATTTCCAGCATTTGCAGGATCTTTTGTGTTTATTTCCATACTACTTTTCAAAATGTGTCCTTGCTGGGCCAAGTTCCTTTTCTTTCCTCTGAGGAAAGAGTGTTGGCCTGGAGTTGAGATAGTTTGATTTTATTATTGGGATGAACAGGGATCAATTTTAAACCAAAACCACCGTGATTACCAGAAAGATTCTTTAAGCCTTTGGTGGTCCTTAATATTACTTATGTTTGGTAATTCAGCAGAAGATGGAATTTTACTTTGACTGCTATCTTTGTTTTTATTTTGAAGTCACATAAATTTACTCCAAATAGTAGGTGTGTCTTTTCTCTATTTCAGGTGTCAGATGGAGCTTTGCGTTGCTTTGCTTCGTTGGCAGATCGATTTACTCGGCGTGGAGTTGATCCGGCTCCTTTGGCAAAACATGGATTGACTGAAGAACTTCTTTCTCGTATGGCAGCTGCAGGTGGTTTAGTGGCAGGAGGGTCCTCATCTGCTTGCAAGCCAGGCCGTTCTTCTACAGGAGCAACTCCTAATGCAGCTGATTCTAAACTTAGTAACCAAGTATCAACAATTGTTAGTCTACTTTCAACACTTTGCAGAGGCTCTCCTGTTGTGACACATGTAAGGATTCAGCTCTTTTAACATCCTACTCAGCCGTGGTTCTACAGTAATAAAAGAAAAACAAGGAATGTTTGCAACAGATTTGCATATTAATTTGCTTTTTGGAAAAGAAAGCACAAAGCTATTGTTTCATATGCATTTTAATTGGAGAATGTTACAGATATTTCTAATATAGATTATAAATGTAAACAGTACTTAATTCACAATCAGAATTCCATATTATAATTTGCAATTGCAAATTAATATAATTTATATTTCTGTGTCGATTATATCAAAGTTCTCTTGATTGAACAACTTATATCCAACTAGTAAGTTTAAAAATGCTTGTAAATTTACTGAAGTGAGATTTCAAGCCCAATATTTGCCAAAGTGGAGATATGCAATCAGAACACTTTATCAACTTTGGTTTTATATAAAATTAAAGCAGTTGCCTGTGTTCTTGGGCCATAGAAAGCCATGGTTAATAAGGTTATTAAAGCTTTTTGCCCTGTCCTCACATTTGTTGTTTGATTTCTCCATAAGCAGATATTAATAGATGTTTTCCCCTTAGGATTTATTGAGATCTGTACTACCTGATTCGATAGAAAGTGCACTACAAGGTGATGAAAGATGTGTGCTTGACACGATGCGATTGGTGGATCTACTTCTGGTATTACTTTTTGAAGGACGTAAAGCTTTGCCAAAGTCTAGTGCTGGTTCCACGAGTAGGATCCCTGGCCTCAGGAGGCTGGACAGTTCTGGAGAGCGTTCTCATCGTCAGCTTATTGATTGCATTCGTAGTAAAGACACTGATGCATTAATAGATGCCATTGATACTGGAGGTAAAATAATATTTGCTGAGGGGGAACTACTTTTGTTGTCAAGTTTTTTTTCTCCCAATCTGATTTTTTTTCCTGTTGTTGTTTGCATTAGCTTTTGAAGTGAACTTTATGGATGACGTGGGTCAAACCCTTCTGAATTGGGCTTCAGCTTTTGGAACTCAAGAAATGGTAAGCACCTCCTTCCATCCACTTTTGAAAGTCTGAGCCCCTATTTCATGTATTTCATGTGAAGAATAAAACTAATATCTAATACAGTACCTGTCATCCTTTTGGTCAAATTAGATACAAGCTAAGGACAAAAATATAATGTTACACAAAGTATTGTGTAGGAATATCTCATCAAACTATCTTTTCAGGTGGAATTTCTGTGTGAGAGAGGTGCTGATGTCAACAGGGGTCAGAGATCCTCATCTTTGCATTATGCAGCTTGTTTCGGAAGGCCACAAGTTGCAAAGGTTTGATTGATTCTTCTCTTTGAGTTAACTGTTGTGGACAAGAATTTAATTGATGAAGAAAAGACAATGTGATATGAAGTCATTGCAGTCAATCTAGATACATTTCCTGATATCTTTATTCACATGTTATTATGAAGCAAAACAGCTTGACAAGAAAATGGGATGTAAAGAGGGCACTAAGCAAAGGTCAAAATTAAGCAAGGGTCTTCCTGATTGCTGTCTGTGGACTTCCATTGGAATTGCGTTCGTGTGAAAACTGTGTGACAATTCATTTAACTAGTTATGGTCTCGTTTCTCTATGAATTACACACTTGAAAGGAGACTTTCTTAAAGATTCTTGGCATCTATACAAATATATCCCAGCAAAAGAGTTGATTATATGGCCAAAAGAACTGGAAGAATTTGTGGCAATTATTGAAGACTGTGTTAAATTGTGTTGTTATATTTTGCAATTATGTTTAGGTTTTACAAATTATTACATAACATGACAAGTGAAGGGATCATTTAGGTTGAGGTACTGCGGACTGAATTTCTAGTAAACTTTGAGGATGGATATTAGCTCTTTGAAGTGAAAGAATAATCAAAGATGACTAATATGTGTTTAAAAAAGCCTATTTGAGAACTATAATCATATTTTTGATATAATGACTGAAAGATAAAATACTGGTTTCCCCCGCAATCCAAAGGTAGAGTGTGCGTATGAAACTGTTTGTAATCCGAAATGTCGTAAATTAAGGAAGCAATTACCATTAATTTATATGGGAAAAGTTTTTGAGTGTTCCCAGACCCAAAAAAATAACCTACCAAATCAAAGCAAATAACTCATAAAACCTAAAATAACACTAACATATAGTAAAAGCAGGGATGATATGATAAATATACACCCTATATGAAGTAGAAATATTGTAGGTACGGTGTAGTTTCACTTATGAAACTCAGAAAGACAGTGAGCCAAAATCGATTTGGAGAAAAAAATCGGCACCTACACGCATGCGCAAACAACTGCCCACACAAGGCTTCACGGTCGTTATAGTCTTTCTTGGGGTAAACACACATATAAAACGGGCATCTTTTTTTCATAAAAGCAAAAATCCCTTTGGTTAGCGAAAACAGGTACTAATGTAAGTCTTTCGTAACAGCGAGTTGTCGTAAAGCGAACGTTCGAAAAGTGGGGGCCACCTGTAATAGATTTTTTAAAATGCTGAGTCTTGCTATTTTTTTCTGATAACGTGTTTCATTCTTTAAAAATTCACGTATTTATCATAAGATTTAAAAAGTAGATTAGGTGATTAGTTTAGGGACAAAAAACTGCTCCAAAAAATTAGTGGTTGGATGCTACTTAGATCAGACAGGTACATAATATGATGCAATCCAGGGTCATTGTTTGCTCTCTCTGTTTGATGTGGATTAATAAGATTCACATTTTATTTTGATACAAAAGCAGGGGTTTAATGTGGCAATTCAGTTTTTGAGGGTAGCTTTTCAGATTGCAGAAGGTACAATGATTGTACATATTTGGAAAGAAACATTGCTCTGCCCATCATATAACCATAAATAATGTATGGTTTGAACACATGAGGATAATACCAGATACTGGAAACCATGAATGAGAAAAAATGCAATATTTAGGACTTTCACCCTTGCGCACTGAAATGTTACTTAATGAACTGTTAAAATTAAAGTATTTTATTGTGGTGCCCAAGTTGTTGAAGTTGTTTTATTAACACACTTGAATTGTCTTAAACTCGTGCCCAATTTTAATTTTATAGTCCATTCTAAGCATTGAATTAAGTTTCCTTCTATTCTGCCTTTCTGTATCCATTATCAATTGTAGAGCTGGGAACAATATAGGAATAAGGAACATTTGAAAAGCAGCCATAGATCTGGATAGCTGCAGACAGGTCAACTTTTTGTTGTGAGCATTTGAAAGTGCTTGCTTGCCTTTCTTTATGCTTTCACTCCAGTGTAGATTTGTAAGTGGTCAGTTATATGATTACATGCTGATCAAATCAATTATTTTTTCCCCCACTGATGATTTAGAATTGTTCATTGATGATTAATTTCCAAACAGGAATGTTTATTAAAGTGTATCAGACAGAATTTTGTTTATTATTTATATTTGAATAAACATTTGGTTTGCAGATTAGTCAATGGCAAGAGCTTTTAATTTATGAAATACGTAAAAGGTTGCTGTTTTCATTTTTGCTAGACTCTGTTAAGACATGGAGCAAATCCAGATCTCCGTGATGAAGATGGTAAAACCCCTCTGGATAAGGCACGGGAGAGAGGTCACAGTGAGGTTGTGGCCATATTACAGTCTCCAGGTTTGAAATCTTAGCAGATTAAAATCAAAATATTGATGATTTGAATTCATTTGAGATAATAATGAATTTCTGCTTTAGAATTAATTGAACACTTCTGATGAATTTTGAAAATTAAAATTTATTGGATTGGTTATGTGATAGGATCACTTTTTTTTAAACTTAAAATAGTAACACTTGTTAGAATCTCAGGAATATTTTTGAATAAAATCTGAATGTAAGGAAATGTACAGGTAGGGCTTTTAAGGGGCATCTGAATCAAGGAAGGAAAACTTGAGCCTGAGCCTGAGCCAAGCCATTCTGTTCCTTGGCTTTAAAGTTTCTCCCAGTGGAAAAGCTTGCAAACTCTCTTAACAGAAAGAAACATGCATAAAATCTATTGGTTTCAGGAGACTGGATGTGTCCTGTAAATAAAGGAGAGGATAAGAAAAAGAAAGATGCTAACAGAGAGGATGAAGATGGAAATGAACCAAAAGGAGATCCTGAAATGGCCCCACTATACTTGAAAAGATTGTTGCCTGTTTTTGCACAGACATTTCAGCAGACAATGTTACCATCCATCAGGTGTGTATTTCTTAAAATTTCTGCCCTCCTTTGGAAAGACTAAGGGAAAAAAAGTAATAAAGTTTTTAATATGCATATCAATCATTGTCTAATATGAAAATGTAATCAATAATGAGACAATCACATGTACTTGCTGAAGTTAGATACAACTGCAGGAGCTGGTACATAAGCTTATTTAAGATTGTATAATCTATTCATTTTTAATGTAAGTGTCTGTGTTAGTTCATTCTCCAACTATAGGTTTATAATCAACCTTAAATGGGCCTTTGCAGACCAACTGTATAACATACCAAGCCAGTTCCAAGGGAGTGCAACTTAACAATGCTCATGTGCCATTCTGTTTTATATTTTTAATGCAACTTTATGTTGCCTGAATTCCAAATAATGTTGTGGACTTGATTAGTTTATCTAAGGATTTGTTCCTCTGTTTCTGTCACCGATGGCCCTATCCTCTTTATGTTTGCAAAGCATTGTAATTGTCCTCTTCCCACTAGGCATGTGAGTGAAGAGTTGAAGACAGGAACTTGTGCAGTTTTGTAAAAATACAAGCTAGTAATTGATCTTCATCATCTTTATATGAAAATCATACAACATTTTTTTAAAAGCACTTCATATCACAAGCTGAAATTACACTTGCTGTGAAATTGGTCTTGGCACTTCCTATTAACGTTACTGTGACTAACAATTTTTTTGGTATCAGATGTGCATCTAATGATATCGCAATCAGTGCAATGTTTCATACATTCATATGTTGCACAGGACAGGAAAATGAAATAAGGGGATAGTGTAAGATTCCCATATAGCCATTTCTCTCGAAAACAAGTACAATGGATACTGGTAAATTGGGATACACTGGGACCACTACACTTTGGCCCTACTAAGTGGCTGCCCCAATTAGCCAAAGTTTCAAAATACAAAAAAGGCAAACTGAGTAACAAATTATATATTTAAATGAAATGCAGAACGAAGTAGAAACACTGTCAATACCACTACAATACTATAAAACAATACATCAGTTTCCAATAGTTATCCAATAGAGGAATTTCCACAAACACTGCAGTGTTCCTTTCATTGAAAGTAAATGAGCAAAATCAGTGAGACATCCAGTATAGATAATGACCTGTCTTTATGCAGTCCTTTTGATGATTGCATCCTCCAAATCTTCATTCTCATTGTAACATTCAAGATGATTGTCGATACCTTCAGATTCTTCTTAGTTCCTAACTTGAAGTAGTGAAATCATTTTATTTTCTCTCCTGGCTGTTTCTAGTATCTCCAAGCCTGAATGGTTGGCATTGAACAAAACAGTTCTGAATTGTCCTACTGCTTATTTCTCACCAACTATCGGTGACAGAAATCTCTGCTTTTTGAAAACAAACACACACAACTGATGCTTCTTAAAAACTGTTCACTGTAAGCACTTGTAATGCTACTGTGACAACGTAATTTCTTTTGGGATCAGTAAAGTATCTCTCTAGTGTCTCAACAGCCACACAAGTGCACGCGACTGATGCCTGTTAGAAACTGTTCAGCAACTGTCTCCTGCCTTAATTAAGTGGCATAGTGTCCCAAATAAGCAAAAATAATTGCAGCTATTTTCTTGATTATTGTTTGTTCTTTAAGAGTTGTCCTAAATAAGTGCCTGTCGATTAATGGATGGCCCAATTAACCGTAATTCACTACATAGCATCTTGGATACTTTTCGTGGGATGACCATTCAGCAGTAGCCAGGTCTGTGACACCAGGGAAAGGCAAAGGCAGAAAGGACTGTAATGATAGGGGACTTAATAGTTGGGGGAGGGCAGGAGATTCTGTGGTGACAAAAGGGAATCTTGGATGGTTGTTGCCTACTTGGTGCCAGGGTCCAAAATGTCTCACAGTGGCTACAAAACATTCTTAACAAGGTGGGGGGGGGGTGGTGTGGTGAGTTGCCAGAAGTTGTGAGCATTGGCAGAAGTTACATATGTAGAGGAAGGGATGCTCAAAAAAGAAATTGGGAGACCAAAACAACACGCATTGTTGCCTCCCCGATCATTGCAGGGGATTTCAACCAGGCCAGCTTGAAGATAACTTTAGCAAAGAAGTATAAAGAAGATCCAAAGATATTTTATAAGAATATTAAGGGAAAAAAGAGTGCTAGAGATAGAATAGAGCCCCTTGAAGACCAAAGAGGAGTCACGGAAGATGGACAAGGTTTTTGTTTAATGGAAACTTGGCACACCTTACCTTACATTTCAGATGCAGCACTGCAGCCTGAGAACTTCACTATCCATAACTTGGGCAGAATAGTTGAGTTTCTTAAAGATAAAGGAGTAGAATATGGTTCATGATTAACTCATTGTGGTGTGTAGATGTGCTTCTGATTCAGTCAAGCGACATTCATTTATCTGCCAAGAGAATTTTCTGCTGTGATGGTAGTAGTGTACATTCCACCCCTTGCCATCATCAGGCAGGCACTGGAGGAGCTGAGCACCACGATCAGCAGTCCCAAAACAACACACCTTGTTGCCTCCCTGATCATTGCAGGGGATTTCAACCAGGCCAGCTTGAAGTCTCTGACCAACTGCCACCAACCTATTACATGTGGAAACTGAAGAGCCAACCTCTTGACCAGAGTTATACCACCATTAAGAATGCCTACCATGCCATTCCATGCCTGCACTTTGGCAAGTCCGATCACCTAGCTGTACTCTACTCCCATCGTACAGGCAGAGACTGAAGACTGCAGCACCAGTAGTGAGAACCACGAAGTTATGGCCTAAGTACTTACAGGACTGCTTTGAATTGGTGGACAATATTCAGGGATTCATCTTTGAATCTGAATGAATATTTGTCACTGACTTCAAGACCTAAATGGATGAGTGTGTGCCTTTGAGGATATACCCAAACCAAGCCATGGATGAACCATTAATTCACAATCTGCTGAGGACTAGATCTGTGGTGTTTGACCAATCATCCAGAACTACACAAGAAGACCAGGAACCTGCTGAAGGCTATTTTAAGAAGGGAAAAATCAATTCTAATTGAAGTTAGAGATGGAGTTGATGCAAGTCAGCTCTGGCATGGTTTGCAGGACATTACTTTCTACAGAATAAAATCTAACATCGTGAATAGCTGTGATGCTTCATTCCCAGATGAGTTCAATGCTTGTTATGTATGCTTTGCAATTACCTGTTCACCTTCCATTTTCATCCTCGTTAATTTCAGTCTTTTTTTGCACTTTTAGTTGTTGAGAAATTGAGTCCAACACGGGCTCATGCTCTATCCTTGCTTCTTTGCCTCCAGGCTGCACACCATTTGAAACCTCACTGAACACCCTTGGAGATGGCAAAATACCACAGTACACAATCGGCTCAGAAATACCACATCAAACTGTAGATCACAGGTTCCTATAGTAGCTGAATCATATTTGAAAGAAGAAGTGGTAAAGGAATAAAAAGTTTGATTGCATTATGTTTTTGTGGATTTCCGGATAGCTCTGTAGTTTGTCTCCCCATGCTGGGAAATACCCTTAAAATACATTAATACTTAAAATGTCAATTGCTACTTATAAAACAAATTAAATGAAAAAGTTACTCACTTTTTGTTTTGAAACATTTTTTTAAAAATTCCTTTGAATGGAAGGAAATAATAGAAAATTGTAGCTTTGTGATTTGATTCCCAAATTGCTTGGCTTCCTGGGCTGATGATTTACATTTTTTAGTGAAAAGTGATATTGCAAATGAGCTTAAATAACACCTCCACCTTGCTGGTAATCGGCACTAGCACACCTCAAGGGTGTGTGCTTAGCCACTGCTGTACTCTCTCTACATGCATGACTGTGTGGCCAGACAGCCCAAATGCCATCTGTAAAGTTGCTGTCCACACAACTATTGTTGGCAGAAAATCAAATGGTGATGAAAAGGAGCGAGATTGATCAGCTGGTTGAGTGCTGTAACACCAACAACATTGCACTCAGTTTCAGTAAGACCAAAAAACTGATTGTGGACTTCAGAAGGCATAAGAACACACACCAGTCCTCCTAAAGGGATCAGAAGTGGAAAGGGTGAGCAATTTTGAGTTCCTGGGAGTCAGCATCTCTGAGGATCTATCCTGGCCCCAACATATTGTTGTAGTTATAAAGAAGGCACAACAGCAGCTCTATTTCTTTAGGAGATTGAGGACACACACAAATCTGTACAGATATTTCAAAGGTACATTCAATGTCAGAGAAATTATACAATTTACATCCTGAAATTCTTTTTCTTCACAACCATCCATGAAAACAGAGGAGTGTCCCAAGGAATGAATGACAATTAAATGTTAGAACCCCAAAGCCCCCCCCCACATGTAAGCAGCAGTAAAGCCGCGATCCCCCCTCCCCCACCAGCTAAAAAAAGCATCGGTGCCCCCCACCGACTACTCAAGCATGTAGCAAAGCAACAGCAAAGACACAGACTTGCAGTTCCCCAAAGTCTACTCGTTTGCTAAGGAGGGAAAAAGAGTTGGCCCATTTCACAGCATGAGGGGAGTCATAACAAACAACTCGCTGATTATGTAGAGAACATTCCAACTGGCTGTATCACCATATGGTGTGGGGGTGGCACTGTGCAGGATCAAAATGAGCTGCAGAAAATTGTGAACACAGTCACCTCCATCATGGGCACTTCCCAGCATCCAGGTCATCTTCAAGGAGCATTGCCTCAAAAAGTTAGCATCCATGATTAAGGACCCCCATATCTCAGGACATGTCCTCTCCTCGTTGCTACCATCAGGAAGGAGGTACAGGGACCTGAAGGCATAGACCAGGCATGGGCAAACTACGGCCCGCGGGCCATATGCGGCCCGTTAAGCTTTTTAATCCGGTCCGCAGAACTTGATGAAATTATATTAATAAACCTTGTTAACGTTTTCTCCCCGCAATTCTGGCGTTTTCCCAATAGATGACGCACTCCATATACATTGACCTTTGTTGAGGTGCAGCGTATTACTCCACATTTGCGCTTTACTTTGTGACCTTGTGGCGACCCATTTCCTGGCACATCCGAACCGGCTCACAATTAGCCAGCGTTCCGGCTAAGAGAGATCGCCTGTGGGGATTTGCGAGCACGGAGCTCCGCATACCGGCGCGCTCTCCCTGCTTTGTCATTGTGCGGGTCATTGTTGAGTTTTGGCACAGGGGACAATTGAATAAGAAGGAGCAGGACAAGTAGACCTGCATCTCCTACCGTTTTTGAAATAAAGACAGTCAGGAGGAGAGTGATGATGATATCTTGAAGGATAACAGAATTTTCAGTGCTTTAAAATAATAACTGTTACTATTAAAAAAGCTATATTTTATTCATTTAATTTTCAGTGTTTTAAAAGTCATTTCAATAAATAGCTAAATACCATGGGACTTCAAAGACAGATATTTTGTTGTAATGCATTTGTTCATTTTCAATTGAAATTAAAGCACATGTTTTCTACATATCCCATGATATTTTATTTTCTCTTATGAGGTGTATTACCGAAACACTCCGTCCATCTGCTCCTGGTCCGGCCCCCCTGTCAAATTTTAGAACCCTTTGTGGCCCTCAAGTCAAAAAGTTTGCCCACCCCTGGTATAGACTCAATGATTCAGGAGCAGCTGCTTCTCTACCAGCAGATTTCTAAATGGACGTTGAACCCATGAACACTACCTCATTACTTATGTTTCCTCTCTTTTTGCACTACTTATTTAATGTAACTTAGTTTCTATGTGCTTAATTTATGGTTTTTGAAATATGTATTGCAATGTGCTACTCCCACATAACAACGAATTTAATACACGTGCCTGTGATATTAAACCTGACTCTGATTCAGAATTTTACTTTGTGTTTGTTTCAAGTACATTGAATATAGTTTCTATTTTGTCATTTATTTTGAAGCTCTGTACAATATTTAGAAATTTCTTTGGCCATAAGTATAGCACTGTATTATTACCCAGCGAGTTGAAATTCCATGATTACCAACAGTATTGTTAATATGTTAGTGTCAAATTTCTCCTCCAGTTGTTTTCTTTTTTTTCTTGGTTTCTTTCAGTACTTACCTGAAACGTAATTGAACTACTTTTCAAACTTTTCAAACTACTGTACAATTTTCCAAATTTTTTATTGGTTGCAGTGCTGTTGACATGGCAAACAGTAGCAAGATATATTAAATTCTGTTTAGACAATATTTTACTGAAAATGTATTAAAACAGGCATGCCACTTTGTGAGAAAAATATTTTCATGATTGATAACAGTACTTTGAGATATAATTTTTTTTGATTCTCAACTTGTCTCTAATTTCATGTTACCTATTTTTAATTTCCCTTGTGTTTCTAGGAAAGCAAGTCTTGCTCTTGTTCGAAAGATGGTACATTATTGTTCTGAGGCACTTCTGAAGGAAGTGTGTGATTCAGATGCTGGCCACAACTTGCCTACAGTTTTGGTGGAAATTACAGCCACAGTCCTGGATCAAGAGGTCAGACTGTGTTTTTTAAAAATAAAATCTCATTTACAGCAGAGTTTAAATACTTTTACAGACTGGATATCAGTTAATATTAGTTTATCAGGTATTTTCTGGTGCCCATTTCAAAAAGTTAAATCTAAGCCATAAAGCTGAGTTAAATTATTATTTTGGAAAAGCAAGGTGGATCACATAGGCCGATTAAATGTATTATGTTAAAATCGCCCTTGCGTATTGTAAGTATGTTTACAGAGCTGATAATTTTCATGAAACAATGCAAATGTTAATGCTAAATCCTTATCTGTAAAGGGTAGGACATGGATTTCCCATGGATAAAAATGAACACAAATACCGCTGCGATGCTTTTCTTTGTAACGAATGCACCCTTATAAACATAAGCCCCATCATGTCCATGAATATTAATGCACCTTAATAAGTATATTCAGTATTTAAGTACTTAAGAGGAAATGATCTTGGACACAGACATTCCCTTATAAGATCATAAGATACAAGAGCAGAATTAGGCTATTCCATTATGGCTGATACTGGATCCCACTCAAACCAATCAGGAAAGTGTCAACTTCGGCTATAAGTACACCCAGGGACTTGGCCTCCACCTCAGTCTGTAGCAGAGCATTCACTACTCTCTGGCTAAGAAAAATTCCTTTTCACCTCTGTTCGAAAAGATTGCTCCTCATTTTTGAGGCTGTGCCCTCTAGTTCTGGATACCCCCACCATAGGAAACAGCCTCTCCACAACCACCTTATCTAGTCCTTTCAACATTCGGTAGGTTTTATTGAGATTCCCCCCCCCCCCCCCACCCCCACATTCTTCTAAATTCAAATGAGTACAGGTCCAAAGCTGCTAAATTCTCTTCATGCTAACCCCTTCATTCCCAAAATCATTCCCTTGAAATTTGCAAGGAGGAATTGGTTCTGAAATCACAAGGTGGAACTATATAAATGGAGAAAGCTCCAAGGTAGCACACCGCAGGGAGCCATTTGACACAAACAGTCTGGAAGTAGATAAGCACACTTATACCATGATTGATTGCTGTTTGTATTCATAAAGGCTAGGGAAATTATTGAAAGAATTGTTCTGAGGTATAGGATTAATCTGTATTTGGAAAGCTAGGAATTAGTCATGGATAGTCAGGATGACTGTGGGTTGGTAATGCTTTCTGACATTTGAAGCTTTTTTTAAGAGGCAGCTAAATAACTTAAGTAAGGAAATTGTAGTTGATATGGCTTAAAAGGATAATGGAATTCTGATCCAAAAATTTGGAGCCCGTGGGATCCAAGGTAAGTCAGTGTAATGGTGGTTGGTGCTAATGCCAGTGATCAATGTGCCACAGGGATCAGGTCTGCCTCCTTGATGATTTTTTATAAATGTAACTTTGTGAATATTGGATTACTAAGTTTCTTGATAACATGAAAAGTGGTAGCATTAATGATGAGTAAAGCATACTAATATTTTTAAGACCCTAAGATATAGGAGCAGAATTTAGCCATTTGGCCCATTGAGCCTGCTCCACTATTTCATCGTGGCTGATCCATTTTACCTCTGAGTCGCAATCTCCTGTCTTCTCCCCGTATCCCTTCGTGTCCTGACCAATCAAGAATCTATCAACCTCTGCTTTAAATATACATAAAGACTTGGCCTCCACAGCTGCCTGTGGCAACAAATTCCACATATTCACCACTCCCTGGCTAAATAAATACCTCCTCGTCTTCATTCTAAAAGGATGCCCCTCTAATTTCAGGTTATTCCTCTGGTCTTAGACACTCCCACCAGAGAGAACATCCTTTCCACTTCTATCAAGGCTGCTCACCATTCAATAGGTTTCATTGAGGTCACTGCTCATTCTTCTAAATTCCAGTGAATACAGGCCTAGAGCCACCAAATGCTCCATGTGATAAGCCATTTAATCCTGGAATGATTTTGGTGAATTTCCTTTGAACCCTCTTCAGTTTCAGCACACTCTAAAATGAGGAGACCAGTACTTCAAGTGAGGCCTCACCAGTGCTTTATAAAGTCTCAAGATTACTTGCTTTTATATTCTAGTCCCCTTGAAATGAATGATAACATTGCATTTGCCTTGTTCACCACAGACGCAACCTGCAAATTAGCCTTTAGAGAATCTTGAATGAGGACTCCAAATCCCTTTGTGCATCAGATTTTTGTATTTTCTTGCCATTTAGAAAATAGTCACTCCTTTCATTTCTTCTACCGAAGTTCATGACCATACACTTCCCAACGTATACTTTTTTCCTTCCAAAGTGACCTTGCATTTACCAACATTGTACTCCATCTGCGAGACCCTTCCCCACTCACTTAACCTATATATATCTATCTCTCTCTCCATATCTTCTGCACAATTTACTTTCCCACTCAATTTAGTATCATCCGCAAACTTAGATACACTACATGCAGTCCCCCCACTTCCAGATCGTTAATGCACATCATGAACAGTTGCGGGCCCAGCACTGAGCCCTGCGGCACACCACTCCATCTGCCACTTCTTTGCCCATTCTCCTCATCTAAGTATTTCTGTAGCCTCCCTGTTTACTCAAAACTGCCTGCCCCTCCACCTGTCTTCATATCAGCTGCAAACTTTGCATGAAAACCATTAATTCCATCATTCAAATCATTGCCACATAGCATAAAACGAATTGGTCCCAACACAGACCCCTGAGGAACACCACTAGTCACTGGCCCCCAACCAGAGGAGGCTCCCTTTATTTCCACTCTTTGCCTCCTGCCAATCAGCCACTGCTTTATCCATGCTAGAATCTTTCCTGTAATACCATGGGCTTGTAAGCTTGTTAAGCAGCCTCGTGTGTGGCACTTAGTCAAGGTCTTTGAAAATTCAAATACACAACATCCACTGATTCTTCTTTGACTATCCTGCTTGTTATTTCTTCAAAGAATTCCAACAGATTTGTCAGACAAGGGAAACCATGCTGCCTGTGGTCTGTTTTATCAAGCGCCCCAAAACCACATCCTTAACAATTGACACCAATATCTTCCCAACCACTAAGATCAGACAATAATTTCCGTTCTTCTGCCTCTCTCCATTCTTGAAGAGTGGAGTGACATTTGCAATTTTCCAGTCTTCTGGAACCATTCCAGAATCTGGTGATTCTTGTAAGATCATTGCTAATGCCTCCACAATCTTTTCAGCTACCCCACCTCTTTCAGAACCCTAGATGTACACCATCTGGGCCAGGTGATTTAGCTATCTTTCAGACCTTTCAGTTTCCCAAGAAACTTCCCTCTAGTAATGGTAACTTTGCACACTTCATGACCCCTGACACCTGGAAATTCCCCCATACTGCTAGTGTTTTCTATAGTGAAGATTGATGCAAAATGCTTATTCAATGCATCTGTCATTTCTTTGTCCCCTGTTACTATCTCTCCAGCATTGTTTTCCAGTGGTCCGATTTCCTCTCTTGCCTCTCTTTTACACTTTACGTATCTGAAGAAACTTGTGGTGTCCTCTTTAATATTATTAGCTAGCTTACTTGCATATTCCATCTTTACCTTAATGACTTTCTTAGTTGCCTTTTGTTGGTATTTAAAAACTCCCCAATCTTCTAACTTCCTACTAATTTTGCTCTATGATGTGCCTTTTCTTCGGCTTTTATGTTGGCTTTGGGTTCTCCCCTTAGCCATGGTTTGTCATCTTGTCTTCGGAATACCTCTCTTTTTTTAGGATTTATATATCCTGTGCCTTCCAAATTGTTTCCAGAAATTCCAATCATTGCTGTTATGCCATCATTCCTGACAGTGTCCTTTTCTAATCAGTTCTGGCCAACTCCTCTGTAGTTTCCTTTACTCCACTGTAATACTGATACATCTGACAATCTTCTGTTTCTCAAATTTCAGAGTGAATTCGATCATGTTATAATCACTTGCCCCTCAGGGTTCTTTTACTTTAAGCTCTGGTTCAATTCTGGTTCATTGCACAACATCCAATCCAGAATGGTGGGCTCAGCCATGAGCTGCTCATGTAGTATCTTGGTGGCTCCAATGAATTATCTTAGGAAATTTTACTGCTTACAGCACTATATAAATTTAAGGCATTGGAATTAAAAATTAATATAGCTGAGTATTACACCGCACTTTTATACCTTTAAGAAATTGAACTTTGATTTGTTCAATACAGAATTAGATTTGTATTCTAAAGCTATGCTAGTTTTTTTTAAGTGTTAAAGTTGGGTATTTATCTCCAGTGGCTGAACAATCAGTGAGTTTATTGTGTCCTACAGTGAAAAATAGAAGTGTAAACATAAAAACCAAACTCTTGAGAATAAAGCTTAATTTATATTGCAGCAGTGTGATTTTTTTTTTGGTTATAGGATGATGATGATGGCCATTTACTAGCTCTGCAGATCATTAGAGATCTTGTAGATAAAGGAGGTGACCTATTTCTGGATCAACTTGCAAGGCTTGGGGTAATCAATAAAGTATCCACTTTGGCTGGACCATCTTCAGATGATGAGAATGAAGAGGACTGCAAGCCTGATAAGGTGATAATATTTTAGTTAATGTTATGAATTTTCAGACAGAAAATCAGCTTACAGTTGCAGTTTTACAATTCCTGACAAACATTTGGAATTACTATGATAATAGCAATTATCATATATGAAGCCTTGAATTCAGCTCACCGTACATCGAGGTGTAATTGTTCTCTACAGATTACTTGTATCTTTTTATCCTGCAGATCTTTTATTTTGCGATATATTGTGACTTTCAGATAATGTTTCTATCTGGAGCAGATACAGTCCTATAGAAAATGAGGCTTCTATTCTTAAAGTGAAATTTAATTACTGTCGTAGAGTTGATTTCAAAACTCTACCTGATCAATGTATCTGGCGTCCCTCAGCTGGAGGACATTTTTTCCTTAATTTTTAAATGATAAAGTGTGAAATAACAAAGCTTCATCTGTGACATTGGTATTGAGCAAAATATGGCAGAAGTAATTAGCTGCCTATAGTTATTCATAATTTTTTTTAACCTGAAATCATCCAAGTCATTTGAACTGGATAATTTAAAGCCCGTTTCAGCAATTGATGGGAAAGAAATGGACCAACCCATTCATGTGGTACAAGAGCTATTAAAGCTTTATCTGTGAATTTCTATTGCATTTCATCTGCTTGATTCCAGACTAATGGTAGTATTTAGTAATCAAATGTACAATAAATATTTCTCATTATGAAGATGGCACGAAGTTTTTTTTTAAAAAAAGAGAACTGGATTCACAGCATACCTGTGTCCGCATTGCCCATCTCAAGTTCCCAGTTATATGCCATTTCAGTTCCCCTTCACATTTCCACACCAACCTAAATTTCATGTCTTCACTGCTGGTTTCAGATCCAATGTAAACTAGAGCAACACTTCATTCTATATGTGTGGTAAACCTTAACTCTGGATTCCTTAAGCTCATGCACGCTCCCTTCAGGTCCTCCTATTTCTGTTGCCTTTCTGGTACTGATTGTATACCTTCTATTTTCCCCACCCCTATCCTTACCACCAACTAGGTGCTAATTCCTGGGATGTCTGGACTGTCTTAGGCAGAGAGGTTAGAGAGACTGGGCTTGTACACGCTGGAATTAAGGAGATTGAGAGGGGATCTGATTGAAACATATTATTAAGGGATTGGACAAGATAGAGGCAGGAAATATGTTCCAGATGCTGGGAGAGTCCAGTACCAGAGGGCATGGTTTGAGAATAAGGGGTTGGTCATTTAGGACAGAGTTAAGGAAAAACTGCTTCTCCCAGAGAGTTGTGGGGGTCTGGAATGCACTGCCTCGGAAGGTAGTGGAGGCCAATTCTCTGGATGCTTTCAAGAAGGAGCTAGATAGGTATCTTATGGATAGGGGAATCAAGGGATAGGGGGACAAGGCAGGAACCGGGTATTGATAGGAATTGATCAGCCATGATCTCAGAATGGCGGTGCAGGCTCGAAGGGCCGAATGGTCTACTTCTGCACCTATTGTCTATTGTCTAACTCCACCTGCAAGTGAACCTTCAGGAAATCATGTACAAGGACTCTCCTTTGCATTTCTGAGTTTAGAATTTTCTCCATGTTTAGATAATAGTCATGCCATTATTCCTTCTACCAAAGTGCAAGATCATACATTTCCCTCCACTTCCTTCTGCCACTCCTTTGCCCATTCTCCCAATCTGTCCTGAAGACTCTCTGCCTCTTCAACACTACTTGCCTCTCCACTTATCTTTGTTACCATCTGCAAACTAGGCCACAAAGCCAAAAATTCAATTATCAAAATCGTTAATGTATAATGGGAACAGAAGCATTCCCAATACCAGGTGTAACCTGTCCTTTTTGTATAGGTCATTCCTTCCACAGAAGAGATCCAAATGATGAAGAAATCTGAAACCCTGCACCCTGCACCACTTCCTGGGCCACTCGTTAATCTGTACCATTATCCTTTTCCTGCCCTGGCTATCACCTGGCAAAGTAGTAACCCTGAGATTACTACCTTGGAAATCCTGTTCTTCAGCCTTTTCCATAACTCCCTATACTCACTTTGCAGGACTTCTTCTCCCTTTCTACTTAAGTCATTGGTGCCAATTTTGTACCACAACCTGTGACTGCTCATCCCATCTCTTGAGAAACTTCTGCAGCTTCTCTAAGACATCCTGGACCCTAGCATTTGGGAGGCAACACACAATATTTTTTCTCTTTTATAGCCATAGGATCTCCTATCTGTCATCTTGAGCTATCGAGTTTCCTATCACTACTGCTGTCTGTTGGCGTGTGGCCAAGTGGTTAAGGCGTTCGTCTAGTGATCTGAAGGTAGCTAGTTCAAGCCTTGGCTGAGGCTGTGTATATGTACTTGAGCAAGGCACTTAACCACACATTGCTCTGTGAAGACACTGGTGCCAAGCTGTATGGGTCCTAATGCCCTTCTCTTGGACAACATCGGTGGCATGGAGAGGGGAGACTTGCAGTCTGCGCAACTGCCGGTCTTCCATAAAAAAACCTTGCCCAGGCTTGCGCCCTGGAAACTTTCCAAGGCGCAAATCCATGGCTTATCGAGACTAATGGAGGCCTACATACAGTACTGCTCTGCCTGACTTCACCCTTCCCTGCTGAGCCTCAGAGCCTGCTACGGTGCCACTGGCCTGACTGCTGCTGCTGCTAAGCTCTGATAGGTCAAACCCCCAGCAGTATCCAAGTGGGTTTACTAGTTGCAGAGGAACCCTGCACTGACTGCTTACTCCCCTTACTTCTCTTAGCTGTCACCCATCTACTATCTGAAA
The DNA here is from genome assembly GCF_030144855.1 of Hypanus sabinus. Taxonomy (NCBI): domain Eukaryota; kingdom Metazoa; phylum Chordata; class Chondrichthyes; order Myliobatiformes; family Dasyatidae; genus Hypanus; species Hypanus sabinus. Next base: position 143,677,050 of record NC_082707.1, on the reverse strand, counting down.
CCTGTACTCTGGGTGTGACCACCTCCGTAAAAAACACGTATATGAAGCTTTCGGCCTCCTGGATGGTTGTGAGTGCATCCAGCACCAGTTCCTTGACATTTGTCAGTCAGGAGCTGAAGTTGGGTGCACTTCCTATAGACAGTAGTCATCAGGGAGACTGTTAGTTACCCTGAAATCCCATATCTCACAGGAGGAGCATTCCACTGCCTTAACTACCATCCTGCCTCCAATTTTATGCTTCTAACTTCTCAGACTTAAGGTCTAGTGTCTGTGCCTGATCTTGTCCAAGCCTGTTGAGCCTAAACTTGACCACTCTAACACAAGACGCATTAAGCCAAAGCCTGATCACTGTCACAAAGGCTGGCTCAATAATAACCGCTTGTCATCAGCAGGATGACAGCTTAAGTTCACTTGAGCTGATGAAGTTCTCCACAAGAGTCCAGTGATTTAGCATTAGATTCTTGAGAGTTTGTACTAAGTATAATTAATGTAAATACAGTAAATCCATTTGTGAATGGGAGAGCAACTGCTTATTGAAAGGTAAGTAAAATTTATTTCATTTAATTTAGTTTAAAAATTTGTGTGGATGAGAGGGTTTAATTTCATTTATTTAGTTATTTAGAGTTACAGCGCATTAACAGGCCCTTTTGGTGCAATGAGCCTGCCCTATTACACCCATGTGACCAATTAACCACTAACCCATACAGCTTTGGAATGTGGAAGGAAACCAGAGCACCTGGAGGAAACCCATGTGGTCAGAGGGAGAACATACAAACTCCATGGGAATTGAGTCTAAGTCATTTGTGCTGAAATAGTGTCGTGCTAATCACTACACTATGATGCTGTCTCTAATTTTTATTTTTAAAAATACGATCCTTAGTAGTTTCCAATGTTTGAATGTTGAAAACGTCTCAAATTTCAGTGTGGTTGTGTGTCTTATGAGTTGTTAAAGGTCATTTTGTCAGTTGCAGCAGTCATAGGGGCTTGGAGAAGCACTGGACCTTGCTGGGATCTGGACTCCCAGTGGAAGTTTGGATCTGGTACCATGGTGGAAGAGGTCTTTGATCTCAGGGCAGGAGATTTTAATTGTCTTTGTTTCCTGTTTAGGATGATGAGCCTCAAGAAGATGCTAAAGAAATTCAGCAGGGTAGGCCATACCATTGGAGGGATTGGTCTATCATTCGTGGAAGAGATTGCTTATACATCTGGAGTGATGCAGCAGCCTTGGAGTTGTCAAATGGGAGTAATGGATGGTTTCGATTCATTTTGGATGGGAAATTAGCTACAATGTATTCTAGTGGAAGCCCAGAAGGTGGCTCTGACAGTTCAGGTAATGTATACTTGTCCATTAAGTTAAAAATGTGCAGATGTCCAGATGACTCAATGTGCAGGTGTAATCATATGTAATGGTGCTGATCTATGTCTATGTAAACCAGACCTTGTTCCTCCTTTTGTTTTCAGCATTGGGATGGATATTAGCTTAGTTCAACAGAGTATAGAATTAGAACATAGAACAGTCCAGCACAGGAACAGGTCCTCCAGCCTACTGTGTTGTGATGAATTAATTTAATTTAGTAATCAAATGCCAGATTGAACAACTCCTTTTTGCCTGCACAATGTCCATGTCCTTCCATTTTCTGCACATTCATTCAATTGATACTCTCTACTGAATTTGTTCCACCTCTACCTGTCTCAGTGCATCCTAAATAACTACCCCTATGTTTGAAAAATGTCTCCTTTATTCACACCCGCTCACCTTAAATGTATGTATGCCCTCTAGTGTTACACAATTCAACCCTTGGTAAAAGATATTGACTGCCTCTGGCTCTCATAAACTTGTGAACCTCCATCAGATCTCCCCTCAATCTGTGTTACTGCAGAGAAAACAACCCAAATTTGTCCAACCTCTCCTTACATCACATGCTCCCTAATCCAGGCAGCAGCATCCTGGTAGCCTTTTCTGCACCCTCTCCAAAGTTTCGACATCCTTCTGATAATGGGGCAACTGCAATTGAACGTAGTGCTCCAGATGTTGCTAGCTAGAGTTTTATAAAGCTGCCAATCAACTTCCTGACTCTTGAACTTAGTTTCTTGACTAATAAAGTCAGTAATGTCCTATGCCCTCATCACCGTCCTGTCAACCCGTAAAGCCATTTTCAACAACTTATGCACTTGGATCCCAAGATGCCTTTGCATATCAACACTGTTAAGGGTCTTGCATTTACAGTGTACTGTTTCTTTACATTTGATCTTAAAATTGCAACATTTCATGTTTGGCTGAGTTGAACTCCATCTATTATTTCTTCCTTTATATCTATATCCAGTTGTATCCTTTGGCAGACTTTTACACTATCCACATCTCCAGGTTTTGTATTGTCTGTAAACCTACTAACCCATGTATTCATCAAAGCAACACACAAAAACTGCTGGAGCAAATCACCAGGCCAGGCAGCCGGAAAGGAGTAACAGTTGACATTTTGGGTCAAGACCCTTCATCAGGATGTTTTCATCTAGGTCATTTGTATATATCACAAACAGCAGAGGTCTCAATAAGGATCCCTGTGGAATACCAGCAGTCACTGACTTCTCTTTCCCATCCACCACTATGCTCTGTCTTCAGTAGACAAGCCAGTTCTGAATACAAACAGCCAATTCATTGAAGGTCCCATGCATCTCAATCTTCTGGATGAGCCTCCCGTAAGGAGCCTTATCAAATGCCTTACTAAAATCTATGAAGCTCTACCTGCAGCCACAATCCCTGCTCATGGACTTTTTGTCACATTCCTGTTAGTGTGAAGGCTATATAGTACCCACACCAGGACCACCAGATTCAAAGACAGTTATCTTCCCCAAGTATTAAGGCTGATCAACGCCTCCACCCACTAACCCACTTATCCACACCCCAACCACCACTACTTAATCATTTCCCGCCAGTCATCTTATGTACAGACACCCCTGTATCTTGTGTCACTTTATGGACATCCAGTACTATCACTCAATGTTTTTAAGCTATCTTACGCGTGCGTGTATTTTTTAAAAAATTATTTTTATGATCTTGATCTTGCTTTTTTTTTTGGTATTGCATTGTATCTGGAGTAACAATTATTTTGTTCTCCTTTACATGTGTGTGCTGGAAATGACATTAAACAATCTTGAATATTGAATTGGTCACTTTTGTCACCTCCTTGAAAAACTCACTTAAGATTGTAAGGCTGATTTGCCCTGCACAAAGACATGCTCTCTGTCCCTAATTAGACCATGGTTTTCCAGCTGTTCATAAATTGTATTCATAAGCATCCTCTTCAACAGCTTCCTCACCACTGAGGTGAAACTCAAATTAAGTTTTCAGGATTATCCCTATCTCCATTCTTGAGTAATGGAGTAACATTTATTATCAAAATACGTATAAGTTACCATATGCTTCCTTGGGATTCATTTTCTTGCAAGCATTTTCTGGAAAAAATTGCAATAGACTTTACTGTACTCTAAATTTACTCTAAGCCTGTATGTACTCTAAGGCTTTCCTATCCATGAACCTGTCCAAATGACTTTTAAGTGTTGTATTGTGGCTGCCTCTACCACTTTCATGGACAGTTTGTTCTACAGACCCACATCCTCCCTGTGAAAAGCTTGCCCACCTGCTTCCTGTTAATCATTCCCCTCTCAATTTAAACCTGTGCTATCTAGTTTTTAAACTCCCATATATAGGAGAATCCATCTTACCTGTGTTCTCATGATTTTATAAGCCTCTGTAAAGTCACCCCTTGCTTTGCAAATGAGCGGGCTTATAAGGATGTGATCTAATGCCCTTCACTTGGACAACATTGGTGTCGTGGAAAGGGGAGACTTGCAGCTTGGGCAACTGCCGGTCTTCTGTTTATTAATAATAAAAAAAAACAAAAACCTTGCCCAGGCTTGCGTCCTGGAACCTTTCCAAGGCACAAATCCATGGTCTATTGAGACTAACGGAGGCCTACCTACCTAAGGATGTGACACTGTCCTCTCATTTCCATGAAACAATGCTTCAAGAACTTTGATCAAATAATTTAAATTAAATTGACTGATTTTTTAAAAAAAGAAATTGCTTTATGAGGCTGTAAGAAGAAAACGTGTCATACATACTTTTGCATATTCTAGCCCAGAATGGCTTGTTTGTCCATTTTTAAATGTACTGTTAGTGGAAAACATATTTGTATGTTGGTTACATTTACAAGAAGAATGGTACAGAGTAATAGTTCTCTTTAGTTGTTTGGTTTTTAAGCTTGTATGGGTATTTTTATAAAAACTTCCTGAGAATTTGATAGTGTTGATAATGTGTGTCATCAACAGTTTTGTTTGTAACTGAAATACATTTCCAAGGGATATGTGAATTGTTTTTTTCTATATATTGACAGAAAGCAGAAGTGAGTTCTTGGAAAAGTTGCAACGAGCTCGAAGTCAAGTCAAACCAGCAACCAGCAGCCAACCCATTCTCACTGCACCAGGGCCAACAAAGCTCACAGTAGGCAACTGGTCTCTCACTTGTTTGAAAGAAGGAGAAATTGCAATACACAATTCTGATGGTCAGCAGGCTACTATATTGAAAGAAGATCTCCCTGGATTTGTGTTTGAGTCAAATCGTGGGACAAAACATTCATTTACTGCAGAGACATCACTCGGTAAACTCAGAAGTATTGTTTATTGTAGCAATGTTTGTTCCTGTGTTCACAAAATCTTTTTCCTGAAGGAAGAATATTTTTGTTTGAACTAGTTTCTTGCTTTGCAGGATCAGAATTTGTTGCTGGCTGGACTGGCAAAAGAGGAAGAAAGTTGAAATCGAAGCTGGAGAAAACTAAACAAAAGGTAAGTGTCGTCTTAAGAAATTAAATTTATTTTATGGCTAAATAGATTATATCTACATGCTAATATCAAAGATGCTAATAGTTTTAAATCAGTATTTAGTTTCTTGATGTTAACTCTTGGAGAATGAAGCTAATTTATAGAGGCAAAAGTCTAGATGGTTGAGAAGTGAGCAATGTAGCACTTCACGCATGGTGTGAACTTGTGCAACTCTGCTTATAGTTATGCTCATAATTAAAGAGGTTGTGTGGTTGACACCATGATCAAGAATTTTTCAGAGAGCAGTGAGGAGTGCATTATTTTCAGTTGAACTCTGTTTTTCTTCCTTTTGAATAAAGTAAGAGGCATAACTAAGAAAAAATTTGAAATGTTTTAGATTGGTATTTTATCAGTCTGACAGTACCTATTCCAAAATATTATTATTAATGTACTTATTCAATAATCAGAAGTGTCTGTTTTGGAGGCTTGATGAGTTGATTTTCCAAAATATTGACTCCTGACAGTTAATATCTCAGCATTACATAGCTAAACTTTTCTTCACAAACAAGAGAAAATCTGCAGATGCTGGAAATCCGAGCAACACACACAAAATGTTGGAGGGACTGCTGTTGAGTTAAGAAATGGCAAGGGTAAAAGGACTCTAATGACAGTTGTATACAGGTCTCCAAGCAGCAGCCAGGATATGGATTGCAAATTACAGCAGGAGGTAGAAAAGGCATGTCAGAAGGGCAATGTCATGATAATTGTTGGGGAATTTAACATGAAAGTGGATTGGGAAAACCAGGCCAGTACTGGACCTCAAAAAAGAATTTGTTAGAATTCTTAGATGTTAGATGAATTGTTAGATGGCTTTTTAGAACAACTTGATGTTGAGCTGGATTGGGTATTGTGCAATGAACCGGTGGTGATAAAAGAGCTTAAAGTTAAGGAACCCTTGGGAACAGTGATCACAATATGATGGAGTTCACTTTTAAATTTGAGAAGGAGAAACTAAATTCCAGTGTTGTTGGTATTTCAGTTGAATAAAGGAAATTACAATGGCATGAGAGGGGAACTGACCAAGGTTGACTGGAAAGAGACAGGAAGGACAGCAGAGCAGCAATAGCTGGAGTTACTGCAAAAAATGAGGGAAGTGCAAGACAGATATATTCCAAATAAGAAGAAAATTTCAAATGGAATGAGGACACTACCATGGCTGACAAGTAAAGTCAGAGCCAAAGTAAAAAGCAAAAGAAAGAGCATACAAGAAAGCCAAAGCTAGTGGGAAGATAGAGAATTGGGAAGCTTTTAAAAATTTGCAGAAGGAAACTAAGAAGATCATTAGGAAGAAAAAGATGAATTATGAAAGGAAGCTGGCAACTATTATCAAAGAAGATACTAAAAGCTTTTTTAAGTATATTAAGGGTAAAAGAGGGTTGAGAGTAGATATAGGACCAATAGAAAATGATGCTGGAGATACTGTAATCAAGAGTGTCAGGGAAGTGAAGTATGTATAGTGAAAATTACGACTGAGAAGGTACTCAGGAAGCTTAATGGTCTGAGGTTGGATTAATCTCCTGGACCTGATGGAATGCACTCTCTGGTCCTGAAGGAAGTGGCTGGAAAGATTGTGGAGACATTAACTATGATCTTTCAAGAATCAGTAGTTTCTGGCATTGTACTGGATGACTGGAAAATTGCAAATATTGTTCCACTATTTAAGAAGGGTGGGAGGCAGCAAGAAGGAAATTATAGACCTGTTAGCCTAACATCAGTGGTTTGAAAGTTGTTGGAATTGATAGTTAAGGATGAAATTACAGAGTACCTGGAGGCACATGACAAGATAGGCCAAAGCCAGCATGGTTTCCTGAAAGGAAAATCCTGCCTGACTAAGCTACTGCAATTTTTTGAGGAAATTACAAGCAGAGTAAACAAAGGAGATGCAGTAGATGTGGTGTACTTGGATTTTCAGAAAGCTTTTGACAAGGTGCCACACATGAGGCTGTTTAGTGAGTTAAGAGCCCATGGAATTACAGGGGAGTTTCTAGCATGGGCAGAGCATTGGCTAATCGGCAGAAAACAAAGTGGGAATAAAGGGATCCTATTCGGGCTGGCTGCCGGTTATCAGTGAAGTTCCACAGTGGTTGGTGTTGGGACCGCTGCTTTTTACAACATATGTCAATGATTTGGACTATGGGATTAATGGATTTGCGGCTAAATTTGCCGATGATACAAAGATAGGTGGAGGAGTGGGTTGTGTTGAGGAAACAGAGTTTAGGGGAATGGAGTTAGAGTTTAGAAGAAGTGGCAAATGAAATATAATGCTGGGAAGTGTATGGTCATACACTTTGGTGGAAAGAAATAAACGGGCAGATGGGGGGAGAATTCAAAATGCAGAGATGCAAAGGGACCAGGGAGTCCTTGTGCAGGATACTCTAAAGGTTAACCTCCAGATTGAGTTGGTGGTGAAGAAGGCAAATGCAATGTTGGCATTCATTTCTAGAGGTATAGATTATAAGAGCAGGGATGTGATGTTGAGGCTCTATAAAGTAGTCGAGAGACCACACTTGGAGAATCATGTGCCGTTTTGGGCTCCTTATTTTAGAAAGGATATACTGACATTGGAGAGGGTTCAGAGAAGATTCACAAGAATGTTTCCAGGAATGAAAGGTTTACTGTAAGAGGAACATCTGGCAGCTCTTGGACTGTATTCCCTGGAGTCCAGGAGAATGAGGGGGAATCTCATAGAAACAATCCGAATGTTAAAAGGCCTGAACAGATTAGATATGGCAAAGTTATTTCCCATGGTAGGGGAGTCCAGGACAAGAGAGCATAACTTCAGGATTGAAGGATGTCCATTTAGAACAGAGATGTGGAGAAATTACATTATTCAGAGGGTGGTTAATCTGTGGAATTTGTTGCCATGAGTGGCTGTGGAGGCCAAGTCATTTAAGGCAGAGATAGATATGTTCTTGATTAGCCAGGGCATCAAAGGGGATGGGGAGAAGGTCAGAGGAGTGAGGATGACTGGAAGAATTGGATCAGCCCATGATTGAATGGCAGAGCAGACTCGATGGGCTGAATGGCCTACTTCTGCTCCTATATCTTATGGCCTTAACTCAGCAGGCCAGGCAGCATCTATGGAAAAGAATATAGTCGACATTTTGGGCCCAACACCCTTCAGCAGGGCACTGCTGAATAGTATCTCCTGAAGGGTGTCAGCCTGAAACATTGACTGTACTCTTTTCTACAGATGCTGCAGGTCTGCTGAATTCTTCCAGTATTTTGTGTGTGTTGCCTAAATTTTTCTTCATGTGGTTTTAACTTCCTACAACTATTTCTGATTTCTTAGGTAATCAATCTACTTGTACTTAGGAAGGTCTCATTTCAAATTGAGTAGTGTAGTGCACATTCCTGCCAGAGTAATAATTCCATTTCATTTCAGTTGGTGAACCTCGAATAGATCCAACAAAACTGAGGGTCTAGAACCCAGCTGGCTTAAAAATTATTGCAACTTTGCCCTTAATAATTGTGATGAAGATATACAGACCAGAGAACCACAATCACCTTCTTTAAATACTTTTGTTTTCAGGTGCGAACCATGGCCAGAGACTTGTATGATGATCATTTTAAGGCCGTGGAAAGTATGCCTCGAGGAGTGGTAGTCACACTGCGAAATATTGCAACACAGCTTGAGTCTGCCTGGGAACTTCATGCAAACAGACAGGTAGATTTAGTTAACACTTGGGTATCTATGATGTAACTGACTGAGGAGCTAAGTTCCGTGGGAAAAGGAGGTGTGATGGCAGGTTTTGAGCAATATGAGTGCCATTGGAACCTGAATTTGATGACTCAAGCTTTTCCACCTCCAAACCGTGCTGCTGTTTTCTTTCTCTGAAGCACTGGGATATTCTCGTAGATAAAGAAAGCATCTTGATGAATGTGAGAATGACCACTCATCACAAGAGGTCAACTGATACGCAGCAACAGATGTATGAGTTTCTGTGTGAGAATTGAAGTGAAAGTCTGCAAGGGTATCTGTGTAGTTGTATTTGAAAATAGACTTGCACTGTCTTTCATCTGCATATTCTGGGCAGCTAAGCACTTCAACGTAGTGAAGATGAGATTTTTGTAAATTGTGTATTTGGGAAGTGTAGCTGAACCATATGTCTGAACCATACCCTGACCGATGAGGAAACGATCAACTTCCTCCACAACTTGGCTGTGGCTATCCTAGCAAACTGTTGTATAGTTAGCAGGCCATGATACATAGGAGCAGAATTAGGCCATTCAGCCTGCCTAGTCTGCTCTGCAAACACAGTAACTGTTAAACAGAAAAACATTCTGGAAATATTCAGCAGGTTAGTCTGCAAATATGAGTTGAGAACTGGAGTTAATGATTTGGTGTAGAGACCTTTCATCAGAACTCAGCTGGAACTTAATTGTGCAGTAACAATTGCTGCACAAGACATAGTGCCATTAAGACATAGGAGCAGAATTGGGCCATTCAGCCCATTGAGTCTTCTTCGCTATTCCATCATGGCTGATCCCAGATCCCACTCAACCCCATACACCTGCCTTCTTGCCATATCCTTTGAAACTCTGACCAATCAGGAAACAGTCAACTTCCTCCACAACTTGACTGTGGCTATCCTGGCAAACTGCTGTATAGCTCTGCAGGTGCACGCACTGTCTTCATTGACAACCTTGCTAACTCCATTTTTCATCTCACATATTGTACATGGCCTTACCTGCTGAGTATTTCCAGTGTTTCCTGTTTTTGCTCAACAATGTTTAAGTAGTGCGGCAAGTCCACCCCCCCATCTATTTATTGGCAAATGCTTTTGATGTTTCTAAAAATCTGAAAAATTATTTCAGCTTGAACACTCAAAGTCTGCTTACTTTTCACCAGAATGATGCCTGTCTTTGATCATTGAAAATAGTTTCACTAAATGAAAAAATTAAACCTTAGATGTCTAAATACTTAATATTTACTAAGTTGAAATAATTTAGCCAGGATTGCTAATTGGAAGTTTAAGTTGTTACATTGCATCCTTAATATTTTAAAAGGTGCTGCTTTATGTTGCAGGGTGTAGATGGGGAGGCTACATGGAGAGATTTAATGAAAACTGCTTTGGAGAACTTGATTGTATTACTAAAGGATGAAAACACAATTTCACCTTATGAGATGTGCAGTAGTGGCCTGGTACAGGCACTTCTTACTGTTCTCAATAATGTGAGTATGTTGCAGCAAAATAATTTTTAGTTTTTTTGACCTGTATTGTTTGCAGTTATTAACAAGTATTCCTCTGATATCTAGAATGTGGACTTAGAAGTGAAACAAGATTGTAGTCAACTAATTGAACGAATAAATGTCTTCAAAACTGCATTCAGTGAAAATGAAGATGAGGAAAGGTGACTGGTGTTATCATACATTTATAAGTATATTTGTTAACATTTTAAGCTTTTTTTAAACAAAATACATATTTCTTCATAGTCGCCCAGCTGTTGCCCTTGTTCGAAAGCTGATAGCAGTGCTGGAATCAATTGAGAGGCTTCCTCTTCATCTGTATGATAGCCCTGGCTCTTCATATAACTTGCAGGTATGAAAGCTAATGTTTGATGCTTAGTTTGATTTTCTTTTGTAGTTCTGAATTTGTTTTAATTGTTTGATCAACAAAGCATTTTATGGCTATCTTTTAGAGTGTATAGTTTTTCAAAGGGAGATTCCTCTCTGTTTGCAAATGTGTAAATTGAGTCCTTTGTTCTAGGACATGGTTCCTAATGTAAAGTGGTTTGGAGAAAGATGCAGTGAAGGCATAATGGAGACATGGTTTATGGTCATTTAATAACTGGAAATTCCCCAATTCTACTTATCAGCACTTTCCATTGTCTTACACCTCAGACTCTAGGTGATTATTATTGTAGGAAATGTTGCATTTTAAATAAAAGTTAACATCAACACGTTGCAACTTACTGGGAAGTTTTGATGAAAATTCTACCGATCTGTTTAACGTCTTTTTTTTTCTCCTTTCAAGATACTTACAAGAAGACTACGATTTAGATTAGAACGAGCTCCTGGGGAGACAGCTTTGATAGACAGAACTGGGAGAATGCTCAAGATGGAACCTTTGGCCACTGTTGAATCTTTGGAGCAGTATCTTCTTAAAATGGTAAATGATGTGACGCGTTTTCAAAAATCCAGCATCTTGAAGTTTATAACTATATTGAAGAATAAGTAACATTTGAATCTATGCCAAATTTTGCTTTTTTTTGTTTCAGGTGGCAAAACAGTGGTACGACTTTGACAGATCAACTTTTGTATTTGTGCGTAAATTACGTGAAGGACAAACGTTCATTTTCAGACATCAGCATAATTTTGATGAAAATGGGATAATATACTGGATTGGGACAAATGCAAAGTACGAATAAGAACTACTATTTTAAGATTGGATAAGTTGAAAATTAGCAATGTTTGACCAGAGCTATTTTTGTATGCAGTAATCATTCCTGACTTGCTTTTCTTGGAGCTCCTTGAGGCCGTGCATGAGGGATTAAAGTTAACTCACAGCAAAGTTTAAGAATCTTTTAAAATTGATATTTACAACTGATCCTTCAGTGAATAGACTGCTGTGTCTCATACTTTATAATTTGCTCTGTGGTGAATGGAGTATACTTATCTTTTGAGTCTGACTTCTTAATGAAACTAATAGTCTTTCTGTTACACAGCTATAATTTTGGTATAATTGTGCTCATTAAACATTGTTATATTCAATACTGCATTGCAGAACAGCATATGAGTGGGTGAATCCTGCAGCTTATGGATTGGTGGTTGTGACATCTTCAGAGGGTAGGAATTTGCCATATGGACGTTTGGAAGACATTTTGAGTCGTGACAGCTCAGCACTTAATTGCCACACAAATGATGATAAGAATGCTTGGTTTGCCATTGACCTTGGGCTATGGGTGATCCCTTCAGCCTACACACTGCGACATGCTCGTGGTTATGGTCGATCTGCTCTGAGGAATTGGGTTTTTCAAGTGTCCAAAGATGGACAGAACTGGACAACACTATACACCCATGTGGATGACTGCAGCTTGAATGAGCCAGGGTGAGTCATCAAGATTAGGATCGGGTTGCATCTAATTTATATCAATATATAACTAATATACAATGTGAGATTTACATTTATTAGCTGTTCTGGAATGACATTAAACTGCAGGAAAGATAAGTTAGCTCAACTTTAATTATTGCTGTTTGTCCTTCAATGCTAACTGTAGTCTAATCTACCTTTTATTTTGCTGTTACATATCTATCTTGCTGTTTTTGAGCATTGAATTTACTTCAATCATTATTTCTGCTGGTGCACTTTACAACTTCTCCACCCTCCTGTTTTACGAGAAAATTTTCTAAATTTCTTGCATTCAGACTTCTGTTTATGGAGCACTGTTTCAGAATCAGAATCATTATTTGCATTTCTGATAATTTCAAGCACAATATTTTAACTACTTTCTTCCTGTGACCCTATTAATATTTAAAGATGTATTTGTAGTTTGTTTCGGCTTATTAATGTCTTGGTGAATTTGCACTCTATTTGTTTTGATTTTCTTTATATGTTGAAATTTAACACTTGAGCTTAAAAAGATTTTGTAAATTTACTGCTGCACTTTGACTACATTGTGCATGTTTTAGAGTAATACTAAAATTTTATTAACTTTTTATTATCTATATACATGCAAAATTGCCTTTTGAATCATGTGAATGTGAACCTCGGATTTAATTGTTCTTTGGTACACAGACAATCCCCTGTACTATGATGGGTTGTATTCCTAGAAGACTGTCTTTATCACAATTTACCAGGATGCAAGGCCTTGTCACATGCGCGTGTATCAAGAAATGCCAACTGAAAAAGCATAAATTGTATTAATTTTTCCCAATTTTACCCTGCATTTGAAAATTTTAAGTAGTGATTTGTGAATTCTGTAATACTGACTTTTTTTTGCCATTTTCTTTGATCAGGATTATTTATTGAGCCTGGTAGTGTCTGCTAATTGGTTCACTACTTTGCCAACCCTGGATCAAATTCATAGATAAATGCATTCAACAGAAGGATCTGATTTTTACAATAGAAAATACTTGTACAATACTGTATCAACTTGTTCATCCCTGGGTTAGTTGTCTTATTCTGTGTCTCTCTCATCATAAGGACTGATTATTCCCACTTCCATCTGCTTTTCTGCCTCAGCGTAGCAGTTCCTCAATTTCTCATCCATACTTTGTTTTACCTTGAGTTTCAGCAATTAATTTGCAGTCTTGGCTGGTTTCGATTTCTAAACGTAACTCGTCAAATTTCTAGTGTCTTAACTTTTCCTTGCCTGATTGAACTGTTCATCTGGTCCTTGTAACCTTTGTTGAATGCAATTCCAGTCACACAACTAATTTTAAAAAAACATTTAGTTTGAATCTTTTCATGTTTTTACTTCCTTGTCTTTGAAACTTTTTTTTGTCCTTCAGCTGTTGCAACCCTATTCTATACATCCTTTCAAATCATAGCTAGCGGGTCTGCCTGCGCACACTGGTGTGTTTTTTTTCCTTAAATGCTAATTTATCTGCCTCAACTGCCAACCCAACTTCAGTAACTACCATCTTTAAAGCTCTCAAATCTTAACACTAATCAGATAAAGCTTTCAGTCATGTCTGTAGATGTATCCTTAGGCTTGTATATTTTATGTCTCTGTTTTTGTGAGGCATTAACAAAATGAAGTTTAGCTTAATTAAATCAAGTTTAACTCTGTTTGAAATTTCAGTAAAGTGGAAAATGTCATGCAAACCATTCTTTCCGAGGTTAATTTGTCACTATTGAGTTCCAGCATGAAATTAATGCAGATCCATTTCCTCAAGTGTCTGCTTTCTAATTTAAAAGCTTTTTAAAAATATTCCCTTAATTTGAGAATAGCCTTAGTTTTGACATATTGTTGAATGACTGAAGAATTTACATTATGCATTTAGACTAAAATGTGATTGAAAGATTTTGCAAGGAATATTTGTCAAGTTGTTTTAACTGGATGAGTAAACCTCAAGATAGCATCTGTTTGAATGTATGACAATTTTTTTAGATCCACAGCAACCTGGCCCCTTGATCTTCCAAAAGATGAGAAGCAGGGTTGGCGACATATTCGGATTAAACAAATGGGTAAAAATGCAAGTGGACAGACACACTACCTTTCCCTATCTGGTTTTGAATTATATGGGACAGTGTCTGGTGTGTGTGAAGATCAGCTTGGTAAGAAAATAGTTTTAGTTTAAACATTAAAATTAAAAAGTGAATTCAAATTTTGACTGTACAAATCACAGTATTGAGTACAGGAGTTCGGATTTTATGTTGAAATTGTATAAGATGTTGTTGGGACCAAATTTGAAGTATTGTGCGCAGTCTGGTCTCCTACCTACAGGAATGATATCAATAAGAGGACAGAGAAAATTTACAAGGATGTTGCCAGGACTTGCAGATCTGAGTTGTAGGGAAAGGTTAAATAGGTTAAAACTTTATCAAATTTCCTTTCATTCTGCTGTGCTGTAGGGAATAGAAGTGTACAAAATCATGAGGGGTTTGTTGAAATAGTCGAGCACTGAGGCTGTGTGAAACTAAAACATGAGGTCGGACATAGGTTAAGGGTGAAAAGTGAGATATTTAAAGGGAACTTCTTCCCTTAGAGGGTAGTGCTACTGTGGTATGAGCTGCCAAAGGAAATAGTTAATGTGGGTTCGATTTCAACATATAAGAGAAATTTAGGTAAGTCCATGGACGGATGCAGTATGGAAGGCTGTGGTCCAAGTGTGGGTTAATGGGACAAGGCAGAATAAAAGTTTGATATGGACTAGATGGCTGAAATACTGTGCTGTAGTACCCTATGACTCTTCTGGATTACTTTTACTAAATTAATACAGGTATAGTTTGACAGCTGTTATTTTCTAATTCACTTAATAAAGCTGGCACTCAGCAAAATCACTGGTTAATTTTGATCCTAAAGATATTAGAGTTATTTATTGGTTAAAAATACTTTTACTCTTAAAAGATTGCAGTCCAACTCTTGTACATAATTGAGAGAATATTTATTTTCTATTGTTAATTGAATTCTCTTTTTCTCTCTCTCTCTCTGTGTCTCCAAAGGAGGAGTACTGTGATTTTAATGTTGTTTTCTAAATAGGTAAGGCAGCTAAGGAAGCAGAAGCCAACTTAAGGAGGCAGAGGCGCCTGGTGCGTTCTCAGGTTTTGAAGTATATGGTGCCAGGTGCACGTGTAGTTAGAGGCATCGATTGGAAATGGCGAGATCAGGATGGCAATCCACCAGGCGAGGGCACTATCACAGGAGAACTGCATAATGGTAAACCAGTAAGATTTGTTTTTATCTTTGCAGCACTAAATTTGGTTTTAAAAAAGTGTACTAACTAGTGTGAAATGGATTCTAATTGAAGGCATTGGTTCGTCATTTTTGGTATTATTGTCATATGGTTAAAACAAGAACTAGCTTTATGTAAAATGTAAATGCAAGATTCTTTAGCTAAATTTGGTCTATTCAAGCAATAGGTTTCATGACCTCGTTCGTTTGTATTTGAACTGATATTACTTGTTGCAGTATTCATTGACACCTCAGTTACTAATAGTCTTATTGATGTATAATGGTCGAATCTGAGATTGTTATATAAAAATCATGAGTGGATTGTAATATACGGAAGAAAAAAATGTATGTAATTTTTGACATTGCTTTTGCTGATTCAATCAAAACTGTAAAAGTTTAGGTACTGCTTTAATTATTGTATGTCTCCAATAATACATACCAGCTGAGAACAAATTTCCTCTGGGATATTCCAACCTTTAACCAGATAAACAGTTAAGGGAACCAGTCAATGTTTCAGTTCGATGTCCATAATTTGAACTGCAAAGCCATTGACCTGAAACATTAACTTAGTTTTCTTCTCCACAGAATCTGCCCAATTTGCAGAATATTTCCAAATTTTTATGTTTTATTTCAGTTTTTTTCATATCTGCAGTTCATTGTTCTTGCTTACTGGCATTATTGCTCTTTCATTGCTCCACTTTCCACTGACCTCCTCAACTGGCTTGTTTATCCATTAGAAGCTTTTTAACTGATTTGTTTTTGAGGTTGCCAGTTTGATGACAGAATTTCCAATGTCATACAACTGTTCTTTTTTCCCCAGTTTTGTTTCTTTTAGAAATGTATAGCTCCCTGTTCTGGCATCTGAATTCTTTCTCAGAGACTAAATATTGATGGTGATTAAGATTTCTATTTTGCTAAAATATGATTGGGATGAATCAAAAGAACAATGAAGGTGATGTAAATGAACCATGACTGGACAAGTATAAGAAAGGAAAGAATAAGAACATGTTTCAAGAAGAGTTTTAAGATAATTATATTTTCAATTATTATAAGTTTCAAAAAGTTGAGAAACACGTTTCTATATTTTATGCTGTGTTTATGAAAAGGCTTTCTTAAAATTAGTATTCAGTTCATGCATTTGGAGTTTGTGCATGTGCTATTTCAATCAATCAGATGAAACCTTATCTGGCAGGTTTTAATTGACTAACTTCATTGAGATTTTTGGCTAAATCGTAAGTGTGCATTGTCAAAAGATTTTTCTGAAGAACTGTTTGGAAAATCAAGGGACATATAATCATGATTACAGGGTATCACAGTAAACCCTGTTTATGAGAGTGTGATTAGTTTGTTCAGGAATAGGAATAAAGAACTCACATACATTGTGAAAGTGTCTCTGCCCTAACACATCACTGTACTTCATCACTAGTCTCAGAAAGACAAACTAGCCATTCTGTGTTTTATCTGAAAAGATTGCTAAATGTTGCTGAAATAGAGGCAGCTCTGTGTTATAGCCTGAAGTCCAATATGAATTGAATAAACACTGCTTTAACCTGCTTTATAGCCAGTGAAGAACAGTTTTAATGTGCACTTGTTGAGTTGAAAATAACAGATTTTACTGTTTATCAGCTATGATGTTATAGTCACAATGTGTGTTCCATTATTGTCTCAAAACATCAAAATCTTTAAATTTATTTAATTGAAGTATAATTCAGCAGTATAACTGCATCACTAGGCATATGGACTAACTATGCATAAAAGATAGATTTCTGCCAGATAGTAGACTTTTCTATGTGGCTTTTGGCTTGGCGTTTGCAAAGCATCTCTATCTCTCTGTTCCTCAGTTTTCTTCCTCACATTACCTCAGTGGGACCAGACTGCAGTTTTCTGCAGATTCCAGTTTGCATACTAAACATCAGCAATCTTTCCTATAATCTCTTAAATTGTATATCATTGTTGCATAAATGCTCAGAACATTTGGGTTTCCTTGTGCTGAATGAGGTCTCCTGTTCTGAATATAATAATATGCCATTGGCAAAGAAATCTTACAATTTACCTCAACATCATACAAAAGGAAGTCAATGTGGTTATCTACTAAAAATGCAAATTAACTTGAAAATTATGTGACTATTTCAAATAAAATATAAAAAACTGCTTGTTGAATGCAGAAGTCTGGTCCCTTCAGGTGAAGCTGCTGTCCAAATTGCTGCTGTCTGCTTTCTGCTGGGTCTGATAAACTCCTGTCCCTTTCCAGGCTGGATTGATGTCACCTGGGATGCTGGTGGCTCTAACTCTTACCGTATGGGCGCAGAAGGAAAGTTTGACCTCAAGCTTGCACCAGGGTACGACCCTGATTCAGCGCCATCACCCAAACCTGTTTCATCCACTGTTTCAGGCACAGCGCAGGCATGGAGCAGCTTGGTGAAAAACAACTGCCCAGACAAGATGGCGGCCACTGCACCGGGCTCCTCCAGTCGAAAAGGAAGCAGCAGTTCTGTGTGTAGCGTGGCTAGTAGCAGCGATATAAGCTTGAGTTCATCTAAAATGGAACGCAGATCTGAAAGCGTGTTGGAACAGACTACTGTTACTGGTACAGACAGTCATGAACCCATTGTTGTCCTTTCTGCTTCGGATATTTTGCCCCAAGGAGGAGCAGGATCAACTTCTAGTGCCAGTACTAGCACATTAACTGCAGACACAGCAAGTGAAAATGCTGACAGGAAGTCTGGTCCTGAGGTTTCAATGCGTAATTCTGGAGAATCGGGGGCAATATCAATGGGTATTGTTAGCGTGAGCTCTCCTGACGTGAGTTCAGTAGCGGAGTCATCAAACAAGGAAGTAGCTTCACAACGACCTCTGAGCTCTTCAGCAAGTAACAGACTTTCAGTAAGCTCCCTATTGGCTGCTGGCGCACCCATGAGTTCAAGTGCCAGTGTACCCAATCTGTCTTCAAGGGAAGCCTCCAGTCTAATGGAATCCTTTGTGCGACGAGTTGCAAATATTGCACGCACCAATGCCACAAACAACATGAACTTAAGCCGCAGTAGCAGTGATAACAACACTAATACATTGGGACGAAATGTAATGAGTACTGCAAGTAAGTTGTTCATTTTTTAATATGTACATTGATGTAGGACACAATGATGACTTTCTTGCAGTATGCTGCAAAAAGTTGCATTGAGAAAAATCTCCCCTTCTCTCTCTATCATAAGGAGTTTTGCCAATTGAGATTTTTTTCATTGATCCACATATTGAAGCTAGTATCCTAAATTTCCAATGGATCATCTGATTAGGAGTTCAGGCTTAAGTCATTGTTTTAAGAGCTCATGGAAATAGAACCAATTTCTTAAATGGGTTCATAGGTGGCACAGTGATACAATTAGTATTTTGCAGTTTGTGTGTGTTTGTTTTTTTTTCATTTTCACCCTGTTCGTCTGTGGGTTTGTCCAGAAGACTGAATGCTTCCTACATCCCAAAGGTATGGGAGTTGTTAGATTTTTTTCAACTGTGGTAAGTTTTCTTGCTGTGTCGATCATGGTAAAATATTGGGGGGTGAGGTGAACTTGAATGTGGGAGAATGCAAGTTGATAGAGAGTAGGATTGATGCAAATGAGAGCTTGATGATTCATGCATGCATGCTTGGAGAATTGTAGAGCCTGTTGCAGTGCTGTTTGAATCGTAATACTCTGTTATCCAATTTCTTCCTTGTATCCTCCAATTTAAAACACAATTTACAAAGATTTTTAGTGAGATGTGGTGCCAGCATCAAGAAAAGGTGCATTTCACTTTTATGAGGGCTTTCTTTTTTACAGTTCCAGTAGCACCTTTCTTTGAGTTTGCCTTTTAACACGAAGCAATAACATGGAGAATGTAAAATTAATAAATTAGAACTAATTAGGTAAAGCACTGAATATCTGTATTTTTATATTGTTGCTTATTCTTTACATATTAGCTGAACTTTGATTTGTGAGAAGGCATGGAATTCAAGCAATTTACTTTTATCTTGATTTCCTGCACATTATAAACATATTTTCAATTTATTCTTTAGCAATATTGATCTTCTATTTGTTTGATTTGTCTGATTTTCATTGATGGTATTTTTGTGAGATGAGATTAATCCAGCATTTTGCTTCCTTGAATTTAACAGCATCTCCTCTCATGGGTGCCCAGAGTTTCCCAAATCTTACAACTACTGGTACCACATCAACTGTCACCATGTCTACTTCCAGTGTCACCAGCAGTAACAATGTAGCCACAGCAACCACAGGTCTATCTGTTGGTCAGACACTCAGTAATACTTTAACAACAAGCCTGACATCCACTTCCAGTGAAAGTGATACTGGTCAAGAAGCAGAATTTTCTTTATATGGTAAGTTACTGATTATGACTGAGAAAATGAATTGTTATATATTTGATGTTGGTTTTATTTTAAATGCTTCACAATGATTTTTTTTCAATCTTTGTGCAAGGAGTATCTTCAAAATAATTTTAAATTATGTATTTTATTGATTGTCCCATAAATACAAATATTGCAGCATATGAGACACACTTCTCATGTCTGACCAGGCCATCCTTCCTTTGATACAGCCACTATCACACTTGCCAGAATGTGTTCTCAATTTAATTAGATCATCCTTCCCTGACCACAGCAGCTGAAAGTGCCCGCTTTTAAGATAAAACTCCGTTGACCATTAATTGCAGCTTCCCCTTTCAGCCAGCACAGTTTTGCAGTCCCTTCCCTTGATTGAGAAACAGGATTTTAAGCTCTTTCTCCATGTTAGAATGGTATGGAGATGGTTGCAGTGAACCAGATGTCAAATATTGAATTTAAAATATTGCTATATTTACAAATGAGTGCTCTCATTGCCTTTTCCATTCAGAGGTGCATTAAAAAACTGGGAACTTTTCTTATATGTATATGTTTAGGGAGTACAGCTGACCAGTCTGGAATTTAAAGGACTTAGGAGACTTCTGTGTTTATTTATTGGTTCTTTGTAAACAAAAATGTGTGTATGGTGATGCTGTATTTCTAACTGGATTTGTGCCGAGATGAGGGCTTTTCAAGCGGAGTAATTTGGTGAAAGCCATGGGATGTGTGTAACTATTCATTTATCTTTCTCTGTATTCTTGTTCTTGCTCTGTTTTGTTTTAAACTTTCTCATGGTTAATGACACCTGTGACTTTCAGGTAGTTTATCAAAACATGGGAAAGTCTTCTGAAGTATTATTTCAGCACTTGGTTCTCGAAACATGGTAAAACATAAATGTACTTAACCATCTAAATTAAATCTGTATCAGTGCTTCTGAACATTGGTAAGATTCACCAAGACTACACATTTGTTTTTAATTGGCTATTTTAGCCTGTGGTACTTCTCATTTGTAGAACTCCCTGGAATGCTTGAGCAAAAGAGACATCTGAAATCTATGAATAACCCTTGATTATTCAGTGGTTTCCTCTTCCATTCTGTGTAAATATATGTTTTGATTTATATGGTGCAAATTATTTCAAGTTAGCATTTTTCTCAAACAGCTGGGAAATAATGTAATTGCACTGTAGCAATTTGCCAATGCAACTTGTCAACACTTCCCAAGCTGACATATCCACTGCCAAGAAATACATGCAAGGAGACACATCTTGTTGTGAATTGCTTATTGTGTCTTGGACAAAATCCTGGCATTTCCTACCTCTCAGCTGTAAGAGCACTTTCACCACACAAGTTGTAGAGATTCAAAAGTAATAGTACTCGACTACCTGATGAATAATGCAAGCCTTGCCAGCAAGTGAATAAATTTGTTTATATATAAATCTTAAATCTAAATTGTACAATGGATTAAAATGAACTTTGTTTTACTACAGCTAGCAAACTTTTATGTGCATGAAAATAAACTGCAATTCTTACTTTTGGTCATATTCCCAAGTCTTATTTCTGGTTTTGATAGCTTTGTGAATGTGATTTTTTCACTCTTATCATATGCTTATCTGCCACTTTTGAGGGTGTATAACTCAATAAGTAAAGCTTGTTTTATAAATCGGTTAAAATATATTGCTTTACAGAATCATTGCTGAATTATTTTGTCATTATTGTGCAGATGGAAATTATTTTCTCTACATACCTATATAATTAATTTTGAACTGATTGTAGACCATCACAAACTAATGATCCTTTTTATGTGGTACAGATTTCCTGGACAGCTGTCGTGCTAGTACATTATTGGCTGAACTTGAAGATGATGAAGATTTGCCTGAACCAGATGAGGAGGATGATGAAAATGAAGATGACAATCAAGAAGACCAAGAATATGAAGAAGTAATGGTATGTTATTCTACTAAATTGTAAAATTAGTGTCTTTTATTTTTTGTAGTTTGATCATGTTAAGAGCTGAAATATTTTTCTGCTTATTGAGATCAGATTAGTGTGTTTGTTAGGGTTCTTTTATAATTTTATAGCTTATTACACTTGTAATAAAATTGCTTTGATTTTGACTTTGGAATACAGGAAGAAGAGGAATATGAAACAAAAGGAGGGCGTCGTAGAACATGGGATGATGATTTTGTTCTGAAAAGGCAGTTCTCTGCCTTAGTACCTGCTTTTGATCCACGCCCTGGTCGTACAAATGTACAGCAAACAACTGACCTTGAGATTCCACCCCCAGGTACATTTATTTTAAAAAAACTGGAATCTGAAGATCATTTTACCTGTTGAGATTTTATTCCTTCTGTCCTATGGCCTTATTTGCATAATCAAAATTATGATACTTGAGATCTTGCTATGAAGACAAAGATCACATATTGGTTTTACTTTAACAAGCAAACAGTATGCTGATTTTTTGTGTATGATTTCTGGTTGTGATTTTAACAGAAACTTAATGACTTTCATTTGGGGAAAAAATTTTACAGGAACACCTCAGTCAGAGTTGCTGGAAGAAGTGGAATGTGCTGCTTCACCAAGATTGGCGCTGACTCTTAAAGTAGCAGGGTTGGGAACATCTCGTGAAGTGGAATTGCCACTCTCAAACTACAGAGCAACCATTTTCTACTACGTGCAGAAACTCTTGCAGCTTTCCTGCAATGGAAGTATAAAATCTGATAAACTTAGGCGCATTTGGGAGCCAACATACACGTACGTCAATGTTACTTCAATTGCTTAATTAGATATTTCAAAATTATTATTAGTTTATCTAAAAGGTGTTATTTCCTCTTGGTGAACTTTAATTTGCCTGATGTGTTCTATATCTGATGCTGATCATCTGACTGTTTTAAACACAAAATTGCAGGTGAAGATGATTAGCTAGAACAGTAGGCACCACCAGATGGCCACTATATTATTAGGAAAGATGTAATTGCATTGACATGAATACGGAAGAGATGGACTATGATGTTGCCAGAGCTAGAAGTGTTGAGCTATGAGGAAGAATTGGATAGACTCGCTTTGTTTCCTTTGCAACTGATGAGACCATGAGTGGACCTGACTGGGCATTTAATGATGGGCATTGATGGAGTAATTATGAAGGATCCTTTTTCCTGTAGCAGAAGGTTAAAATAAAACTGGGTGTAAAGGATCAGAGAGATATGAATTTTATCCTGAATGTGGTTGGGATCTAGTGTTCATAACATGATAAAATGATTGAGGCAGAAGCCAGCATGTTTTAGAAGTGATTTGAAAAGCCGATATGCAGGAATGTTGAGCTTGTGCTGCAAAGTAACATTTCACTGAGTAGTGCTTTTTATGTGTAGCACAGATTTAATAGCCCAAATAACTCTTTATGTAGTAGAGTTTGTGATTCTATGAGTACTTGTGTGATTATTCCAGGATTATGTACAGAGAGATGAAAGATTCTGATAGAGAGAGAGGAGAAAATGGAAAATTGGTAAGTAGTGTTTCTATTTATGTTGCAGTATTGTCAGTAGAATGTTTTGCTGCTAAGAATAACAGACTAAACTATTACATGTTTATTTTTTTAAATTTAACTAACATTATTTTGACAAATCTTTTTTAAAATCTGAGAAGCATGAATTAATAGTTCATATGTTTGAATGCATGTACTACCTGTAAGACTTTACAATCAGGAAAGACCAACGTTTGGTTCTTCCTGTTGTAGGGCTGCTGGTCTGTAGAGCATGTGGAACAATACCTTGGCACTGATGAATTACCAAAGAATGACTTGATAACCTACCTACAGAAGAATGCAGATTCAGCTTTCCTGCGGCACTGGAAATTAACCGGCACTAATAAAAGTATTAGGAAAAATAGAAATTGTTCTCAGCTCATTGCTGCATACAAGGTATATTACTATGCAACATATTTCTTCTGGATAATGTTTGTATGCATCTGTATAAGCAAAAACAATGCTTGCATTATAATGAACATTTGCAGTTAATGTAAATGTGCAGCTAAGTGCATTTATGTGGTGAGAAAAGTATTTCTATGCCTTCATAATTATATGATTGATTTTATGCTGGTTTTAACTTGCTAGGTTTCTGCAAGAAGTTGATGCAGTTGGTTACTGAAATGGGTTAATATGTTTTTCCATCTATTTAAATTACTTTTTGTAGGAGTTTTGTGAGCACGGATCAAAGTCATCTGGACTAAGACACGGGTCCATATCATCTTTGCACAGTTGTGAGATTCTGAGTGGAGCACGAGAGCAGCCGCAAGCAAAGGCTGGGAGTGGACAGACTGCTTGTGGTGTGGAAGATGTTCTGCAATTACTTCGAATTCTCTACATTGTTGCTAGTGATCCATACTCAACATGGCGAAGCCAGGAAGGTTAGGCTAATTTGATTAGGAAAAATAAACAATGCATAAAATCTGTAGATTACAAATAGAATGTTTTCTTTTGTTATTTTAACGTTGACATTGCTTTTTTTTCTCTAATAGAAATGGATGGTCAACTTCAGTTCAATGTTTCACCAGAGGAATTTACGAGCAAAAAAGTCACCACAAAAATCTTGCAACAGATTGAGGTAATTTTAAATTGATATAAAATGTAAAATGTGCACGTTATTTTTCCATATTGATTTAAAACTGGAACATTACAGTGGTTAACTTGCCAAAAATAGAGAAGATAGTTATACAACCTTTGAGATTCTTTGCCCAAGTAATGTTTTAAACTTTAATAGTAATTTTAATTTTACATAGATCTATGAATTCAATTGTAAGGGAATTGTGATCTGATTATTTTTGGAAGGAACTTGAAAACTTTTTGCTTACTGTTTTTTAACCATTGATGATATTTGTTCACACAGGAACCTTTGGCTTTGGCTAGTAGTGCATTGCCAGATTGGTGTGAGCAGCTGACCAGCAAATGTCCATTCTTAATTCCTTTTGAAACTAGGCAACTGTACTTCACTTGCACAGCATTCGGTGCTTCAAGGTAAAAGGTTCACCTTTTGTTTGATATCATTTAGAACACATAGAAGGTTGATATCCCTCAAAATGCATTTCTTTGTAGTACAAGCTATTTCAATGTGAGTACTAACTCTGCTTTGGCTTTCTCAAGAGATGACAACTGTTCAATTGTAAACTTGACATGACATCAAAAATCTCACCTATACTTTGTTGAATATGGTTATGCTGAACATGTCCCTACCTTAGAAATTACTAGGGTTGCCCATAGCCACCTATTTTTCTAAGCTTTTGTACCTATCCAAAAGTCTTTTAAAAGACCCTATCGTATCTGCCTATACACCGTTCCCAGCAGCCCGTTCCACGCACTCACTACTCTCTGTGTTAATAAAAAAAAAACAACCAACCCTGACATCTCCTTTTTACTTACTGCCAAGCACCTTAAACCTGTGCCCTCTTGTGGCAGCTGTTTC
This sequence comes from Hypanus sabinus, assembly GCF_030144855.1. NCBI lineage: Eukaryota > Metazoa > Chordata > Chondrichthyes > Myliobatiformes > Dasyatidae > Hypanus > Hypanus sabinus. The sequence continues at coordinate 143,652,015 of NC_082707.1, read as the reverse complement.
AGCTCTGGGAAAATTTCTCTGACTATCCACACGATCAATGCCCCTCATCATTTTATACACCTCTATCAGGTCATCTCTCATCCTCCGTCATTCCAAGGAGAAAAGGCCGAGTTCACTCAACCTATTCTCATAAGGCTTGCTCCCCAATCCAGGCAACATCCTTGTAAATCTCCTCTGCACCCTTTCTATGGATTCCACATCCTTTCTGTAGTGAGGCAACCAGAACTGAACACAGTACTCCAAGTGGGGTCTGACCAGGGTCCTGTATAGCTGTAACATTATCTCTCGGCTCCTAAATTCAATTCCACGATTGATTTAGGCTAATAGACCATACTCCTTCTTAACCACAGAGTAAACCTGCACAGCTGCTTTGAGCGTCCTATGGACTTGGACCCTCTGATCCTCCACACTGCCAAGAGTCTTACCATTAATACTATATTCTGCCATCATATTTGACCTGACAAAATGAACCACCACATTCTTATCTAGGCTGAACTCCATCTGGCACTTCTCAGCCCAGTTTTGCATCTTATCAATATCCCCCTATAACCTCTGACAGCCCTCCACACTATCCACCACACCCCCAAGCTTTGTGTCATCAGCAAACTTACTAACCCATCCCTCCACTTCCTCATCCAGGTCATTTATAAAAATCATGAAGAGTAAGGGTCCCAGAACAGATTATTTGTAACCTTTGTTCCTACTTATTAGTAAATATGAGAATACAAATAATATCTTTTTAGGGCAATAGTCTGGCTGCAGAATAGGCGTGAGGCCACCATAGAACGAACCCGAACAACCACAGCAGTGAGACGTGATGATCCAGGAGAATTTAGAGTCGGCAGATTAAAACATGAGCGGGTTAAGGTTCCTCGAGGTGATAAATTAATGGAATGGGCGGAAAATGTCATGCAGATTCATGCTGATAGGAAGTCTGTTTTAGAGGTAAGTAATGAAAAAAAACACTTGATATATTTTCTGTTGCAATAATTATGGTTATGGATGATTGTATTGAGGGAAAGATTTAAAATTACCATATTTGCAATTCTTGAAAATTCCAAAAGGTAAAATATTTAGTGTATTGCATTTTAGGGTTGTGAAAGCCAAGCCTTTCAGACTATAAAACAACCCTGGATTATTCATGGTTTCTGCTGAATTTGCAGCCTGTGTTTAATTCACTGTTGATGAGAATGTACTGTCCTCTTCTTCCATTTTTTTGGTGTGTTATTCGTCTTCATAGGTGAAGGAGAGATTTGGTAGGGACTTCTTGTATTTGAATAAAATGTTTTAGTTATATTGAGATGCACAAGTCTTAAATATGTATTTATGTTATGGATGGTACAAACTGCACTGCACTTAGTCAACTTGATCCTTTTTAATTGATCCATCTGTTTCTGGTATTTGTAGGTTGAATTTTTAGGTGAAGAAGGGACTGGTCTTGGCCCTACTTTAGAGTTTTATGCACTTGTAGCTGCAGAGTTTCAAAAGAAAGAACTTGGAATTTGGTTGTGCGATGATGATTTTCCTGATGATGAATCACGACAGGTAATTGATTTGATTTAGAAAACATGATTTTTAAATGCAGCAATGACAGTTATCTTTAGCATTCAGTTGTAAAAGCATTGTTTTCCTGCATTGAAAAGCTTCAAGTTTTATCTAACTTTGTATGTGTAACTTTTGATTTAAAAAATAGGTCGATTTGGGAGGTGGACTGAAGCCACCAGGATATTATGTACAGCGATCTTGTGGACTGTTTTCTGCAGCATTCCCACAGGATAGTGAGGAAATGGACAGAATAACCAAACTTTTCCATTTCCTTGGAATTTTCTTAGCCAAATGTGTTCAGGACAACAGACTGGTGGACATTCCAATTTCTAAACCTTTCTTTAAACTCATGTGTATGGGAGACATCAAAAGCAATATGAGTAAATTGTTACACGAATATGGGAGCCGGGTAGATGGTGACTTGCATTATACTGAAAGCCAATCTGAAGCTTCAACTGAGGAAGGCCATGATTCTATATCTGTTGGAAGCTTTGATGAGGACTCCAAATCAGAATTTATTCTTGATCCTCCTAAACCCAAACCTCCTGGTTGGTTCCATGGAATCTTAACTTGGGAGGATTTTGAATTTGTAAATCCACACAGAGCCAGGTTCTTGAAAGAAATAAAAGAACTTTCTGTGAAAAGACGGCAGATACTAAGCAACAGGGCTCTTTCAGAAGATGAAAAAAACACTCAGCTCCAAGAGCTTACTTTGAAGAATCGGTCAGGATCAGGACCACCACTTGGCATAGAGGATTTGGGGTATGGATCTTTTTTTTCATTAATTATAATCATCAAGTTATTTTTATACACATTTTCTCTCTATTTTTTAGAGAACTAAAGATGTAGACCTATAAAGCTGGAGAAGTTCTAAATCATGTCGGATGAAAATAACTCCTGAGGAATATTTGTAATATGAATGTATGTCAGGAGAAGCTAAATTCACTTCCAGCTTGAACATTTTGTGCAGAAAATTTAAATTTAGAAAGAGGAGCAATTTGTGTGTTTCTGCAGCAATTCCTGCTTTCAAGCTCTCCTGATACTGACTTTGAGCAGTCATGCTAATCCCAACTGAAGATGCTGTGGTTTATGATGTGAAGTGATAACAGTATTAACTTAAAGTAACTGTTTCATGGGACAGTTTAGAGTGTTTTTCTTTGTATTGTGATGTTCAGGTATGAGTTCATGAGTGATGATTGTGCTCTTTATAATTCTTCAGTGGTGAATGGCTTGGAAACTTTTAGAATCCTAGAGAGATGCGGCAAGGAAACAGGGCCTTTGGCTCACAAGTCCACAGGGACCCATTTATACTGATCCTAGATCAATTTCTTTTATATTCTGATCAATATCCTTCCAGATTCTGCCATTCACCTTCACATAAGGGGCAATTTATAGGTCAATTATCGTAACAGCTCACATGTCTTTAGGATATAGAAACAAACCTGAACTTTCAGAGGAAATTAGAATTGCAGGGAGAATGTGTTTGCAGCACACAGAGAGCATACCAGAGGTCAGGAATGAATCCAGGTCTCTGGTGCTGTAAGTCTTCGACTCTTAATAGCTGAGTCGCCCTATGTTAGCAATATTGGAAATATGTACACTGTTGATATCCTCCTGTGATACATGCTATTGAGTTCAGTAAAGCAAAGGTTAGAATATTAAAATATGAAACTTTTCAACAGAGTGTAAATATTAAGCCAACTGGACTGTTTCTGAGCAAAAAGGTCCTTAATGGATGTAACCACTATACTGACAACACACACTGGTCTGCCCTCCATACAATTGTGAAGCCCAGTTACTTCACAGCTCTCCCAAAATAGCTCACGTTGCAATCAGTCATTGTAAGGCAATCTGATATGATGAGACACTGTTTCTATTTCACTCATGGAATTTAATAGAAAATGCTGGGACTTTATGCCAGGTTACTAGCCTTTCAGGGTGGAGATGTGTCTCTAAGGTATCAGGCACTCCTTCCCTCCATTAGCCTGCAGGTCATCCTTGCGCAAGTTGTAGCACCTGCTTAGATCTCGATCAGGGTCAAGTGAAGCCGTGGGAGTAGGTGGTGGATATCACAGGTCCTGTGACAAAAAAGCTGACTGTGGATTACAGAGAAACAAGACTGGCTTACCCCAATCAACATCAATGGGTTTGCAGTTGAGAGGGTGAATAGCTTGAAGTTACACAGTATGCACATCACCGATGAACTCACCTAGACTACACACTGGCTTTGAGGCAAAAAAAAGCACAACAGCATCTCTTCCACTTGAGGCGACTGAAGAAGTTCGGCATGAGCCCCCAGATCCTCAAGATCTTCTACAGGGACATCATTGAGAGCATCCTGACTGGCTGTATCACCACCTGGTACGGGAACTGCACCAACCTGGATCACTGGGCTCTGCAGAGAGTAGCATTGACAGCCCAGTGCATCTGTTGATGTGAACTTCCCTCCATTGAGGACACTTACAGCAGCAGGTATAGAAAGAAGGCCTGGACACCAGTCACCCCAACCATAAGCTGTTTCAATGGCTTCTGTCTGGCAAACGGTACCAGAGCATTAAAGCCAGGGCTAACAGGCTACAGGACAGCTTCTTTCTACGAACCATTAGACTTTTCAATTCACATGCCTGTACATTGCGACGGAATCATAAATTAAAGATTTTTACTCCCTCACATTGTGGGATGGATGTAAGACTTAAATAAATTCTATTCTATTCTGTGTGACCACAGATGCCAAGCAGGCAATCTGAAGAGTATTGATAATTGCTGAGTTTGCCCACCTTGTAAAGAGACGGTCCAAAAGAAGACAATAGCAAACCACTTTTTCCAAAAAAAATTACCAAGAATAATTTGGTCATGAGGGTCTCAAGATGGCGCTTATGGAGTGAAGCTGCTTTAGGCTTTGCTCCAAACCGTTTACCTTTTTTTAACCTACAAACACCCCCTAATTGATCTTTTTATACCTATTCTAAAGGGGTTTAAACATATGAAACTTTTTTCAACTGTTTGAATCATTTTCAACTCGCTGAAATGTCTAAAGCAAAGGGATCGAAACAGACGAAAGAACCGATAACTTTAGAAGCAATTGCGAATCTTATAGACGATAGACTTGCAAAACTGGAGAGTAAATTAACCGCAAGGATGGATATGTTTGATGAAATGTTTAAGGCACTTGATGCAAAATTTCAAGTACTTACACTGGAGTCACAAAAACAACAAGCAAGTATTTTAGCTCTTGAAGAGGCCGCTCGCAAGAAAAATCTTATAATTGAAACTTTGTAACAACAGCAAACTTCGACTTCTCAACAATTGGATCATTATAAGTCTAAGATTATTGATCTTGAAAACCGCTCTCGAAGACAAAATCTTCGGTTAATCGGGATTCCGGAAAAATTTGAGAATGGCGATCTCACTGTTTTTTCCTCCAAATTTTTAATGGATGTCTTTGGCTCAGAAGTATTGGATTCTCCTCCAATAATCGACCGTGCACATCGCATCTCACATTTTCATTCAGATTCAAGCTTGAAACCACGACAAATAATTCTCTGGATCCACTATCCTCATACTAAAGAGCGTTTGATTCTGGCTGCTCAGAAAAAGGGTATGATCAGCTTTCAAGATTTTAAATTTCGTATTCTGGAAGATTATAGTCCTGAAGTTTTAAGGGCAAGAATGTCAGAAATTCATCAGAAAGGCTACAAGCAAGCGTTGCTATTTACAGCACATCTGAGAGTTTCTCTCGAAGACGGAACTTATCAGCTGTTTAAATCTCCAGCAGATGCTCAAAGTTTTCTGGAAGAATAACATTTTATCGGCTTGACTAATGTAATAATTAGTATACAAGATTTGGATCATTTAAAAAAATGATGTTTTTTTTAACGTATGGCTTACATGTATTTTCTATACATGGTAGAAGTTCGTTTTTGGTTTATTCTGAGTTTGTTATTTTTTCATATTATCAATCTGTTAGCTTTGAAAATAATCTAAGATTTTCAAGTTTGTATACACTTTTTTATATTTTTAATGTTTAAATATTAAGATTTTTTAAAAAAACAAAATGTCATTTCTTCTTCCCGAAAGGCTTTAGAGCCTGAAACGTCACATCCGTTTTGATGTGTTTGAAGATGTTTCAAACTTTCTTTTAAAACACTAATTCAGTATTATTCATTTATGGGTTTTATTTTTTTTAAGTACTTTTGTTTTATATATATATAATACTAATTTTATATTTTAGTTTTTGTTATATCAACCCTTTCTTATAATATGGGTGGTTTGTATCTTCTATTCAATTTTTTTCTGTTGGAGTTGTCGTCTTGAGACATGGGGGTAATTTTAGTGTTAAGATTGTTTGCTTGCCTCTTTTTGGCTTTTTTTCTGGGGTTTTGAGGGTGGAGGGAGGGGGATTTTTCTTTTTTCTTTTCCTTTTGCTTGCTTTTTGCTTAGTTTCACTTCACGGGCTTATATGAAACTACAAAAATGGTTGCAGTGCCGTGACTTCCGGTTTCTCCTTGAACTTACTTCCTTCTTCCGGATTCATGAGTTTATCTTTTTTTCAACCTTATGTGTTAATTGTAATAAATATTGTCAATATGGATAGGGTTATTAATTTTGTTTCTTGGAATACTAATGGTTTAAATCATCCGATTAAACGGAAAAAAATATTCAAAGTATTCCATAGAATGAATGCTAATGTTATTTTTGTACAAGAGACTCATGTAAGGAAGGTGGATAGTCAGCGTTTTTTAGGTTTTGGAAAGGTCAACAATATCACGTGAATTCTCAAGCCAAAGTAAGAGGCGTTTCCATTTTTATAGATTCTTCAACCTCTTTTATACATCATGAAACAATCTCAGACCCACAAGGTAGATTTTTGCTTATCAATGGTCTACTTTTTAATCAAAAAGTTGTTCTAGTCAATGTTTATGCTCCAAATACTGCAATGTCCGGAATTTTTTATGTGTCTGTTTACATCCTTTCCCAATTTAAATCAGTACAGACTGATAATGGGTGGGGACTTTAACTGTTGTTTAAACCCCTCGATGGATAGATCTAAGCCCACCCAAGTTCTTCCGAATAAATCAGCTTCTCTTATCAACTCCTTTATGACTGATTCAGCAATTTTTGAAATTTGGCGTTTTCTACACCCCAATGACAAAGAGCTTTCATACTTTTCTTTTGCTTATCACAATTACTCAAGAATTGATTACTTTTTCATTGATCACCATTTACTTACAGATGTTATTGATTGTAAATATGACTCTATTACCATTTCTGATCATGCACCTTTGAAGTTATCTATTAAGATAATGGACTCATTTACTAATGTTATATCTTGGAGGTTTAACTCTATTGCAGGACTCAGACTTTGTCAATTTTATCAAACAACAAATTGATTTGTTTTTCTCAACAAATTCTGCAGCAGAGATCTCTAGTGGAATTTTATGGGACACTTTAAAGCCTTTATTCGTGGGCAGATTATTTCATACTCTGCTGGAGTTAGGAAATGAACTAATACTAAAATATTAACATTGGTTAATAAAATCAAAGCGATTGAAAAGATTTACTCAGTGACTCCTAGCAAAGAACTCTATAAAGAAAGCGTGGAACTCCAAATGGAGCGTAATTTGTTATTATCCTCTTCGATTGAAAATCAGTTATTTAAATCTAGAACTCAGTTTTATGTGTATGGAGATAAGTCTGGTAAATTATTGGCTAATCAATTGAAAACTGCTTCGGCTAAACGACAGATTACTAGGATTCGTAAACAAGATGGTACTCTAACGATCGACCATAAAGAGATAAATAAAGCCTTTCAAGATTTTTATAATTCCTTATATCAATCAGAATTTGCTGAGGATTCTTCTATAATAAATGAATTTTTAAGGAAATTGAATATTCCAAAATTAACAGTAGAGGATAATGTATTTTTAGATACACCTATCACGGAAACTGAAATAAAAAAGGCTATTTTTTCAATGAATTCCGGTAAAGCTTCTGGTCCAGATGGTTATTCTGCAGAATTTTTTAAATCTTTTTCCTCTATACTTTCTCCTTGGCTTTGTAAAATTTTTAAAGATGCATTAGTTATAGGCAAATTGCCACAATCTTTTTATGAAGCTTCTATTTTTTTAATTCTTAAAAAAGATAAAGACCCTATTGAGTATGCATCCTATCGGCCTATATCCTTGCTGAACATGGATTTTAAGATTTTTAATAAAATTTTGGCTACTAGATTAGAAAATATATTACCTCGAATCATTTCTGAAGATCAGATTGGATTTATTAAAAATCGCTATTCATCTTTTAACATTAGAAAATTAATAAATATTATTTACACTTCCTCACCCAAAATACCAGAATGTGTCATTTCCCTAGATGCTGAAAAAACATTTGATAGAGTTGAATGGCCATATTTATTTAATACAATGCAGCATTTTAATTTCAGTTCAAAATTTATATCATGGATTAAATTAATATACCATAAACAGCTTCGGTTTTTACCAATAATCAAAGATCTCCTTTTTTTTTTCAGTTATTCCGTGGTACAAAGCAAGGTTGTCCTTTAAGTCCTTTACTATTTGACATCGCTCTTGAACCTTTGGCTATAGCTATTCGTGAATCACCTAATATTTTTGGTATTACTCGTGGGGAGGGGACGTATAAGTTATCATTATATGCTGACGATTTGTTACTATACATATCTGACCCTGAAAGATCTATTCCTGCTATTTTGTCTTTGTTTGCTCAGTTTAGTAACTTTTCTGGTTATAAATTGAATTTTAACAAGAGTGAACTATGTCCATTAAATATGCAAGTTTCAATTTATAAACATTTACCATTTAAGGTTGTTACAGATTATTTTACTTATTTAGGTATTAAAATTACTAAAAAAAAAACAAAGATTTATTTAAAGCTAACTTTTTACCTTTAATTGACCAGATTAAGCAACTTGCCACCAGGTGGTCTCCACTATCTTTGTCATTAGTTGGTAGAATTAATGCTATTAAGATGATGGTATTACCCAAATTCTTATATTTATTTCAAGCATTACCAATTTTTATTCCTAAATCTTTTTTTGATATTATTGACTCCAAAATATCTTCTTTGGCAGAATAAAAATCCTAGACTAGGCAAAAAATATTTACAGAAGCCGAAGAAAGAAGGTGGTTTGGCTTTGCCAAACTTGAGATTTTATTATTGGGCAGTTAATATATGATATTTAATATTTTGGACACAAGAATTGACTACAGCTGCCTGCTCACAATGGGTAAATTTGGAATGTAAATCTGTACAAGACTTTTCGTTGTTTTCAATCTTAGGATCTTCACTTCCTTTTTCTTTATCTAAATTGAATAAACAAATAACTAATCCTATAGTCAAATACACATTGCGAATCTGGTTTCAATTTCGTAAATTTTTTGGTTTGAATAAGTTTATTCTATCATGCCCTATAGTATCTAATTATTTTTTTCGGCCTTCCTTTATGCATCAAACTTTTTTTTTATGGAAAACAAAAGGTATAACATGTTTTCGTGATTTGTTTTTAGATGATAGCGTTATGTCCTTTGAACAGTTATCTAATAAATATAATTTACCTAAAACTCATTTTTTTTAGGTATTTGCAAGTTAGAAATTTTTTGTATAATGAGTTAGTCTTTTCCGAAACTAGGTCCATTGGACATTACGGAAAGAATTTTAGCTCTGAATCCTTGTCAAAAGGGTTTAGTAGCTGTCATTTATAATATGATTATGAATATACAGCCAGATGTATCAGAAAAAATTAAGAAGGAATGGGAAGAAGAACTTCATTGTCTTATATCCACTGAGCAATGGGAGAAAATGTTACTATTAGTTAATTCGTCCTCTATTTGTACTAAACATGCTCTCATACAATTTAAGGTTGTACATAGAGCTCATATGTCTAAGGATAAACTTGCTCAATTTTATTCTTATGTTAATTCAACCTGTGACAGATGTCATTTTGATGTTGCCTCATTAACCCATATGTTTTGGTCTTGCCCTTGTTTACAAAATTGCTGGAAAGATATTTTCAGTATTTCAAGAGTTTTGAATATTAATATCCAACCGCATCCTTTTACTGCAATATTTGGTTTACCAATGGTAAATAATAGTTGTCTATCCTCTTCATCTCGACGAATGATTGCATTTGTTATACTAATGGCTAGAAGATCTATTCTATTGAATTGGAAAGAAATTAATCCTCCAACTATTATTTCAGTAGTTTTCTCAAACCTTTTCTTGTTTGAGCTTAGAAAAAATTAGAAGTGTTGTTTTTGACCCTTCAGTTAAATTTGAAGAAACTTGGAGACCATTTATTCAACATTTTCATATGAGTTGAATTGTCTTTTCCTAAACCTTACTTGTATTATCCTTAATTGTTTGGATGGAGGTTTGGAGTTATTGGCACTACTGTATATGTACTTAACATTATTCAATGGCCCATGTTGGTTAGTGTTTTTTTTCTTTTCTTTTTTTTTCTGGGGTCTTTTTTCTTTTTATTTCTTTGTTCATCAATGTTATGAGTTTGGGAGGTTATATATTTTTATTATTATATGAATGTCTATTTAAACTTAATTATGTACTCAAATACTTTGTATTCATGTTTCATTTATGTTTAAAATTAATAAAAGGATTTAAAAAGAAAAGAAAGGGAAAAAAAAGAATAATTTGGTCATGGAAGGACCATGATCATCCACGTCATACGACACATAATGAATAAATGAACTAGTCTTTATGTCCATGAGTTTCAGGAGGTTCAGAACTGACATATTGGAGTTACATATGGATAGTTCATCTGAATTAACGTGTCACTATTTTTGACTTCTGTTTAAATTAAGAAACTATAATGTGAATGTTTAATCTGTCACGATGGTGTGCTGCTTTTTAAAAGAAAGCATTACATGATTTGTTTCTTGCACAACCCAGCCATTCTGTGTGATTAGTACAAGTACATTTGCAGGTTTTTTGGCAGCTGAAAGCAGATCCTGGGGTAGCTCAGGATAGTAATATATTAATATTACTTAACCTGTCTCAGCACTATCCAGAAATCGGTTAATTGTTTACTAGTTTGACATAGTTTGTGGAAAGCTGGAAGTGAAATGTTTCATTTTCTTTGAATAGAGTTCAAATCTGCATCAGAAACAACTACCCCTTACCACCTTGTTCTTTACTTTTCACTTGGAACTTCCAGTTTTCTTTTTAATCTAGCTCTTTCATTGAAAAATTTTTAAATAACTAGTGTTCTTGTATGATTTTTTTTAAATTGATGGCAAAGTAGCTTCCTGATGCAAAACTCTTAATGGGATATGTGGTTTGGAGTAGAATATGGTTGGAGGCAAGGTATTTCCTTTGATTATTATAGTTGACATCATTTGGGTTCACAATCTTACAATCTCAAAAATATATCTTAGTCTTGGTGTTGCTACCAAAATTAACTCCAGAAGGTTGACTTGTACTGGAAAATATTTGGTATTTGCTCGAGTCTGTGGCTGCATCTGCTTAGGGTCTTAGATGAAACGAGCCTTAAGGTGTACACAAAGCAAATATTTGAGGAAAATTCCAAAGTTACAGGTGATTCTATGCATGTTGTAAATATTGCCAGTTAAAGCTCCTAGGGACAAGGTATTTGACAATATTCACTTTCAACTTCTGCCTTAACTATTATTTTGTATAAATCTTGCAGGCTGAACTTCCAGTTTTGTCCTTCATCCAAAGTACATGGGTTTACAGCTGTTGATCTAAAGCCTAATGGTGATGATGAGGTCAGTAGTAAGATTTTCAAAAACTTTGTGGTCTGCTGTTTGTCAGAGTGGTCTGGATGAAATATTACTATTTGTGTTTCTATTTTTACTTTACTTCAAATTCATTAAATGTATTTTTGTTTTAGATGGTAACAATAGACAATGCTGAAGAGTATGTTGAATTGATGTTTGACTTCTGTATGCACACTGGAATACAAAAGCAGATGGATGCTTTCAGAGGTACTTATACTGCTTGTAGAACTTCGTGAGCCTTATTTTTGTTGTGGAGTAGGGTATCTTTCACCTGCTCTGTTTAATGTTCCAAATGTGTCTGGGCTCTAATTTCCTAAAGGCAAGGTGAGAAGACTGCACATGTGGAAAGCACGTTTCACAGCAATACAAGTTGATTGAAATCCTAAACATTTGCAGTTCATGGCATCTTTCTTAATTCCCTGATTAGCTGGCAGATTTCCATATTACTAACGAGCGTACACAACATGACAGGAAGTCATAAAAAGTCTGTTGATCTGCATTGTTAGCTGATCTCAGCTGGAGTACATACTTGCCTTAAGTTAATGGTACAAGAGTGAAGGGAATGGGAATAGTGCAGAAAAGTTGATAAGAGTTTCTGCTCCTGATTCTTATGTGATCTAAGCTGGAAACTGACGAGTTACATTGTTTAATGAGGAAAGGGGCATTTCTGGGAGCAGTTGCATTCTCTGAAAAGGCTAGTTAAGGATATTTTGTAAAGAAGGATAGTAACTTGAGAATGCCATTTTAATTTAAGTGAGTGGTGATTGCAGCATATTTATTGCAGTCTTGTCAACTCAATGCAAAGCTCTTTAAAAAGTTCAATGAGCAGTTTAAATTGAAAGACTCAAGTGGAAAATATGTAACTTGATTGAGAATTGTTTTTCCAATCCAGATGGGTTCAACCGTGTCTTTCCTATGGAAAAGCTGAGTTCTTTCAGCCATGAAGAAGTTCAAATGATCCTTTGTGGAAATCAGTCACCTTCTTGGACTGCAGAGGACATAATTAACTATACTGAACCCAAATTGGGTTACACCCGTGATAGGTATTTACAAGCAGTTTTGTATGAAAATACCGAGAAACAATGTGAACCTTTTGATTTTAGGAATGCTAAATTTTACTGTTGAATTGTTATGTTTTGTTTGTATTTAGTACATGCAACAGAAGATAAAGAATTAAAAAAAGACAACTATCATATTCCAAAGAGTAACGCTAGATGATATAGATACTTGTATTTTTTTTCCTGACCGAGTACCCAATATTTGAGCAGAACTATGTTAAAATAGACTAGATCAGCTTGTTCAGTGAACCTTGTAGGAGCCTTGTCAGAGTATTGTAGGGGTAAATGAGCACCACGATCCCTGTTGTTTACCCCACACACTGCATTCCCCTGACCCCCACCATCACCATCAGAGAAAACTTCATAGAAGTGATTTTCCTACCAATGAAAACAACTAAAACAAGTTTCAGGATACAGTGATATACGGATTTACTAAAATTACGAAGTAATTTTTCTCTGTTATCTACCTTTGGATATTTACAGCAAATCTATGCTTAGTGCATATGTTGCAGATACTGATAAATGCACACAAGTCAAGCCTTGATATGATTCTATGCTTGCATAAATTTACAGCTGTCTCATGACCTCTGACTCAAAGCCTGATCCACATGTTTTAAAAAAAACTAAACCTTTTTTTCAATGAAACCAATGTCTATATTCTATTAAATGCTGACATTTATTTTTTGAAAAAGTATTACAGTCCAAAATTGGCTTGTTATTAGTGTGTTAATGAACTGAAATTTGTCGATTCCAAGACAAGTGAAGATTTATCTTTAAGTAAATTGTCAACCATATACAGTTCAAAATGAGAGTGGAATGTGAATTTTAATGTTGGTTTCTCATTGCAACAAGCTAAACACTTTAAAAGAAAAACCTGAGGTGCTCAATTTTTCATTTTTCTGACCTCCCTCACTGCCCCATCTTTTCCAGTAAATATGTTATATTCTTCAATAGACAATAGGTGCAGGAGTGGTCCATTTGGCCCTTCTAGCCAGCACCGCCATTCACTGTGATCATGGCTGATCATACACAGTCAATACCCCGTTCCTGCCCTCTCCCCATATCCCTTGACCCCGCTATCTGTAAGAGCTCTATCTCTCTCTTGAATGCATCCAGAGACTTGGCCTCCACTGCCTTCTGGGGCAGAGCATTCCACATATCCACCACTCTCTGGGTGAAAAAGTTTTTCTGCATCTCAGTTCTAAATGGCCTACCCCTTATTCTTAAACTGTGGCCTCTAGTTCTGGACTCACCCATCAGCGGGAACATGCTTCCTGCCTCCAGCGTGTCCAATCCCTTAATAATCTTATATGTCTCTATCAGATCCCCTCTCATCCTAAATTCCAGTGTATACAAGCCCAGTCGCTCCAATCTTTCAACATATGACAGTCCCGCCATTCCAGGAATTAACCTTGTGAACCTACGCTGCACTCCCTCAATAGCAAGAATGTCCTTCCTCAAATTTGGAGACCACAACTGCACACAATACTCCAGGTGGGGTCTCACCAGGGCCCTGTACAACTGTAGAAGGACCTCTTTACTCCTATACTCAATTCCTCTTGTTATAAAGGCCAGTATACCATTAGCTTTCTTCACTGCCTACTGTACCTGCATGCTTGCTTTCATTGACTGATGTACAAGAACACCTAGATCTCGTTGTACTTCCCCTTTTCCTAACTTGACTCCATTTAGATAGTAATCTGCCTTCCTGTTCTTGCCACCAAAGTGGATAACCTCACATTTATCCACATTAAACTACATCTGCCATACATTTGCCCACTCACCCAACCTGTCCAAGTCACTCTGCATTCTCATAACATCTTCCTGACATTTCACACTGCCACCCAGCTTTGTGTCATCAGCAAATTTGCTAATGTTACTTTTAATCCCTTCATCTAAATCATTAATGTATATTGTAAACAGCTGCGGTCCCAGCTCCGAACTTTGCGGTAGCCCACTGGTCACAGCCTGCCATTCCGAAAGGGACCCGTTAATCGCTACTCTTTGTTTCCTGTCAGCCAGCCAATTTTTAAATCATGTCAGTACTCTGCCCCCAATACCATGTGCCCTAATTTTGCCCACTAATCTCCTATGTGGGACGTTATCAAAAGCTTTCTGGAAGTCCAGGTACACTACATCCACTGGCTCTCCCTTGTCCATTTTCATAGTTACATCCTCAAAAAACTCCAGAAGATTAGTCAAGCATAATTTTCCCTTCATAAATCCATGCTGACTCGGACTGATCCTTCTACTGCTATCCAAATGTGTCGTAATTTCATCTTTTATAATTGACTCCAGCATCTTTCCCACCACTGACGTCAGGCTAACCGGTCTATAATTCCCTGTTTTCTCTCTCCCTCCTTTCTTGAAAAGTGGGACAACATTAGCCACCCTCCAGTCAGCAGGAACTGTTCCTGAATCTATAGAACATTCGAAAATGATTACCAATGTGTCCACGATTTCTAGAGCCACCTCTTTAAGTACCCTGGGATGCAGACCATCAGGTCCCGGAGACTCAACTCAGCCTTCAGACTCAACAGTCTATCCTACACCGTTTCTTGCCTAATATAAATTTCCTTCAGTTCATCCTTTACCCTAGTTCCTTTGACCACTATTACATCTGGGAGATTGTTTGTGTCTTCCCTAGTGAAGACAGATCCAAAGTACTTGTTCAACTCATCTGCCATTTCCTTGTTCCCCATAATAAATTCACCCTTTTCTGTCTTCAGTGGTCCAATTTTGGTCTTAACTATTTTTTTGCTATTCACATACCTAAAGAAGCTTTTTCTATCCTCGTTTAAATACACTATCATTCTTGGCTCGGGTTTCTATAGTTTTGGATGCAGTAGATGTTGTCCAATAGCCACATATCTTCTGACTAGGTCCCAAAAATTTGCTTTTTGCTTGATCAGTTCTCTTGTACGGTAATTTCTAAATTCTGTTGCACAAAATCATTCCTTAAATACTGGCCATATAAATTTGCACACTGCATATTTGCTAGTTGCTCTGCTTACTTTTTGTTTGTACTTCAAATTTCAGTGTTGTAGATTGTTCATTGATTGTGTTCTTAGTATTTATCAGGGCGGTAAATCAGGTGGACATGATGGTGTAAGATGAAATGCTAAGTTAGAAAACAGCACATTGTTGAGACCACATTATTATTGCTGTGTGCAGTTCTGGTTGTTGTTAAACCCAAGGAAAACTGCAAAAATAATTTGCGAGGATGATGTTGCTACTGTGAGATTATAAGTGGGGAGCAGTGGTTCTCTTTAGAATTTATGTTTCTTGTTAACTTTTAAATTTCTACTTGTGAGGAAGAGGAAAAACCAAAGTCTATCGATCTGAGGTTGCTTAAGAAATCAAATATAAATTTGGAAAGGTTTTTCTATCACATGGATTAGTTGAAGTGAACAAGTGGAAAGGAAGGGAAAATTCTATTCACATTTTTAAGTCAGTTCCCTTAATAAAAGCTGTCAATGTTACTGTAAGCTGGGTGGTTTCATTTGGCGGTCTGAGCTCTCTATTAGCTGTATAGATGCTGAGAAATTCTATGCATGTTATGGAATTGCAGGAAATGGCTGTCATTGATTAAACAATGCAAGCTGATATGCAAATTCAAACACATCATGCTTTTTGTAGATTGTTCATTGACTATGTTCTTAGTATTTACCAGGGAGGCAAACCAGGTGGACGTGATGGTGTAAGATGAAATGATAAGCTATAAAGCAGCGCATTAGTGAGACCACGTTTTTATTGTGTGCAATAAAAATAATCACCTTTAAAGTGTAACAAATCTGTGAAGAATGGGGCAGCATTACATCTGACGATTTCTATTGCTGCTGCTCACAGGTGCTTGATATCCAGAAATAGTTCCTTCTCTGAGCATTCTATGAATGTTCTGGGTACCACTGATGCACATTGTCTACCGTTCTCAGTAACATGACCAATATATTTATCATTATAACACATACTAATTCTATACCTTGTTTTACAGTGTTTCATCATTCATTTGGTCAACAATTCCCCCCCTTTTTTTTTTAAAAGGTTCAGTCACCTTAAACCTACAAAACATTAACATTCAGTAACATGATTAAAATGAATCCCAACTTTATTCAATACCTATGTCATCTTCTTTCCCTCAGTCCGGGATTTATCCGATTTGTGAGGGTGCTTTGTGGTATGTCATCTGATGAAAGGAAAGCATTTTTGCAGTTTACCACAGGATGTTCCACACTCCCACCAGGTGGACTTGCCAATCTTCACCCGCGACTTACTATTGTACGCAAGGTATGTAACATAGTCTTAAAATTGTTCTTAGTGAATCGTGTTGAAAAACTTGTAAATTTTCTGCAAAGTGTGAATCTGTTCAGGAAAGGGAAGATTTAAGGAAGGTCCCTTTAAATGTGTATTTGTCTGCAGTTATTAAATATATGTTTATCAAATAGTTTTGTCTTGTAACAGTGGATCTTGGGCCTGTAGTATTCTACATAAAACCTACCTTGTATCTGTTATTAAAAGCAATGATGCAGTAAATTACTGAAAATTTATTTTAACATATTCTTTGCTATCAGGTTGATGCAACAGATGCAAGTTATCCATCAGTGAACACGTGCGTGCACTACCTTAAATTACCCGAATATTCCTCTGAAGAAATCATGAGAGAACGTTTGCTAGCTGCTACAATGGAAAAAGGATTTCATCTTAATTGAGCTGATCATTGGTGGATAGTGAACAGACACTAAACTGAAACTTAAATAAAAGCCTCTTGTGTTTGTGTGGAAAAAGATGTTGACCTCCGGCTGTGCTCTGATACAGCATGCCTTTTTGAGGCTTTAGAGTTTAAAAAAACATAATGAGTAACTGTTAGCTGCTAATGTTTTGGCAGGAACAAAATTCTCCTGTTAATAATTACACAGCCAGCAAATAAAAATGGCACAGAGCACTGTGTGCTGCTTCAAGGGCTTAAGAGGCTGAAAGTGGAACAGTTTCTCTATGTTCCCAAGGGCAGTTTTTTGGTCACATTTTCAGTGTTTAATTTTTTGACAATGCACTGTGTCATATTTTGTTTTAATACTCACAGCAATTGGTACCTGGGTTCACTAAGAATGCCACATTTGATCTCTTTTGCTGGCCTAATGCTATTGGCCAAGAAACTGCTTGAGTAGAATTGTAATGTAGAGAGTGAATGGGCACTTCCCCCAAAATATTTTCTGTTTACTAGTGCCTGCACTGTTTATTGGAGTATTAAAGTTTTACTTGCTCTCAGTTTTGTAAAACAATCATGAATAAGCTTCATTCCCCACCCCATTTTTTTTGGTGTATGTTTTCATTCTTGAATGCCCTGCTCTGAAGATCAAATCCTTGAATGCATTTGTGCAATTTTACAGTAAAGCTAGAAACACTGGTTCTAGGTGCAAGGCACAATTTGAAGCAAGCTAAGCTTTTCTCTGTATTTCTTTGTATATTATAAACATTTATTTAACTCAAGTTGCAGTTTCAAGTTATACAAACTATTTTCAAAGGTGTATGCTCAAATAATCATTAAAATGTTTGCAAAGTATTTGAGTATTCTTTTTTGCAACAACTTTAATTAAACTTAGAGGTAGAAATGTACTTTGGATAAGGAAACCAGTATTAAAATTTTGGAAAGGTGCAAAAATAACAGGGTTGTTATCATGGGTGACTTTAACTTCCCTAATATTGATTGGCACTTGATTAGTTCCAAGGGTTTAGATAGGGCAGAGTTTGTTAAGTGTGTCCAAGATGGATGCCTGTCACAGTATGTTGATAGGCCGACTAGGGGGAATGCCATACTAGATCTAGTATTAGGTAACGAACCGGGTCAGGTCAAGATCTGTCAGTGGGTGAGCATCTGGGGGACAGTGATCACCGCTCTCTGACCTTTAGCATTATCATGGAAAAGGATAGAATCAGAGAGGACAGGAAAATTTTTAATTGGGGAAGGGCAAATTATGAGGCTATAAGGCTGGAACTCGCGGGTGTGAATTGGGATGATGTTTTTGCAGGGAAATGTAGTATGGACATGTGGTCGATGTTTAAGGATCTCTTGCAGGATGTTAGGGATAAATTTGTCCTGGTGTGGAAGATACAGAATGGTAGGGTGAAGGAACCATGGGTGAAAAGTGAAGTGGAAAATCTAGTCAGGTGGAAGAAGGCAGCATACAGGAGGTTTAGGAAGCAAGGATCAGATGGGTCTATTGAGGAATATAGAGTAGCAAGAAAGGAGCTTAAGAAGGGGCTGAGAAGAGCAAGAAGGGGGCATGAGAAGACCTTGGTGAGTAGGGTAAAGGAAAACCCCAAGGCATTCTTCAATTATGTGAAGAACAAAAGGATGACAGGAGTGAAGGTAAGACCGGTGAGAGATAAAGGTGGGAAGATGTGCCTGGAGGCTGTGGAAGTGAGCGAGGTCCTCAATGAATACTTCTGTTCGGCATTCACCACTGAGAGGAAACTTGATGACGGTGAGGACAATATGAGTGAGGTTGATGTTCTGGAGCATGTTGATATTAAGGGAGAGGAGGTGTTGGAGTTGTTAAAACACATTAGGACAGATAAGTCCCCGGGGCCTGACGGAATATTTCCCAGGCTGCTCCATGAGGCAAGGGAAGAGATTGCTGAACCTCTGGCTGGGATCTTTATGTCCTCATTGTCCACGGGAATGGTACTGGCGGATTGGAGGGAGGCAAATGTTGTCCCCTTGTTCAAAATAGGTGGTAGGGATTGTCCAGGTAATTATAGACCAGTGAGCCTTACGTCTGTGGTGGGAAGGCGTTGGAAAAGATTCTTAGAGATAGGATCTATGGGCATTTAGAGAATCATGCTCTGATCAGGGACAGTCAGCATGGCTTTGTGAAGGGCAGATCGTGCCTAACAAACCTGATAGAGTTCTTTGAGGAATTGACCAGGCATATAAATGAGGGTAGTGCAGTGGGATGTGATCTACATGGATTTTAGTAAGGCATTTGACAAGGTTCCACACGGTAGGCTTATTCAGAAGGCATGGGATCCAGGGAAGTTTGGCCAGGTGGATTCAGAATTGGCTTGCCTGCAGAAGGCAGAGGGTCGTGGTGGAGGGAGTACATTCAGATTGGAGGGTTGTTGACTAGTGTCCCACAAGGATCTGTTCTGGGGCCTCTACTTTTTGTGATTTTTATTAACTACCTGGATGTGGGGGTAGAAGTATGGGTTGGCAAGTTTGCAGATGACACAAAGGTTGGTGGTGATGTAGGTAGTGTAGAGGATTGTTGAAGATTGCAGAGAGACATTGATAGGATGCAGAAGTGGGATGAGAAGTGGCAGATGGAGTTCAACCTGGAGAAGTGTGAGCTGGTACATTTTGGAAGGACAAACTCCAAGGCAGAGTACAAAGTGAATGGCAGGATACTTGGCAGTGTGGAGGAGCAGAGGGATCTGGGGGTACAAGTCCACAGATCCGTGAAAGTTGCCTCACAGGTAGATAGGGTAGTTAAGAAAGCTTATGGTGTGTTGGCTTTCATAAGTCGAGGGATAGAGTTTAAGAGACATGATGTAAAGATGCAGCTGTATAAAACTCTAGTTAGGCCACACTTGGAGTACTGTGTCCAGTTCTGGTCGCCTCAGTATAGGAAGGATGTGGAAGCATTGGAAAGGGTACAGAGGAGATTTACCAGGATGCTGTCTGGTTTAGAGAATATGGATTATGATCAGAGATTAAGGGAGCTAGGACTTTACTCTTTGGAGAGAAGGAGGATGAGAGGAGACATGATAGTGGTGTACAAGATATTAAGAGGAATAGACAGAGTGGACAGCCAGTGCCTCTTCCCCAGGGCACCACTGCTCAGTACTAGAGGACATGGCTTTTAAGGTAAGGGGAGGGAAGTTCAAGGGGGATATTGGAGGAAGGTTTATAACCCAGAGAGTGGTTGGTGTGTGGAATGTACTGCCTGAGTCAGTGGTGGAGGCAGATACACCAGTGAAGTTTAAGAGACTACTGGACAGGTATATGGAGGAATTTAATGTGGGGGGTTATATGTGAGGCAGGGTTTGAAGGTCAGCACAACATTGTGGGCTGAAGGGCCTGTAATGTGCTGTACTATTCTTTGTTCTAAAATCCCAAAAGTAAATTTAAATTATTGTTGTAGATTTTCCTAATCAGGATACTCCAATCTATTTAAACCCTTGATAGGCACATGAAAACCATGACTACCTGCAGGTTCCTCTCCAGGTTGTACACGAAATGATTCAAAATTGTTTAATGTCATTTCCAGAACACAAGTGTAAAGGAGAACAAACTAATTGTTACTCCGGATCTGATGTATCATAAAAAAACCTCAATTATAACAAAAAAAAACAATAAATATAAATGCACAAGATAGATTATATACTTAGATTAATTATATGTCCATAAAATGTTGCTAGACTCAGGTGTTGAATATACATAAGGAGACTGACAGGAAATTATAAAGTAGTGGTGATTGGGGTGTGGCGGGGTGGATTAGTGAGTGGAGGTATTGATCAGCCTTACTGTTTGTGAAAAGTATTTGTCTTTGAGTCTGGTGGTCCTGGCAGGGTTGTTATATAGCCTCCTCTCTGATGGACACAGTCCATGAGCAGAGGTAGTGGAATTCTTCATGATGTTACTGGCTCTTTTTCTGCACCTTTCTGTCTATGTGTCCTGGTGCCGGTGATGTGTTGGGCAGTGTTGACTACCTGTTTTAGAGCTTTTCTGTCTGCCGTAGTGCAGTGATATGGCTTGTTCAGATGCTCTCTACTGTGCACCTGTGAAATGACATTGAGTATAAATGTGCGTAGTCCAGCTCTCTTCAGCCTCCTCAGAAAGTAGAGGCAGTGGTGGACTTCCGTGATTGTGCAGAATGTGTTCTGGGACCATGAGAATTTGTGCAAGATGTGCACTCCCAGCAGTTTGAAACTTCTCACAGTTTCCACTGCTGTACTGCTAATCTAAGGAGTGGTGGTAATGCAAGTCCTTCTGAAGTTCGATGACCATCTCCTTTGTCTTGATACGTTGAGGAAGAATACACCTATGGCTGTAAGTATACCATTTTAAATCACCTTCGGGGAAGGGGGGGGCAGAAGCTGCAGTGACAGGGTGGTCTCTGGTACTGTGGCTCAGAATAGCAGAGAGGTGAAGAGGACTGCAGTAGTAAATGGAGATTCCATAGAGAAATAGAGGTGAGATCCTGAGGGTGTAATAAAGACACTTGGATTTAATGTTGCCTCTCAGGTGCCAGGGATGTCTCAGGTCGAGTCCATAGTATTCTCAAGAGTGAGGGTGAGCAGCCAGAAGTCTTAGCACCAATGACATAGGTAGATAAGGTGAAGAGATCATGAGAGCTGCAGGAGAGCTAGGTAGAAAGCTGAAAAGCAGCATCTCTGAATTGCTACCTGTGCCACACAACATTGAGGATAAGAATAGGATGATTTGGCAGTTGAATGTCTGGCTGAGGAACTGGTGCAGGGGGCAGGGGTTCGGATTTATGGATTATTGGGATCTCCAGAAGGTATGAGTTGTACAAAGGAGACAGTTTACACCTGTGCACAAGGGGGACCAATATCCTTGTGGGCAGCATTGCCAGAGTTATTTGGGACGGTTTAACCTAATTTGGCAGGGGGATGGGATCAGGAATGATAATGCTGAGGATGAGGTAGATGATAAGGCAAAATTGCAGTCAACAGGATGAGTTGCAACATGAAAAGTAGACAAAATTGAAAAGGGTGAATACAGGACTGTAGATGTTATATTTGAATGTGCACAGTATATGGAATAAGGTAGATGAACTTGTAGCACAGTCTCATATTGGCATGTATGATGTGGGCATCACTGAATCATGGCTGAAAGAAGATTATAACTGGGAAGCTTAACGTCCAAGGATACACATTGTATCAAAAGGACAGGCAGGTTAGGCAGAAGGGGAGGCATGGCTCTGTTGATAAAAAATGAAATTAAATTATTAGAAAGAGATGACATAGGGTCGGAAGGTATTGATTCACACTGGAGTTTGGGAACTGCAAAGGTAAAAAGACCCTCATGGGAAACGGGAAGATCTGCAGATGCTGGAAATCCCAGCAACACACACAATATGCTGGAGGAACAGCAGGCCAGGCAGCATCTATGGAAAAGAGTACAGTTGACCCTGATGGGAGTTGTATACAGGCCCCCAAACAGTAATAAGGATGTGGTCTACAAGTTACAATGGGAGATAGAAAATGCATGCCAAAAGAACAATGCACAATAGGATTAGAGGATTTCAATATGCAGGTAGATTAGGAAAATAAAGTTGGTGCTGAATCCCAAGAGGGGGAGTTTCTACAATGCCTACAAAATGGCTTTTTAGAGCAGCTCGTGGTTGAGTTCACTAGGGGATCGGATATTCTGGATTGAGTGTTGTGAATGAACCAGAATTGATTAGAGAGTTTATGATAAAAGAACACTTGGAGACAAGTGATCATAATACAATCGAATTTGAGAAGAAGCTAAAGTCAGATGTAACTGTATTAGAGTGGAGTTAAAGGAATTACATAGGCATGAATTACAAAGAGAGAGGTTGGCCAGAATTGACTGGAAAAGAACACTGCCAGGGATAATGGCAGAGCAGCAATGGCTGGAATTTCTGGAAGCAATTCAGAAGGCACCGGATATATACTTCCCAAAGAGGAAGAAGTATTCCAAAGGCAAGATGACACAACCATAGCTAACAATAAGTCAAGGCCAACATAAGAGCCAAAGAGGGAGCATATAATAGAGAAAAACAGAGGGAATTCAGAAGATTTGAAAAAAAACCACCAGATGGCAACTAAAAGAGTCATTAAGAAGGAAAAATGGAATACAAATGTAAGCTACCTAATAATATTAAGGAGGATACCAAAAATTTTTTTTCAGATACATGAAGTATAAAAGAGAAGTGAGAGCGGATGTCGGACCACTGGAAAATGGTGTTGGAGAGGCAGTAATGGGGGGCAAGGAAATGGCGGACAAAGTGAATAAGTATTTTGCATCAGTCTTCACTGTGGAAGATGCCAGCAGTATGAGAATGGCAGGAGTCAGATGTGTGTGAAATTGCCATTGCCTGGGAGATGTTTCTTGGGAAACTAAAACGTCTGAAGGTAGATTGATCACTTGGACCAGATGGTGTTCATCTAGTGTTTTGAAAGAGGTGGTTGAAGAGAATGTGAAGGTATTAGTAATGAATGATCTTTCAAGAATCACTAGATTCTGGAATGGTTCTGAAAAACTGGAAAATTGCAAATGTCACTCCACTCTTCAGGAAGGGAGAGAGGCAAAAGATAGCAAATTATTATAGGTTGGTTAGTCTGACCTCAGTGGTTAGGAAGATGCTGGAGTTGACTATTAAGGATGTGGTTTTGGGGTACTTGTAGGCACATGATAAAATACGATGTATTTTATCTTGCCTGACAAATCTGTTGGAATTCTTTGAAGAAGTAACAAGCAGGATAGATAAAGGAGAATTGGTGAATGTTGTGTAATTGGATTTTTCAGAAGGCGTTTGACAAGGTGCCACACATGAGGCTGCTTAACAAACTATAAGCCCATGATATCACAGGAAAGATGCTAGCATGGATAAGGTAGTAGCTGATTGGCAGGAGGCAATGTGAGGCAAGAAAGGGAACCTTTTCTGGTTGGCTGCTGGTGACTAGTGGTGTTACACTGGGGTCTATGTTGGGAATACTTTTTACGTTATATGTCAATGACTTGGATGATAGATTTGATTACTTTGTTGCAAAGTTTGTAGTTAATAAGGTAGGAGATTGGGTCTGAGAGGGAAAATGGATCAGCCATCATGACATGGCAGAGCAGACCCAATGGCCATATAGCCTAATTCTGCTCCTATGCCTTATGGTCTTTTTGCTTGTCACCAGGCCTTGAGCTTTCCCATGTTGTGTCTGTAGGACAACCACTACTGTCATGAAATCTGCGAACTTGACAATATGATTACTCAGCTATTTGGCCATGCAGTCATGTGTGAACAGAATGTATAGCAATGGGTTCAGCACACAAACCTGGGGAGCACCTGCATCAAGGATGATGGGGAGTGAGGAGCAGTTGTGCATACTGACTATGCTGAGGTCTGTGGGAAGTCCAACATCCAATTGCACAGTGGTGTATTTCGACAAAGGAACAGAAGTTTGTTCTAACCATTGTTCCAGGTCTGTGGGACAATGATGTTGAATGCCAAACTGAAATCCAAAAACAACATTCTGACATAGTGACCTTGTTTTCTAGGTGTGTCAGGGCTGAGTGCATGACAGCTGCTATGACATTTGTTGTAGAGAGATTCTGTTGGTAAGCCTATTGGTGAGTGTTCAGTGTGGTAGGAATTGAGTTCTTAATATTTGTCATTACCAGCCATTCAAAGTACTGCCTGATGATTGGCAACAGTGCTACAGAGCGATAGTCATTTAATTCTGGTGGTGCGACGTTCATTGGTACCTTGATGATGGAGGCTAATTTGAAGCACTTAGCGACAGCAACCTGAGTGAATGAAATGTTGAAGATGTCCGTGAAGACGCCAGTGAACATCACTCACTGAGTATTTGGCCTGGGATGTTGTCAGGCCTGGCCACCTTACAGGGGTTGACTCTCTGCAGTGCTCTCCTCGCGTCTGCTGCTATTGCATACAGTGGTTGCTTACCTGGAAGGTGGGTAGCTTTTGTAGCCAGTGTTGCATACCTCAAAGCGAAAAGTTTACTGTGTCAGGGAGGGTGGCATCACTGAATTATCACCAACAGAAGGGCTGCAGTAGTTCAAGAAACCTTCATTTTCATATGTATGTAGGGGTAGACAGTAAATGCTGACCTTGACAGTAATCCCACATCCCACAAGAATAACATTTTAAGAATGATCTGTGCTTTATCTTTCCAGTGCACTTGAATTGTGTTTGAGACATACAGCATGAAATCAAACAACATCTGGTGCAGTATTTGCTTCAGTCTGTCTACACTATGGCCTGTTATGTAAAGGCTGCTTAAAATGTCAGGTTCCATTTACATCACTCTAGCTGCATTCACCTGTTGCTTCTGTAATTTTATAATTAATCTCTAGACAGGGCCAATCCCCTTATGACAAGCTCCTTCCATTCACCAACCTTTCAGATGTTGATTAAATGAAATATTTGAAGAGCTCTGCATTCATCTAACAAATCTGTTCCAAGATTAAATACACAAGCTAAGAAGCAGTTTATTCTGAATAGTTATATTATGCTGAGGCATACTTGGCAAATGCTGATCTCTGAAATAGTGTTAGACTTTACCTTAGGAATTGCGTGAGATCATTTAGAAGTTCAGTTAAATAAGATTCATGTAGAAACTTAGCTCTAAAATAATGAAATTTTGGCCACATCAGCATTTTACATACAACATGACAGAACAGAAAAATAAACATCTTCAGCTCATGATATCCATGTTGAACATGATGCCAAATTAAATCAAATGTCTTTTGCCTGCATTCATATTCACGTATCTAAAACTCACTTAAATGCTGTTTGGTATCTGCTTTCACCACTATCCATGGTGACTCATTCCAAGCAGGTACCATTTTGTTTAAAGAAAATACAACTTGCTCTGTACATCACTAATAAACTTTCCATCTCTCACCTTAAATGTACGTCATCCAGTAAAAGAAACAAAATTCTGATTGTCTACCCAACCTATGCCTGAGATTCATTTCCTTGTGGGCATTCATAGTAAATACAAAAATATGTAATAATAATGAATGAGTAATAAATATCAAGAACATGAGATGAAGAGTCCTTGAAAGTGTGTCCATAGGTTGTGATATTAGTTCAGTTTTGGGGGAGAGTGAAGTTATCCTTTATGTTCAAGAGTCTGATGACTGAGAGGTAATAACTGTTCCTGAACCTGACGGTGTGAGTCCTGAGGCTCCTACATCTCCTTCCTGAATGCAGCAGCGAGAAGAAAGCACGGATGGCCTGGATGGTGGAGGTCCTTGACGTTTAATGCTGCTTTCCTGATGGCACTCCATGTGGATGTGCTCAATGGTGGGAAAGGCTTTACCCGTGGTGGACTGGGTTATTCACTACTTTTTGTAGGCTCTTCCATTGAAAGGCATTGCTGCTTCCATACCAGGCCTTGATGCAACCAGTTAATGTAATACTTTCCACCTCACATCTATAGAAGTTTGTCAAAGGACTGTAAGTTGTCTCTTCCTGTAATCATTAATTGGCTCCTTGGTCTTGCTGACATTGAGTGAGAGGTGGTTGTTGTGACATCACTCAGCCAGATTTTCAGTCTCCCTCCAATATGCTAATTTTGTCACACCTTTGATTCAGCCAATGATGGTGGTGTCATCAGAAAACTTAAATATGGCATTGTAGCAGCCTCACAGTCAGAAGTATAAAGCAAGTAGAGCAAGAAGCTGAGCTCACAGTCTTGTGGTGCAGCAGTGCTGATGGTGATTGTGGAGGAGGTGTTGCCAATCCAAACTGATTGAGGATGCAGTAGTTCAGAAGAAGTATATTTACAAGTTTGGTCAGCTGCCCGCAAAATGTCAGTTTTTTTACCAGTGTTTTCTTGAGCTCATATCCTCTAATCCATGTGGCATCCAGGTAAAGCTCTTCTGTATCCTTTACTAAGTTTCCACATCCTTTCTGTAATGGAATAACTAAAATTGAACACCATATTTCAAGTCTGGCCTAACTGAAGTTGCATGAAGTTATACAGAACATGACTTCCCGACTCTTATAGTTAATACCCTGATCAGTGAAGCATGTCATACACCACTTGAGGGAGCTATGGACCTGGAACCCAAGACCCTTTTGGACATTAATCTTGTTAAGGGTTCAGCTGTTAACTGTACTTTTATATGAGACCTTGCATTTGCCCAAATGAAGCTCCACCTGCTGTTTTCCCACCTTTATCTGTAACTGGTCTATATTCTGCATCTGTCCTTTGACAATCACCTTCACATTTCACGTTGATCTAAATATTTTTGCTTGACAAATAGTTACCAAAGTAGTTGTGAGGCAGTTGAAGGGAAAGAGCTGTCCTCGGTACTTATCAAAGGTGTGTTTGAAGGTAATTTCACAGATGCAACTCTTGTGTAGGCTATGCCGACAATGATATGAGTGATAATGGATCAGCTTTTGGTGTGAGGCCACTGATAGGTAGCTCATGAGCTATCAGCTATGAGCTTGGACCCCTGTAACCATATTGTCAGAATGGGAAAGGAATATTCAAGTAACAGGTGAGATGTCTTTGGAAATAATAGTCTCTCAACATATGCCAAGATCAACTGTCAGGTGTTTTGCCCATAAAGGTATGCAGGTCTCCTTTTCAACCCATTGCAATTTTCTAGCTGTAAGGCCATTCCTTTGCTTTGTCTCAGTGAACATAATTTTTATAAAAACTTGCATTTTCTGTGCAGGGAAATAACCTGATGACAGTAAATACTTCAGGCTTTTCTTTTGGGATGGCCCGTGCTTTCATTAACCTGGCTCTGTTCCGCTTGCTTTTCTTTGAGTACATCTTTATTAATCCTTGCTCTTATTAAGAGTAGGAGGGGCTGCTAGGTATTGTATGCTTAAGTGTGCAAGGTGGGTGTCAATTAGGTGCGAGGTTTAGAACTGTGTATGAGTGGGAGTGGAGGGCTTGGTAGGCAGTGGTGTGTTGCCTCCAGGCAGGGGGTGTTAGCATGCTCAGTGTTAATGGGGGCTTTGACCAGGGTCACTGGAGGTGCCTTCCTTTGCGGGATATCATTAGCATTAGGGGATGGGATGAGGGGCTGGAGTTGGGAGAGGGTTATGAGAACAAACAGCTGAATTATTTTCACAATAGGAATAGTGACATTGTTGCAACTGCATGTTTTTTGATATACAGCATTGCATGAATTCTGCAAACTAGAGCACATCTATATGTTCAAAATATAGCTTCTTATTATAAACTGACTTCCAAACAACATTTGGAACACATTTTAGTTGTCAAAATGGCAAGTCTGATGGAAGAGTTCAATGCAAGCAGGAACTGGCTGCCAGTTGTAATCTAGCTGGTGTCATTCTCAACACTCTGCAGGAAGATTCAAGGACCAAACCTACTCCATAGAATGGAGAACAAGTCTGTTTTTGTACTCTGCCCTGGTATTAAGGGAGTGCACAATCTCAGGACTGTTGAATTTTGGATAAAACGATTTAATTTTGGATCTATCTGTGCTCAGATCTTTATAAAAATCCCATGGCACTACTTTTATGAAGAGGATATCAGTTATCCTTGGTGTTACACCAATGTTTATTGCTTAATCCACATTTGTAAAGCAGATTATTGATGTCTCAGCAATTATGGTAATTTGTGAGAATTTGCTCTTCCCACAATTGGCTTCTCTACTTTGCAAAATATACACAGTAATTTGGAGTGTTCTATGCATCAACTACCATATGAATGCAAATTTTTTTAATGGATAGTGGAATATATTCTTAATATTTGTTCCTCTTTAGATGACCTGGTACAAGTTTCCAAAACACCAAGCAACACTAACGTTTTTTTCAGTGTACTAATAGGTGACTTGCTGTATTGACCAATAAACAAATCTCCTTTGATATATTGTCACCACAAGGGGGTGCATTAAGCTAAAATATACTGACCTGTCAGCAGCTTGATTAACAAAATTGTTACAAAGTTTAGAAGAAATCCATTAACATAATTTTCATTAAATTTGATTAAACATTTGAACTCGTGCCAGGAAGATTAAAAGTTGAAAGCTATGGGAAATACATGAAATACCTTTATCAAAGGTAGATAGATATTCCAGATCAAGTTTCAGTCTTGAAGGATTGCCCTATGGGTATGTTCTCCATTTTAACAATTCTTCATTAGTAGCATTGAATGTCTTCTAGGCATATTTTCCAAAAATGACAATGCTTATGAATGACATATTGCTCTCAAATGCAGCAATGTGGTTTTGTAAAGCATAAATATGTATTTTGAAAATCTAGCTTACAGAAAATTCATTGCAACAATGTCAAAAGTAGCAAAGGGGTGTTTTGGTCTGTGTATTGGTTTAATGTCACTAAAGTTTCAAGCTTAAAGTTTATGGCAAGTATCTTGTCATAATTTTATATTTTATTATTTAAAGCCTTAGACTATGGCTGAAAATGTCAAGATTAGATATAGTGTAATAATATTGGAAGAGACTTAAGAAACATCTGGAGGTAGATATTGGTTGAATGATAGGTCAATGTTGCGGAAACTCTCCTTCTTTGGCTGGTGTCACCATTACTTAGTGCATGTTGTCATCGGTTCATACACTGGCTAAGACAATGACATAGTACATTGTCAATTTTGACTTCTCGACAAGATAGTGAATGACATCTGCCCAAAACTGCTTGTCAGATGTCCAATAGCAAATTAGTGACACCGTCCTCAGAAGGGGTATGGGAGAATGTGATTTCTGCAGGAATGGATCAGATTAAAAGCCCGTAAGTCGGCAGAGAATGATTATAATTATAAGTGTAAACTTTGGGAAGCCAAGCAATTTAATAGCCTAGCCAGGCAGGTCTTTAAAAGAGTAATCCAACTTAGCCTGCTTGGCAGTTTGGTGAGATGCCCCTATCATTAAAGGCTGGTTCTTCACTTTGAACTTTCAGTAAAACAAGAGTAACGTCCATGCATAGGGTATGGCCAAAGTTTGATTCCTTCATTTCCCCAGTTCAAGAAAATCACATCTCTCCTTCTGAGAAGAAAATACACATTTTAAATCAAGAAAATCTGAGTCATTAGTTTGGAGAAACTTGAACACAAGCTGTTTCTTTATTTAATCAGATGTTTGAGGTGAACAGTTTGCTTCAACTTGACTTCATCTTTTGCTGGTCAAGTCAGTACCTGCAACATCCCCACGTGACATCATTATCAGTGACAAAATGCTTGCTCATCTGTGATTCATTTCCCCCTGCAATTTTGCAAGATGAATGTTTGAGAAGCGGTACATAGCCTATCCTAGCATGTAATTTGGAGGTCTTCATTTGATATTTAAACATTCATCTTCCTGCAATGTTACTTGTTTCTTCTACTTCCTGACACAAGGGCAGCATTACAATTTATTATCTTTCTTCCCATTTAAACTGAGATCAGCTACAGAAGACCAGTACAAGATTCAGACTTGCTGATTTGATTAAAAGAAAAACTTGCATTTAAAAATATCAGGTTGCAGCAAAAACCTTCTAAGCTAAGTTACATACTTTGACATTACACTGTTATGTAGGAAATGAGGCAATGAATCTGTCCATTTGCCTTACAGAGAGCAATGAGATAAAAGGCCAGTTAGCATGATTTAGCAAAATTGGTTAAAGGACTTTTTCCCCCTCAAATAAACTATGGGATCTTCTAATATTGCCTACCTTTGTCACTGGTGCCAATATGTGCCTGCTCCTCTAACTGAGGAATCCCCTATCACTTCTCCACTCCTGGTTTCCCCCCTTCCCTCTGAACCACAGACTCAATGCCGGAGACCCATTTTCTGGACAATGGATTCATCTTTTCAGCACAAGATAATTTAACTGATAACCTGTCACGATGAAAGTAAAACAATTACATTTAAGGAAATGATTTTTGTTTTCAGTCTAAAGCCACTTTTATCAAATGAATACCAATCTGCAGTGTTTGAATGAATTGCTATTCTTCAATCTGAAGTTCAAAGAAATCAATAGAAATACTCTATTCTAGTTTTTGACATACCATCTGAAATATTCTAGGCTTTTTACAATTTTAAATTCACTGTATTAGGTAACAGATACCTTTTTGTATATAAGATAACCACACATTGGTCAAGCAGCTCACACTAAGAGTTAAGAGATGACGTGCACCAGCTCTTCACAAATTCAGTGTCCTCATGCTTGAATAACTCTTTAAAGAAACAAGTGACAATACAATCAATTGTAAAAGTATTTATGTAGGACAAGACCATCTGCTTGGCAGGCACCCAATTTTTCTTCCTAAATATTAATTTCCTTTTTCATTAATGGCTACTTTTCCAAGAGCTTCTGCATAGACAACAAACAGGAACCAAGGCAGTAATGCTTATATTTTATAATTGAACTACAATTACCTGTACATATTACAAATTTAATACATCTTCTCAATCTTTATGTTTACGTACTGTAGAATAACATCCTGCTACATTTTCTAAAGTAAATTTTCACATAAATCTGAGGAGCATGTTCATTGGGGTGAAGGTCAGAACCTCCATAGCAACCAATTAAGCAGCATTGGACAAGATTTCAACAAACAATTGGACCCTGCAGTTTTTGGGCAAATTTGTGAAAAAGGACACCAGGCTGAGTGGTGTTACAACTAGCTCATGCTGAACATCAACAAAACTAAAGATCGTTGACTTCAGGAAAGAGGAGGACAAACATAGGGCACTCTACACTGGGAAATTGGCAGGTGGACTATCATTAGCTTTACATTCCTGGGCACTGCTATATTGGATGACCCGTCCTGGGTCATATTATTGCAATTTGAAAGAAAGTACACAAAACCCTAATGACTAAGTTTAGCAATACGAGGATCACTTCAACCAATTTGCAGTAAGATGCACTTTCTTGTTCTAATTGTGTTCTTTCTTGCAAAAATTGTTTAATTCATATTTAACTTTTTCTTGAAAATACTGCTTACATGATGTAATATTCCTGTGATACTGCTGCAAACCAGTTTTTCACTGCACCTGTGCATATGACAAGAACTCTATTTTAACTTTCAGTCATTTTGTCAAGTGCAAGAAGTGGGGCAAGAATTCTGCTTTTGTTGGTCTCTACAATACGACCATTCAAGATCATTTCATCCAAGATGACATGAACTTTATCTAAATTAAACATGATCTGAATAATGCAGAAGTTAAAGAGAATGATAAACTGAAAAAACAGTCACAAAACACAATCAAATTTCCAAATAGAGCATGCTGATGTACACCAGTAACCCACTAAAGAAGCATTCTGATGTGCAGGTTGGTTTTGGAATCTCACTGCTACCTAATATATTGAACTGCATTGTAAATATTGAACCCACTTGGGTTATAATGCTTGAAGTGCTGGCTACAGAAAATACTTGACCATCTAACTCACATTTTTTAAATAAAAAAAACATTCTTGCATCGCTCATGTGACAATGAAGGGCAAGATAAAAAATTAAATCCTTAAATGGCAAAATGGTGGAGAGCATTGGTAATCGACTATGATTTTCTTTTACACAATTGCTCCAATAAAGTCAAACAGATTGTTGTTTGAATGAGACCATGGTCAGAAGGAGCCGCACGTGTTCAGACTTCATAAATACAAACCCCATTTCCAGAAAAGTTGGGATATTTTCCAAAATGCAATAAAAACAAAAATCTGTGATATGTTAATTCACGTGAACCCTTATTTAACTGACAAGAGTACAAAGAAAAGATTTTCAATAGTTTTACTGACCAACTTAATTGTATTTTGTAAATATACACAAATTTAGAATTTCATGGCTGCAACATACTCAACAAAAGTTGGGACAGAGTTAAAATAAGATTGAAAAGTGCACAGACTATTCAAGTAACACCGGTTTGGAAGACTCCACATTAAGCAGGCTAATTGGTAGCAAGTGAGGTATCATGGCTGGGTATAAAAGTAGCGTCCATCAAAGGCTCAGTCTTTGCAAGCAAGGATGGGTCATGGCTCAACCCTTTGTGCCAAAATTTGTGAGAGAATTGTTAGTCAGTTCAAAAGGAACATTTCCCAACGCAAGATTGCAGAGAATTTAGGTCTTTCAACATCTACAGTACATAATATTGTGAAAAGATTCAGAGAAATCAGAGATATCTCAGTGTGTAAAGGGCAAGGTCGGAAACCACCGTTGAATGCGCGTGATCTTCGAGCCCTCAGGTGGCACTGCCTAAGTCATGCTACTGTGACAATTATAGCTACCTGGGCTCGGGAGTACTTCGGAAAACCATTGTCACTTAACACAGTCCGCCGCTACATCCAGAAATGCAACTTGAAACTGTATTATGCAAGGAGGAAGCCATATATCAACTCTATGCAGAAACACCGGCGGGTTCTCTGGGCCCGAGCTCATCTCAGATGGACTGAAAGACTGTGGAACCGTGTGCTGTGGTCAGATGAGTCCACATTTCAGGTAGTTTTCGACAAAAAATGGGTGTCAAGTTCTCCGTGCCAAAGATGAAAACGACCATCCTGATTGCTAACAGAGAAAGGTGCAAAAGCCAGTATCTGTGATGGTATGGGGGTGTATCAGTGCCCACAGCATGGGTGAGTTGCATGTATGTGAAGGTAGCATTGACTCTGAGGCGTATATTAGGAAAACAGAGAGACATATGTTGCCATCAGGGTGACGTCTCTTCCCGGGACGTCCATGCTTATTTCAGCAGGACAATGCCAGAACACATTCTGCACGGGCTACAACAGCGTGGCTTTGTAGACACAGAGTGCGTGTGCTTGACTGGCCTGCTGCCAGTCCAGATCTATCACCTATTGAAAATGTATGGCACATCATGAAGAGGAGAATCAGACAACGGAGACCACGGACTGTTGAGCAGCTGAAGTCTTATATCAAGCAAGAATGGACAAAATTTCCAATTGCAAATCTACTACAATTAGTATCCTCAATTCCAAAACAATCAAAAAATGTTATTAAAAGGAAAGGTGATGTAACACAATGGTAAACATGCCTCTGTCCCAACTTTTGTTGAGTGTGTTGCAGCCATCAAATTCTAAATTTGTGTATATTTACAAAATACAATTAAGTTGGTCAGTAAAACTATTGAAAATCTTTTCTTTGTACTTTTGTCAGTTAAATAAAGGTTCACGTGAATTAACATATCACAGATTTTTGTTTTTATTGCATTTTGGAAAATATCCCAACTTTTCTGGAAATGGGGTTTGTATATATAATGGAACTATATATATAGGAAATACATCCTGCACATTTTGAATACCATCATTCCACATGAGGTGAGGAACAGCTGTTGGAATATAAAACCTCTATGGGTAAAATAGCTGATATGTAATCACTTCTGGTCATATTCAGAAATGAATGCTTTGCCTGCTGCTGGGATATGTGGTTCCTATTACTGGACATCACTACAGGTGACCTCCACATTTCAAGAGGGTTGTATTATCAGCAGAAGGTCTGTATTGTAATTTTCCATAATGCAAAGCATGGCATCTGTGCTTTTGTCAAGAAACAGGAGCTATAAAAAAAAATTATTTATTTACACTTTTCCTCACAAATTCCATGATAGCAAATTTTATTCCATGCCTTAAATTTTTGGATAGTGAATAGTGAGTTGTGCAAGAGCATATTTTCATAACCTAAAAAGCTATAATGCAGGGATCGCCTGCTTTTAACATGGGTATTTAAGTGATTATGGCCCTTAAATCTAAGACAAAGTCAACTACAATTAACTCAAGGCAAAAGGATACATCCAACTCACACTGCAAAAGAAAAACAAAAGAGGATTAGAGAAAAAACATAGAATTTTCTTTTCTCTTGGTATTTAAACAAACCTGCTATAATTTGAATGAACACCATGAGCTGTGCAGAACCTGCAGCATAAAGGAGCTGATTGTGCTATCATCATATCACCAAGATACACAAACTAATTTCATTACAAATTGAACTTCTTATCAATCACCACTTCTATTTACAGAGGAACTTTGATATAGTAGAGCCAAATACATACAGGAATCAGCTCCAGAGCCAGAAAAGGATCAGAGGAATAGCAAAAAAACTCAATGGACTTAAGGCTGCTTTTAAAGGTAGAGGAAAAAGTTGGAGCAGGTTTAAGAAAGGAATTCCAGAAGTACAGGACACATGATCTGTAGCTAATGGTGAAATCTAGTAAGTGGCTGCATTAAAATATCAGAGAGTTTGGGCTGGGCTGTGGGGCTTGGAGAATACAGTCAGCCCTCCTTATCCGCGAGGGATTGGTTCCGGGACCCCTCGTGGATACCAAAAAACGCGGATGCTCAAGTCCCTTATTCAACCTGTCTCAATACAGTGGACCTTAGGACCCAGCGGAACCCCAGACCTTATTTAACCTGTCTCAGTATGGTGGACCCTAGGACCCAGCAGAACCCCAGACCTTATTTAACCTGTCTCAGTATGGTGGACCCTAGGACCCAGCGGAACCCCGGAACTTATTTAACTTGTCTCAGTGCAGTGTACCCTAGGACCCAGCGGAACCCCGGACCTTATTTAACCTGTCTCAGTGCGGTGGACCCTAGGACCCAGCAGCGAAGCTCTGAATCTGCAGTGCTTCTGTTCACGAAAATAATCACGACCATGATTGCAAATAAAGTAATAAAGTGATAGGAAAGAGGTGAAATGCCATCGGTCATTGGAAAAGCGTTGGGCTACAGTCGGTCAACGATTGGAACAACTTTAAAGGATAAAGTGAGAAAGGCCCTGCCCCAATGAAAGCTACAATTACTAAGCAATGCAGTGGTTTGATGATTGGGTTTTGGGTTTTTGATCCTCCACATCAACCAGGCACGGATTTCCCAAGCCCGGCACTGAAACATATGTTTCTTAAGTGTTTTATATGCATAGAAAGGTAAAATATATACTATATACTAAGACTAACACGCTAAATAATACCAGATGTACCTGTTCCAACTTACTTAGTAAGAGAACTTTTGTTTTTTTTTCGATCCTGATCCATGATAACCTACACACATCCTCCTGTATACTTTAAATCATCTCTAGGTTACCTATAATACCTAATACAATGTAAATGCTGCATTGTTTAGGGAATAATGACAAGAAAAAAAGTCTGTACAGTCAGCCCTCCTTAGCCGCGAATTCTGCATGCGCAAATTCAACCAACAGCGAATCACGAAAACCCGTTCATTCGAGCATGTACAGACTATTTTTTCTTGTCATTATTCCCTAAACAATACGGTATAACAACTATTTTACATAGCATTTACATTGTATTAGGTATTATAAGTAATCTAGAGATGTTTGAAGTATACGGGAGGATTTGCGTGGGTTATTGTAGATCGGGATTGAAAATAATCATAAGTTCTCTTACTAAGTAAGTTGGAACAGGTACATCCGACATTATTTAGCGTCAGTTAGTCAAAAGTTTGTCTTCATATATAGAATATATTTTACCCTTCTATGCATATAAAACACTTAAGAACGTATGTTTCAGCGCTGGGCTCGGGAACAGAAGTTCCCGAGTTTGATCTAGTGTCAGATCATTCCCGAGTGCGCTCTCCACCGTGCCGGGTTAATGTGGAGGATCAAAAACCCAAAACCACAAAACCACAAAACTCAGTAATTAAACCACTGCGTTACTAGTAAAATTGTTCCAATCATTGACCGATTTAGCCGAACGCTTTTCCAATGACCAATGTCGTTTCACCTCTTTCCGATCGCTTTATTATTTCCACTTTATTTTCAATCGTTGTTGTGATTATTTTCGTGAACAGAAACACTGCGGTTTCAGATCTCTGCCACTGGGTCCTAATGTCCACCGCACTGAGACAGGTTAAATAAGGTCTTGGGTTCTGCTGGGTCCTAAGGTTGTAAGGTCCACCGCATTGAGACAGGTTGAATAAGGGACTTGAACATCCGCGAATTTTGGTATTCGCAGGGGGTCGCAGAACCAATCCCTCGTGGATAAGGAGGGCCAACTGTACATGCTTGAACAACAAGTGCTGGAAGAGCACTTCCAGGTTTTCTCGATTCACGGTTGGTTGAATTTGCACATGAACAACTCGCGGATCAGGAGGGCCAACTGTACTGAAATAGGATGTATTGCAAAATACAGGGATCAGCTGGCTTCTCAGGATTATGTTCTATCTAGCTCAAAAATGAGTTAATTCTTCAATTAGAGATTAATAGACAATAGACAACAGACAATAGATGCAGGAGTAGGCCATTCGGCCCTATAAGCCAGCACCGCCATTCAAAGTGATCATGACTGATCATCCACAATCAGTACTCCATTCCTGCCTTCTCCCCAGATCCCTTTTATTGTACACTCTTGTAATGTACTACCCATGGATATTCAAAAGTAAATCCACGGAGCGATGCACACAAAGGGGATCCTGGGTCAAGGGGAAACAGGCAGGAAAGTGGAAGAGGCACAGCTTCTTACTGAATGGCAGCGAAGGTTCAGGGGTCTCTAACACATATGGGGTAGAGATGGCTGATGGGATATGTGGTTGGGGTAGTGCACTCCTCATGCTTATTCTGAGCATCTGTGTGTACCTGTCAAATGAACTTGAGAATCTTTGTGCCACTCCCAGTGCTCCTTCTCCACTTTGAGCAGTCACTGGGGATGCTGTACATTTTCACTGGGGCTTTGGTTTTTATTTTTTTTAAATTTTAATTCGAGATACAGTATGGAATAGGCATTTCCAGCCCTTTGCGTTGCACCACCCAACAACCCATCGATTTAACCTTTACCTTAGCCTAATCACGGGACTATTTGCAATACCAATTAACCTACTAACTGTTATTTCTTTGAAAATTTAGGAGGAAACCCACCTACCCACAGGGGAAAAAATGTACAAATCTGCTTACAGAGGATGCCTGAATTGAATTCTGACTCTGAGCTGTAATAATGTCATGTTAACTGCTATGATACTGTGGCGCCCCAGTAGCCGGTGAATCTGTTGAATGAATCTATTCCTCTGTCAGACAAGCTCAGAACAGCGAGTCTGTTTGGGAGTCTGGTGTCAACTGAGTCAGCCAAGTGCAATAGAGGGTCTCCTAACTGAGTCAGCTGAGTGCAATACAGGGTCTCCTAACTGAGTCAGCAGAATGCAATACAAGGTCTCCCAAATGAGTCAGCCGAGTGCAATACGGGGTCTCCCAACTGAGTCAGCAGAGTGCAATACAGGGTCTCCCAACTGAATCAGCCAAGTGCAATACAGGGTCTCAAGTCAGCTGAGTGCAATATGGGGTCTCCTAACTGACTCAGCAGAGTGCAATAGGGGGTCTCCTAACTGAGTCAGCAGAATGCAATACAAAGTCTCCCAAATGAGTCAGCCGAGTGCAATACGGGGTCTCCCAACTGAGTCAGCAGAGTGCAATACAGGGTCTCCCAACTGAGTCAGCCAAGTGCAATACAGGGTCTCAAGTCAGCTGAGTGCAATATGGGGTCTCCTAACTGAGTCAGCAGAGTGCAATAGGGGGTCTCCTAACTGAGTCAGCAGAGTGCAATAGGGGGTCTCCTAACTGAGTCAGCTGAGTGCAATATGGGGTCTCCTAACTGAGTCAGCAGAGTGCAATAGGGGGTCTCCTAACTGAGTCAGCAGAGTGCAATAGGGGGTCTCCTAACTGAGTCAGCAGAGTGCAATACGGGGGTCTTGGCTTGGGAGAGGAAGCTGATGTCCTACTACTCATTCTTCCAGTGTGTCTGGAGGAGTTTCTGCATGCAGTGTTGGTTGTAGGCAGTCCAAGTCTACTGCCATAGTTCTGCTTAGGGTATGAGACATGATATATATTGTCTGACTTTGGACAAGTTGAAGTTCATAACCATTGACTGGTTTTAAAGTGTAAAACACTTTGTAATGATTACATTTTCTTAAACAGAGCTGCTGTGGAAGATTATGAAGCTTTCTGAGGTGGCAAAACAACTTTTGACTTGAGCATATGCAGCATGTGAGGTGATTGAGCAAGTGCCACACTGTTGTGGCAAGTACACAAGATGTTTCAGACTGAAGTTTCATTCGAAAGGAACGCTAATATCTACTCTCCATTCTTTAAGAATACATTTACATATTGATGTCAAGATGGTGTTTATCTTGAAAGAAAAGAGTGAATTTTTCAAACTATACTTAAATTGTATGGGATAATTGATCATGGCATTTTTACTTTGATTGCCTTATTCTGACTATAGTGACTAGCATTTGTCACTAAAATAACAGAATATCAGTAAGTAGAATCAAAGCGAGCACAAGAATGAAAATAAACAAGTTAATCGAGTTTATCCTGCTGGTACCCAAAATCATTGGCAAGGTACTTCAACATGAATTGCTTTTCCACTAAATGCCTGTTGAATTCCTCTTAAGGCTATTATTATTATTATTATTATTGTTTTCTTAGTTATGCACAGACTAATGCTGTGGCCTGAATTGTGTTTCTTCATATTCCTTTCATGACTCTATGAACTGTGCTGGTATACCACCATGGAACAAATACAATTGCCCAGTAATTATTTCTTTTGCAGTGATTAACAGTGTTCTTTAATGACTCACCACTCTGCTGAAATATTTGTCCAAAACTTCAACAAAATTATGTATAAGTTCATACACTGCCAGTTCATTCTGAAAAACAAAATTAGTTGACTTCGTTAATTGTTTTTCAATGTTGTTGGTAATTTGGGTGGCTGCCTTTCATGTGGGAGTGAAGAAATGTCATGAACAGTTCCAATGAAAATCAAGAACTCCTCCAGAATAAAGTAAAACAAAAATTTGCCATTATCAGAAATGTTAAATAATAACAAAACAATTGCTTGTTAGGTGGCATTTGGGGAGAAGGGGGGAGAGAGAGGGGTGGGGTGAGATAAATTTTCAGATAGATGACATTTTATTTGAAATTTGAACCATTTGGATGAAAGGTCGCCAACCAAGATCTTTATCTTAGCTTCTCTGAAGCTTCAACATTTTCTGTTTTTTGTTCAAATAAAGTATTATCAGACAGATTGAAAAGGTGAGGATTGAAATAAACAGATGTTGCTTGCAAGAATAATAATTGGAATGGGTT
This sequence comes from Hypanus sabinus, assembly GCF_030144855.1. Lineage (NCBI taxonomy): Eukaryota > Metazoa > Chordata > Chondrichthyes > Myliobatiformes > Dasyatidae > Hypanus > Hypanus sabinus. Next base: position 143,611,865 of record NC_082707.1, on the reverse strand, counting down.
TGTCTTCTGTAATTTTTAATTTATTCTCAATGTCAATGTTACTGACATGACTACCATTTCACACGATCTAACTGTCCTGCTTGACGGTTACCTTCAATAGTGGCAGCCACCTGGAAAGGTTCCTGTAGAATAGAGTTCTATTTTTTCTAATGGTTTTCAAAAAGAATTCTCAGTAACAATGGTATGGTAATTAATTCAAATACAAGTCATATACTCTAAGTATGGTAAATGCTTTAGGATATTAGAATTATTTTGATATTTTACAGCAATATAACAACTTATACCAGGTTTTACAAATTATTTTATAGATAAATTTAAAGACCCCAACAGCCAAGGATTCCCATTCTCTAAATGAATAACTTCAAAATGATAACAGGGTGTTTATAAGCAAAATTTACTGATGATTATAGAAAACTTATGGCAGATTGCATGAGGTGTCTAAGAGTGAGTTTTATGGACTAAGCAGTTCATACAGCAAATGCAATTTAATGCATGAATCGGTTGTGATGGTCTTTGATGGTTCCTCAGCATTAGAAAACCCCCAAATGTAAATCTGACAAAGGAATTCCACCCTGCCAGAATCAGTTGCAGTCACAGAGATGGAAAGTCTCAAATGTTCAACATTAAACTATCAGTGAGCTATAGAGATACAACTCAGCAAATAGCCCTTTAGCACACAGAATCCAATTGAATCACCAACCACCATTTAATTAATTCACATAATTTTCCCCACATTCTCATGAACTTCCCCATATTCTATCACTGACCTACAAACTAGAGGCAATTTACTTATTACTGGGGGGCAAGTTAACCTATCAACTTGCACGTCTTGTAATATGAGAGGAAAGCAGAACATCAAGAGTAAATCTACATGGTCACAGAGACTCCACAACAGCCAAAGTCTCATGCATATTCTGAGTTGCCTATCCAAGAAAATTTCTACTCAGAAAACTGGCCTTTGCCTTCCGAATGCAAGTACCCTCCCATAGGAGAGACACAAAAGATTGCAGATGCTGGAATCTGGAGCATCTCAGTGGACTGGACTGGAAGGGAAAAGAACTACTGAAGCTTTGCACTGAAACCCTGCCTCAGGTCTGAAAATTGAGAGGAAAGGAAGCTGGGAGGGTAGAAGTGGAGACAGAGGCTGGGACATGAGGAGCACAAAGACTACAGGTGCTAGATTCCGATAAGTAAGAAAGGTGACAATAGGAACCATTCAAATGAGAAAGGCGGATGGACCCAAAGGAGGGGGGGGGGGGAATCCAGTAGATGGCGTGTGTGGAGACAGATGATGTATGGAGACAGGAGAGGGAGGTGGATACCGAAAAATGAATTTTTCTGGCTGCAGGTATAACGTGCACGAATTATGCATGAATTGAGTTTTAAGACTCAAAGGGGCGACAGACATGGTGCATTCAGGTTTTCCTCAGGCACCAATCAATTACCTTGATTTATGCCCATTTTAACTTCTAATCTGCTTAAAGGGGGTCCTTGCGATAAAGTTTTAAGGGAATTGGGGGATTCTCAGATTCCTGTAAATAATGGGTTAAGGTTGAGTACCGACTGAGTCTGTGTATTCTGGTTTGTGAATGGCTACAGCATGTTTAAGATAATGTCTCACAGCTGCTTCATTGGAGCAAGATAAGGGTTAAAGCTCACACAGATCCACAAAAGATGTCTCCTGATTTTTCACACCTTCTGGTTTCGACAAAAGGTGGTTGCTCATGGAGCTAAGACAGGACATTCCTTTCTTAATGAAAGCTTAAATTTGGTGGAGCCTCTTACCCAAGTTATTAAGTTTTGCTCTATTTGAGTAGCAATGTCTATCGAACTGATTGTTCTTTTGTATCGGTGACCTTATAAATTGTAATAATTCAGGAAGTCGAGCAGTGAACTTGTTTGAATCGCCAGATGGATGAGAACACTTCTCCCCCTGACGTTGGGACCAAGTTCCTTCGCCAGCTGAGCTCAAAGAAATACACTGGTGAGAAGATAAGTAACAATCTTTTTGTGCTGTGGTTATTTGGTCCAGCGAATTTAAGTTTACACTTAAGTCCTGAAAAATGTTGTCTCATTTTTACTATTTACTGTACCAGCAGTTATGGTCAAAATGACAATAAAAGTGAATTGACTAGAATTGATTGACTTGGATGTCATGGTGTTGGCAAAATGAAAAAAGGAAAATATTGGGTTTTCATAATTTAATTATCAATTAGTAGAAAACTGTACAGATTTAAGCAATTGTGCACGTTTGTCAAAATACTGTTTGGGTTGCTAATGATGAAAAGTGATTGAGTACATCTATTTACATGACACAATTGTGGATAGACTTGGGTGAGTGCAAAGATAAGTGTCATCTTCCACAGCAGTGTGAGTGGACAGAACCACATAGTGGGAAAATGGTTCATTATTCTAAGAATGAAGAAAAGCAAACTAAAAGATTTTGTCTTGGAAAAAAAAGTTGTGTGACATATTGAATATTTCTGCTGAAATATTCAACTGAATACTGGGAAGAAGAGAGAAAAGCTTGATTAAGCATAAGTCGGAAGGCTTAAAGAAATTCCAGGTTGTTCACAACTAATGATGATACCAATGGATGTTTGCTCTTCAGTGGTAGAAAGGTAACAATTACAGCTTATAACTCAGGAGTTTCATTATACTGTCTTTCAAATTAGGCTTAATGTCTCACACAGTCATTGAGAATGTTTGCACAAAAATCACAGCACAAAATTGTACAGGTATTACCCAAAGTCTGCACCATTCAGGAGGGGCTGCACATGTATGATGACATTCCAATTTGGTAAAGATTATACACATGTTTTACTCAAATAGTTCAGGATGCTGAAATATTAATTAATATCACAAGTATAAGAAATAATGTTGCAATTTTTAGTCACCTTTTTCCATTACATACTGTAAGCTGAGGTGTGGGGTTGTATATTGAAAAATACAGTATATAGAAGATAGAGAAAACACAGCCAAAAGAATTATTGAAGTTCGGCACATATTGATTCAATCCGAATGGCAAATACTGTTTACCTCTGAGTCATCGATCCCAATTACAACGAAGAGTGCAGCATACTGACGATAAACAAGCTTAAAATCCTTATACTCAACAAAGGAACACTGGAGGAAAGACCAAAAGCATCTTTAAAAATTTTATAGCCTTAAATAGTCACATTACTTTTTCAAATGTAAAAACCTTTTTAAGTTATATTGCTGAAGTGTTTTCTTCCCCTTATTAGTTAATTGGAGCCACGCATTACATCCTAATCTCAACAACTGGACCACAATGTGTAATGTTCTATCAAAGTGGACAGTCAGGCTTTTCTAGCTTCACGGATGCCTCTTCCACTTTTAGCACTTATCACCAAATTATTCACATTTTGTTAAGGAATGTTTGACTTTTCCACTACATCTAAATTTTCCTACCATCTTTGTCCTTTATAAGGAATGCTTCTCACCAATTCTACCCTGCAAACCCAAGATGGTGTATGTGGCTGTTATAACTTGCTAAAACAATAAGCTCCAATCCAATGTTGCCCTTTTATAGCGGTACTATACAAGATATATCAACGCAGTACAGACATAAGCAATTATATGGATTCAGTAACTAAATAAAAGTGTTAAACTTTTACCTGATCTTTTGTGCGTGATAGGCATTTCTTAATTACATCTGCTTCCAACAATGTCCTCTTCTGGATTTCCGCAGGTTCATAATACCTACAGAGTCTTACTTGCCCTTGTCTATTCATCAAGAGGAAGAACTTAATCATTTTGTAAATCTCAAAAGAAAGCCAAATAAGTGCTCCTTTTATTTTTCTTTCATAGTATTTCTGAAAACACAACAAAAATAAATAATTAAACTTATCTTTGGGATGCAGAACAATTCTCGGCTTTGTAAATTAGATTTTCTTTATGTTAAAACAAGTATATTTAAATATGCTTACCATAATTTTAATGTTTATTGGTAAAACCATATAATCATTTACAATAATGTTCACACAATTCCTGCTGACGTGCTCTGTAAACGTAGAAAATTTGATTCATGCACTCATCTGAGAGCAGATGAGTTCACCATGGGTCTAACAGATGCAAATTGTGTTTGGTTTTCAGTGGCAGCTCTTCAACAATATACACTTTAATTGCAGTGTCTGCTTTTGTGAGGTCAGAAAACAACCTTGCAGAGCCTAAAGAAATGATAATTTAAACTAAGTACAACAATGTGAAGGACTGTCAATTTTTAATACCATGATGGAATGATCAGATTCAAACTGAATTCAGTTGGAGTAGGCCAGTGAACTGCAAGAGTTCTGAAAATGAAAAAAAATTCTCATGTGCCTTCTATTACAACAGGAAGAGTTGTAGGAATGACAATGAAACAAATGATTATCTGTTTTATTTAATACCAGAAAGCATTAGTGGCATCTTCTGCCCTTGCCATAAGATCAGGAAGTGCACAAGATGCCACTAATGAAAACTGAAGAAATGCTCCTGCTGCATAATGTATCCGTCAAAAGTCATACAATTTAACAAGAGCATGCTGATTACTTTGCAAAAACAAAATAATAGGAAAACAAATTCTCAATACCTTCTTCAGCATTACTGTGCAATACTATGAAATGAATTACTGTAGACAAGTGGTTTGTTTTATACATAGCACAAACAATTTTCAAAACTGCATTTCCATAGTTACAATGCTTAAATAGCTCTTTCAATTAAGTATTTGCTTTCATTACCCTTAGGGCAGGAGTGCTTCATGGGAAGCCTGGTTGCAGTCGAAGAATGGGATGGTACAGTTGGGCAGTGACTATCATCTTGTGTTCTGGTGGTGGTAGGGTAGCAGGAGCGGGGTGTTAATGGTGGGGATTAATAGAAGTTCGTGACCTGGAGTTTGGAGGATCAAGGAGATTGGGAAGTTAGCAAATGAAAATTCATAGTTCAGAATAATCTTAGCAGAAGTTGGGGCCAAGCTGAGGTCACTGTACCATGGTGGAGGGGTATGTACGAGGATGTATCTTAAGACTAGTCCAGTGTAGGGAATGGAAGGCACAAACTAATTTGGTGAGCGTATAATATGAAATGCATAGAGGACTCCGAAGTAGAACTTGTGCTGGGAATAAACTGGAAATTGTCATGATTCCAGTGCACCCTGGGGATAGCTCAGCGTTGAAGCGTACAGAGGAGCAAAAGTGAAATTCCATGCCGATATTTCCAAAGTAAGTTTGGAAAGAAAGTACTCATGAAATAAGATGTGTACTCAGAGTAGTTCTCAGTGGTTACAATACAGAACCATATTCATGCTTGACTATCTTTCTGGTTAACTGGATACTATCTGTCAGTAAATGAAAGTGCAACCCAGAAAGACGTAAACAGCTGCGTCAGTGGTTTCTAGTTACAGTGACCTCCTCACCAGTAATTCTACAGCTGCATTCCAGCCTAATTCTTCAGATACTATAAATACCTTGTTATCACTAGATAACATGACAGGAAACCCCATTCACAATTCAAAGCAAGAATAAATCTCCTCAAACAAAAACAGAAAGAATTTAACTTAACTCTTAAACTTTCAAACTGCAACCTGCTGAAGATGTAACCATTTAAAATAGATAAGCCCCGTACCTCCCACCTACTCTTCAACCCAACCCTTCTCATTAATAAATTGCTCACTGAGCAGTGTTCAGCTAAGGCATACTCAGCAGTAGCTGTCAATCACAGTGGCTTTGGAAGTCTGGAGCTAGTCTTGGCATTGTTGAATTAGAGATAACGGCTATTTCCTTAACCTTATTTACTGACTACTAGAGTTTACATTACCTTAATGATTAGCAAGGCCCAACAAAGTTTGTTCTTGCACTTACACAGCACCACTCACAAACAGCCCTTCACACACACAAAAACTGAAATAAGATCCACAAATAAGAGCTAAAAGATCAGTTAATTTATTTTTCATCTGATGATAGATCAGCCACACATTGTGGGCCTAATGACCTATCTACTGCTCTGTAGTTCTATGTTCGGTCAACCAATCATCCTTCTCACATCTCCAACTCCAAATATCTTCCAACAGGTAACTGGTTCTCCCTTTTGCACTCTGCAAACTGATTTTGCCTATGAAACCTATCTATTATCGTCAAAACACCCTCTCTGTTATTTCTGTATTCTTGCTTTCAAACCCCTTATCATACTTCTTCTTCAAAATAGCAGACCAGACCTCTTGTCCTCTCTCTGGTACAAGGTAACGTTTAGATTATATGCTCTCGCAATAAACACCCGACAGACAGACTTAGCTTCTTATTACAGGGGATAATTGAATGTTCAGAGGCTAAATATCATAAGAAATCCCTTTGAATCCCTTTCTATTTCATTGGTAGTAGCCTTGAATAAAGTATCATAAAATCCAAACAAAAATGTAATTCGCAAATCAGGGTTGAAAAACGTCTAATTTTCAAAACTTTAAAAAGACTTTATTAGAACCAAAGCCGTGCCCACTTGCAGTGAAGCCCAAAAGGAACCGGACGGGTGACTCGTCTCGGGTGCCCTGTGGGCTGCAGGTTTCAGATCGGAATACCGAGTCGGCCACATTGACAGGTGGGCTGTCGCGCGCACGCCGGCACTCCGATCCTAGCGGAGCGGGTGGACGCGCGCGCGCGCACGCGCACCTGTGCCCCCGCAACCTCGCGCTTGGCGAGAGCGGCGCAAGCCCACCCGCACCCCCCCGCGCGCCTTCTCCTCGCCCACAATGCAGCGCGCCGCCATATTCTGCAGAAAGAATGTCCATGGCGGCTCGCTGGCGGCGCTGAGGCTCGTAGGGCTCTTCTCCTCCCACTAAATGTAACAGAAATAACAATAATCTTATTAATTAATAATAAACATGGATGAACACCCCATAGGGATGTCCTCTCATGCTAATCCTAGCAGCCCTTTGTTGGGCCCGGGAAACAATGGCAACGGCGTGAACCACAACGGCGGCGGGGTTCGGCAGCCGCCGGCTCCGCAAGAGGAGCTGCAGCGGCCCCAATACACCATCCCCGGGATCCTACATTACATCCAGCACGAATGGGCCCGCTTCGAGATGGAGCGAGCGCACTGGGAGGTGGAGAGAGCTGAACTCCAGGTAGAGTGACACAGGGTAGCGGATGCCATGCCGGAGGACAGAGGGGAGGCGACCCGGGCTTTCAGTGAGCCGAAGGTTTTGCGCTGATTGCCTGGCGGGAACCGACGTTGGTGGCCGGGGGTTAGGAGTTGGAGCGGCGGCTGGTATTTACCCAGATGTGGAAGCCTCCTCGCCGTCGCCATTTTGGTTTCCAATATGGCGTCAGCCTGCTGAGTGTAAATAGCTGGTCCACTCGTGTCCCACATCTATAAACTTCACTCATTCCATTTTAGTCTGCTGTTTGAAGTTCTGCACAGCTTGTATATTTTCTCTCTTTGTGCCATTGGATCACGTGGGCTTCTGAGCAGGGTATCTGATAATTGTGGGTTGTTAGGTCGTTGCTTTGACAGCATTGGAGAAACAGTTCATGTTGGGAATGATTCACATTTTGTCATTTGCCCAAAGCTATTTACCTAGACAAAAATGTTTTCCTTAGAACTTCAGTCGTGATCTGCCAAGTTGATGCTTGCTACATCATTGGACGTGAAATAACGATATTGTGTAGTCTCTTGATAACAGCCTATTTTGCTGTATTGATTTGTTCTGGATAAGAAAAGTGTATTTAAAAGTAATAGTGAAGGACTTGAGGACTTGACTATTTACTGCCTTTTTTCTACTTCATGCCAACTCTGCTTAATATATCACCCTTATTTTGTGATTTAAGCATACAAAATATTGACTTAAAAGACCTCTAGATACAATACCAATTGTCTGGCAAAGTATACATTGAGAAGGCGTACTCTTCAAATTTTAGTTATGTATTGGATATGATTGGTTTGTAGTTTCTTACACCCATCATATTTTAATCCAATACTTTATACATCTAGCATAAAACATAACATTGTGTATAATGTGACTCAGCATAAATTGAAATCCTATGCCCAGGAATGATCAAACCAGATCTGTGACAATGAACAGAAATCTTGATAAAGATTGATAAATTTCTTTAGCAGGAAATATTCTTCAATTGCTCAATTATTTAAAACTGAGTTTATTATCTGGAGCCAATTTTATTGTCATTTCCATTTAAGACTCCCGTTGAAGTTCCATTTATACTTTAAGGGAAATGCAATTCTAACCTGTGTCCATAATGGCAAGCATTTTGTATTGCATTACAGGTTGAGCATCTATATCCAAAATACTTGGGGCCAGAAGTGTTTCAGATATTGAATTTTTTCAAATTTTGGAATATTTGCATCTATATAATGAAATACATTGGAGATGGGACCCAAGTCTAAATAGAAAATCTGTTTACGTTACATATACAGCTTATACTTATCACCGGAAGGTGGTTTCTTATAATATTTTAGTTTCCCATAAAATGTTAACGTGTCACCTTAGCTGAACAGTGGCATTTGCCTTTATGTCAGAAAGATGTGGAATTCATTCCAACTCGAGTGTGGTAATCTAGGCTGACGTCTCATTTTAGTGCTCAGTAACTGTATTGTTGAAAGTCTTGTCTTTTTTAGATGAAATATTAATTATCTGTTCTATCTAAGATTTGTAAATAATGCCTAAAGAAAAATTAAGGCAGTTTTGTGAAAACCTCGTCAAAGAGAACTCTATGAGGTGTTATGAAGGGGGAAAAGAAAGAGGAAGTAACACTGAGCTTAATGAAGGAATTTAAAAGCTATGGGTTTTGGTGGAGGGGTCATGGCTACCATAAGAAAATAAATAAATTCATAGGAGAATAAGCTGGAATTGAACAGTAGAGATATTTAGTATGCGAATAGGGCTGTGAGAGTGTTGGCTGGCAGTGTTGTGGCATCTGCACTAGACTTCAATGCGAGTGATCCTGGGTTCAATTCTGGCAGGCTGTTTGCACGCTTTCCGTCCTTGTTGGGTTGAACATCAAATTAGCAATTTGTCCTTGTGAAAAACAGACAAATGCTAAAGAAATGGCAAGGTTGCCACCTGTTGCACCACTAGGTGGAGGGGAACAAATTCAATAGCACTGTGGGAACAGTCAGAAACTGGGCTGTTGGGGAGATTGAAGAAGGAAAGAATGGGTTGTGGAGATGCATGAAAACAAGGATGTAATTGTTTAAGGCACTGGTGTGATGTTCAGAATTTGACACAGCAGACTTCGATATGACCTCATTTGTGGAGGTAAGCAGAGCTTGTTGGAATACTCAAATTTAGAGCTGATGAATACACCCAAGGTATAAAGTCAATCTAAATTAATGCTTTTGCAATGGGCAAACATGGGCAAAGTTTATTTTGGACACTTTTGTAGTTGTGGAAAATGGAGCAGTGATGCTCAACTAATAATTAAATATGACACCAAGTAAGTGAAAACACTTGGTTTAATATCAGATATTTCCCAAGGGAGAGGGATTGGATACAGAATTTCTAACACTGACCAAAATGATAGTTTTTTTGTGGTGTTCTCAGTGTTAGAGGAAATTTTAGTTCATCCAGTAATGGAATTCAGATTAGCAGTCTGACAATGTGGAGACAGTGTACAATGGGTGAAAAAAATCTGGGGGTTGTCACCTACATGCAGAAACAACAATGCCTTCAATTGTTGATATCCCACATATTACCGTCACAAAAAAATTATTTCGTAATGTTGGACTTTAGGTGCATATTTTCCATGTTACCTCCTGTTTGTAAGTGCTTTAAAGAAATCTTTTAAAAAAGAGTCTTATTTCCAGCTTAAGGAGGTATTGCTTGAAATTATTTCTAATTTACCTGGTAGCCAGAAGATGAGAATATTCAGGATTTGGTATGGTGGACCTCATTGTTCAGGACAGAAAATTGTGAGAAAGGACCATCAACATAAATCATTAGCTCTGTCCCTTTCTCCTCTGATGCTACATGACTTGCTGAGTATCCAGCATTTTCTTTGAGTTCTGACATTTGTTTTGCTCTCATTGAAGCAAAATCTGATTAAGGGCAAGTACGGAAATGACAAACCTTTTTGCCTGCATGTTCATTATTGTTAATGGAAGATTATTGCTTTATTCTTAATTCTCAATTTCTTAGAAAAGACAATTAAAACTTTTGGAATCCACATTTAATCTGAATGCGCACAGTTGGTTTGACAGAGATATTTTATATTATGACTGTTTAGTAGTGCATATTATCATATAATAAATGAAACTGATCCAACAAAATTATTTGGCTTTTTCAGATCTAAGCCACTAATTATGCAACACTTATTGCTAGATTTACTTCCATGACTTTGTGGGATTGTTTTCATATTTAGCTTTAGGTTCCAAATACTTGTACCTCTTTATTTGGACTGCTAACTGCTTTTTATAGGTGGGGACAATTATTTTTTTTAATTAGTTTTTTTTATACAGGTGGGGACAATTATTTAATAAGCCATAATGTCCATCACTCTGTTTGAACACAGAACAGAAATAAATAGTAAATCGGCTTGTTACTGAAACTTTACCGAGGTACAGTGAAGAACAAAAGTGTATTGAGGTAGTACAAGGCAAAAGATAACAGAGTACCAAATAAACTATTACATTCAGAGAAAGTGCTGTGCAGGTAGACAGTAAGATGCAAGGTCGCAATGATGTAGGTTGTGAGGTCAACAGTATGTTATACTAGCAAAACATTCACTAGTTTTATATTAGCGGGGATAGTAGGTGTCATTGAACCTGGTGGTATGTGCTTTCAGATATTAGTATTTTCTGTCCGATTGGTGGGGGAGGGGCTGGGGTTGGGAGAAGAGCGAATGTCGGGGGTGGGTGGGATCTTTGATTATGCTGGCTGCTTTACTAAGACAGCAAGAAGTGTAGACGGAGTCCATGGAGGGTATGCTAGTTTCCATGATGTGCTGATCTGTGGCTACAGCTGTTTGCAATTTCTTGCCACCATGAACAGAACAGTTTCTTCCTAAGCTGTGATGTATCTGGATACGATGCTTTTCTGGGTACATTGATTATAAACTTATGAAGTTCAAAGGGGACATGCCAGATTTCTTCAGTTTCCTAAAGAAGTAGAGGCACTTGTGAACTTCCTTGGCTATGGCATCTATTTGGTTGGACCAGGGCAAGTTGCTGATGATGTTCACTGCTAAAAACTTGAAGATCTCATCTATCTCAACCTCAGCACTATTAATGTAAACAGGAGCATGTGTACTGCCCCCCCCCCCCACCACCCCTGGACAACTCTTTTGTTTTGCTGACATTGAGGAAAAGATTGTTGTCATGACACCATGTCACATCTGTAAACTCGTAGGTAGAGTTAGTGTAAAATCTGGTCACCTTCAGTGTGTCTGTCTGAGGATGCAGCCTTGTGGGGTACCAGTGCTGAGAATAATAGTGAAGGTGTTGCCTTTATTTACTGATTGTCGTTTGTTAGTCCAGAAATTAGGTTAGGGAGATGGCTTCTGCTGTAGTTCTTTTTCGGTGGTTGGCAAATTGCAATGGGAAGAGACCTTTCAGTATCCCAAGTCAGTTTTTCTTTTTGGTGAGATCATGCCATATCTCTATCATTAATTCCACTTAGCTTGTCTTGGCACCAATGCTTCCATTGACCTCAGATTTAAAGTCATTAATTGACTTTGTTGCTTTTTGTCAGAGTGCAGTTTGAATGGAGGATATGATTCTGCCCTCAACTAACAGGACTGCATAGCAACTAGAAGTCACTGACTTGTTTTTATTCTTTGATTTTAATTTAGCAGTCTCTTCTTAATATTAGTTAACTTTGTTATGGCTTGGTCAAAGGATTGTGCTGTTAACCATCAAATGTTCCTCATCTATGTGATAGAGAAATTTTGATTTTAACTTTAAATTTTAGTGACCAGTTTGTGTCAGGTTGTTTAATTTCCCACTGAAATCCTTAGTCTTTTGTTTTTGTGTTATGCTATCAGTGTAGCAGAGAACATGGAGTTGTACTACTACAGTTGTACAAGGCCTTGGTGAAACCACACTTAGAATATTGTGTTCAGTTTTGGTCCCCTAATCTGAGGAAAGACACTCTTGCCATAGAGGGAGTACAGAGAAGGTTCACCAGATTGATTCCTGCGATGGCAGGACTTTCATATGAAGAAAGACTGGATCGACTAGGCCTATACTCACTGGAATTTAGAAGATTGGGGCGGGGGAATCTTATTGAAACGTATTAAATTCTAAAGGGATTGGACAGGCTAGCTGCAGGAAGATTGTTTCCGATGTTGGGGAAGTCCAGACCGAGGAGGTCACAGTTTAAGGATAAAGGGGAAGCCTTTTAGGACTGAGATGAGGAAAAACTTCTTCCCACAGAGAGTGGTGAATCTGTGGAATTCTCTGCCACAGGAAACAGTTGTGGCTGGTTCATTGGCTATATTTAAGAGGAAGTTAGATATGGCCCTTGTGGCTAAAGGGATCAGGGGGTATGGAGAGAAAGCAGGTACAGGGTTCTGAGTTGGATGATCAGCCATGATCATACTGAATGGCAGTGCAGGCTCGAAGGGCCGAATGGCCTACTCCTGCACCTATTTTCTATGTTTCTATGGAGGGCCATATTGTAATAACTGCAAATCATGTATGCTGTAGTGTTGCCAGACTGAGAGAAGTACATTTAAAATAATGCAGTTTCACATTCAAGAGTGGTATTTACTTGTGACGTACCCATAAGGAAGCCAATTGAAATTTGAAGATCTTCCTGAATAATGTGCATCTTTCTTGCACAGTCTTTTGTACTCTTGAACATTGTTGTAACCCATAAAGAAAAAAGCATTGGTTCCATCCTGTGACCTGTGTGCAGTATATTTCTCTTGTAATTATAATAAAGAAGGTTTCTTGTACATAATTTGCTTTTTATGTTGTTAAATCAATTTAAATTATTACCTTTGCCTGGCTATTAAATAAACTGTTTTAGAGTTTCTACAAATTGAATCATGTTGGAAAACTGACTCAGCTACTTCCAAATTACACATCAGAAAATTCTTTTGGTATTTCATTTGATTTGAGATAGACAATTTGAAACAAATAAGGTTTTAACCACTTATATTTGAAAAAGAAATAATTCATGTAAGATTTAGGAAGCTCCAAATGGACAAGGCCTTTGTGGAATCTAAAGGAAACAGGAAAGAATGTAAATGAGAAATCATAGGGGGCTAAAAGGGGCCATGAAATGACCCTGGCAAGTTGGATTAAGAAAATCTCAAGGCTTTTTGTACAGGTATTAAAAAGAAGCTGGTGGCTAGGAGAAATAGTAGGTCTAGTCAGGCTAAAGGGAGGAATATAAACCTAGTACCAGTGGGAGTGGGTGACTGTTAAATTAGTAACTTGCATTGATGTTCACAAGTAGAAGGACATGGATGATAGTGAGGTCAAGGAGGGATATGCTGAAATTAAGAAGAAGCAGGTGTTAGGTCTCTGAAGACCATTAAGGTGGTTAAGTCCCCATGGCATGATAGAATCTATCCCAGGATACTGAGGGAGGAGGGTAATTTGGATAATCCAGAAAATTATAAACCAGTGAGACTTTCATCATGGTGGGAAATTGTTGAAAGTTCAAATGGACAAGATATCCTCACATTTGGTAATGTATGCACATTCAGCATGGCTTTGTAATGAGGGGCATGTCTCACAAAATTAATTTTTTTTGAGGGAGTAACAATGACCTCCGTTGTGAATGAGAGTGATGTAGTGGATGTCAAAATGACTTATGGTAGGCTTAATCAATACATTAAGTTGCATGGGATACATGGTAAATCGCAAAATTGACTTTAATATAGAAGACAGAGGGTCAAAGGTGTGGGTGTGCTATTCTAAGTGGAGGTCAGTGACTAGTGGTATTCCTCAAGGATCAATGTGGGGATCTCTGTTGTTTGAAATATATATAAATATTTTGGACAAAAATGTCTGTGATCCTATTAGCAAGTTTGCAGAGAGCATAAGAACTGGTAGAGTGGTTGGTGGCATGGAAGGTTGTCAAAAGGTATAGCAGGATATAGATCATTTGGAAATTTAGGTGGAGAAATGGTAGATAAAGTTTAACCCAGACAAGTATGAGGTGGTGCCTTTTGGAATGTCGTGCAAGAGGAAAGTATGCAGTAAAAGGCAGCATAGATGTACAGAATGAGGCCATGGCTTCCTGAAAGTGGTAACACAAATGTAAAGGGTGGTTGGTAAAGATGGAGTTATGGCATGATTGTCTTTATTAGGACATTGAAAGTAAAAGTTGGCAAGTCATATTGCAGCTGTATTAAACTTTGGTTTGGCCACATTTGGATTCTTGCATCCATTTCTGGTCACCTCATTACAGAAAGGATGTAGAAGCTTTGGAGAGGTTACAGAAGATATTCAGTAGGATATTGCCAGAATTTTATAATAGGATAGTTCCTGTGCTGTTATATTTTCTACTTTTGTTTGTGGAATTCCTGGTCAGGAGAACATTTTGGTTTATTTCTGTTGAAAGCAGCGATTAGGAGAAAGCGTGATTAAAATTGTCGCCTGACTCCAGCTTTTTACTGCCATGACCTGTTATTTTAATTTGCTCAAGTAATGAGAACTTCGTGCACATCGGTATTCTCTGCCTGTTGATATGCCTTGTGTAACCGTTTAAAAAAATATTAAGTTAAGAGTTTGACTTTGAGATGACTAACCAGAGAAGAGTAGAAGTACTTCACTAATGATCACTGGTACTTGTTTCAAGTATGAGTTTGAAGTGGTTCATTGTAAAACATTAAGGCAATAATTAGTTCAACATATTAACATTGTTATCGAAAATATTGTTAGCATACTACCTTTTTCTTAAAACTTCTTTTTACTTCATAAAAGCATCTTTTAAAATCCATTTATTTTTTCTTTGATTTTCTGCTGGTTGAACTGCTTCTTCACAATGCCATTCTTCTTTTCCAATATTTTTATTCTACATAGAAGAATACAGAGTACAAGAAAGTGTATACAAAAGTTCGAAAAAGATTTTAAAAATCTACCAATTACATTATATCCATTCATAATAACAATCTCATTACCCCGTATTCATTTAAGTTAATCAATAGTTATATTGAACTATACTAATTTATTACAAAAAAAGAAGAATCTGATCCCTACCAAATCCGAAGCTGTTTGTTAAGGAGAGAAGGTAAAATGTCTTTTCATATAATAAAAATTAATAACAGCCAACATCTGAGTTTAAACAACAAATTGAAGGTTTTGAAAATAATTCAGAAAAGATCCCCATAATGTTTGAAAGTCTTGACGTGATTCAGAAATTGAACAAAGAATGTACTCCAAATCTAAACATGGCATAACTTCGCCATTGAGCATGAGTAGGAGGAAAAATGTCTAACAATGTCATTCTTGATCTTAGATATTGTTGTGTAAAATGTTATTACTGTGATGATATGGGTTTCTTTCAGGTACTCCAGTTTCTTCTAATGTTTCAAAGACATTAGGATTCATAGGTTAATTGAATATTATTATCTATTAAATTTCATATACACAAATACAGAATTCATAAGGATACTTATTATAAATCAAAATAAGATAGCACAAAATTCACTATGTATATAAATCACACTGATACAATCACGGTATCCCATATTGATGATCAATCAAATAAAATAGTATGGTTAATTATGTTAAAAAATTTACACCCCCTACCAAGACAAAGCTGGTTGTTAAAAAATCGAGAAAAAAAAGTACAATGTAGTGTTTTATAATAATAGCTCAGATCTATATTTTAATAACAATTCAAAGATTTTTAAAATAGTTCAGAAAGGGTCCCCATAAAGTTTGAAAATCTTGATTAGAATCAGTAATCAAGCAACAAATCTTCTCTAGATTTAAACATGACATAACATCACATCACATTGGTAAAATTTGGGTGCAGTGATGAGAATGCGGGGAGAATAAAAATTGTGATTAATGTAATTGGACACAGATTCTGACACTATGTTTTTCTTAAATTCTGTGGTTCTTCTATTTATCTGGTTAGCAAACTGTTATTGCTGCCTAAATTTTGATCCTTAGTCATCAGTTAATTGTGATGTAGATGCGCATTTAAATGATTTAACTCAATTGCTTACTATAGGTAAGCTGGCAAGTCAAACTTCTGACTGATCTTGTAAATTGCTACTCTAGCTAAGATCTAACCAAAGTCTCTACCAGTGATAGTGAGTAATTTTTAATAAGGGATATCAGGCTCCTTTCCATTGTGTATTATCTGGTTAGAGGTGACTGCCTTGCTCATTAATATTGAAAGCTGAACTTTACATTTTCTATTTAAGCATGGGAATTGACCATTCAAAATGAAAAAAATAATCTGTTTAACATGGTTTACAGTTATGTATTTTACAGACAGCTTACTCATTCAAATTTTGATTCATTATTTCCTTCTTTGATTTCCCATCTTGTTTAGAGTAGTGGTTTCAATTGTCTGGAAGTAGACTCAAGGTTTGGCATGTTAGCATTGTTACACAGTTGATGTCTGTTTGGTGTTTAAATGTTATAGATAGGATATTAAAGTCATTTTCTAACTAGATCTTGTTGCTTGTGTCCAGCTCTAATTCATGATAAAAGTTTCAATGGAGTAGTTAGGTCATCCTGGATAATCTTCTTGACATTTGCCCGAACAGTTGCATGACAGGGCTATATAATTTAGGAAGGAAACATACTGGACATATCTATATATTAAAGTACAAAAACTGACAATGCAGGAACGTAAGTTGTTAACAATGGAAAATTTAATTTCACATATTTATTGGCTTTGAGGGATTAATGTTGAAGGATCGATATAGCGAGTTGCTCTGATTTGCTATGGCCAGAAGTTGATGTAAGAGGCACAGTATTGAGATGGTAGATTTCTAGTAAATAATAGGGCAAACAATTTAAAAGTCTGATTGGGTGTAGGTGGCATTAATATTGGGATCTGAAACTACTGGTATAAAAAAAGTTATAATGAACAAACCATTGCTGTGCAATCTGTATGTTAGTATGACTAATTGTTATGCTCTTTTATTGAAATTGAAATACAGAATGGTGGTGGCAGATGTTACTTATTCTGAGAGTGGTGGAGACAAATGATCAGCAATAGTGAAATTTTAACTGATACCAAATATTGGTTTAAGAAACAGTAAGATATTGGCACAGAACTTTATTTTTACAGTTTTAGGCAAAGGACAATTGAGAGATTACATGTAAAACAATTCAAAAATCTTTTACCCAAATTGATTTCTCAACAAAAAGATTTTCCTCACTGCCTTATTATTATATGCTTTGTTAATGAATTGTTAGACTTAAATGGTAGATACAGACCAAATATACAGCAAAAGTATGAGTAATCACTTTTTAAATACTTGATAAGTTCTTGCTTGTATACAAAACAGTAAGTTCATATTTCTTGAATTCTCAGGGGAATAATACTCCATGAATGACACTGCATACTAAAGAAAAGTATCACAATATCACAAGGGAATTATTTTTTGGATATGTGGTTAATGATGTAATGTATATCAAATCTGATGACTCAGAAAGGTGGAAGAGGATAACAAACTTAAGTATTTTCAGTCACTGTTAGAAAATGGATGTTTCCATGCAAACTTGTATCTTTTTTGAGAGATCCAGAATAAGTAACATTTTTTGATCTGTAATTTCTCCAGTTTTGAAGTTGTAACAAATAACTTCATAAATAAATAGAATTTAGAACAGGGCTATTGCAAATGAGTAATGTACTTGAAAAGAAACTCTTTAAATACAGTTGGTCAAATGGTTGAAAGGCCAATGGTCTGGTTTGAAGATTGGAGTCTGGGCTCATTTGAGGCTTTCAAGGTTTCATACCTGGGATGAGACCTGTAACTCAACTTTTCCTTCATTTGTCCTTTTTTTGCTTGTAAATATTTTTAGTTTGGTTGTGAAGGTCAGACTTTCCAATTTTGTCAGATGTATTTTTGTTTTCGGAAACTATTTTTAAATTTGTTTCTCATTGCAAGTGAGTTGTAGAATTTGAATATGTGAAGCAACATTTCTGTAAATTATTTTTACTTAGGCAAAACAGCCAGCAAATGTGCTTAATAAATCCTTATGGGGTTGAGGATTAGAAGCACATTCAGAAAAGTGATATAATTAATGTTTGTGGAAATAAGGTCTTGAATGGTGAATTGTGAAATATTGTACTGAAAAAGATTGAACATTTATTGTCTCTCTTGCTGGGTAAGATTTTATTGGCATATTTAACAAATATTGTCAAATTCTGAATAGTTGCTTAAGCATAATGATTATTTTGTAGATACTGGGCTCATTACAATTATTCTAATTATTTTTCTCACTATCTATACTTTAAAACTCTTTCAGCCATGAATAGAACAAGATGTTATGCTGTTTTGCAAGGTCACTTTTATTATTATATAAAGATAGTTACGTAAGAGGATTATTAAAAAGCAAAATGCTGAAGGTACATACTTCGCAGGTCATGTGGTATTTTTGGGAAGAGAAGCAATTAACTTTTCAGATCTAATGAAACTTTAAAACTTTTATTCCCTCTCCACAGTAGCTGCTTGATTGGCAGAGCTTTTCCAGCATTTTCTGTTATTATTTCAGATTTTCCAGCCTCTGCATTTTCCAAGCTTTTCTTAAAGATTGTTGGATTCCCTATTCATTGGTCACTGGTACAAGGCCCTGCCACCTGTGATGTTAATTTTAGCAGTGCTGTTATTATGAGTATCATTGTTTTCAAGTGACTTATTTGTTTTGCTTAGAATTATTCATGGCTTAAGATAGATTTACTGTGATTTCATTTATAATTTGTCAGGTCCCAGATAATTTTTTTTGCATATTTCATGTCACATATTTACATTAGTTTTTGTGTCCAGGAAAGTTTTAAATTTGTTGCGCATGGCATGCTTTCAACACATTTTTAATTCGTACTTGGTCTGTTGAACACCTTGTTCAAATTGTCAAAATGAAAGGTAAAGTCAACTGACTTTAAATTAGAACTTTTAATGATTCATCTATATTTGCATTTAATTGCATTTTTTTTAGTTCAGAAGGAGAGCTTGTTGGAAAGTTGGGTGAATTTATTAAAGTAATTACATAGCTTAAGCTTGTTTTATTAAGTAGGCGTCGAAGGTACAATGAATATCTTTTAAGAACAAATTTGTTAAAATGTTATCATGTTTTCTAATTGAAATTTCACTGGTGTGAACAAGGTTTATAAGAGCTGTGGAAGGAAGAGAAAGAGCATTTTCCTTCAGCATGTTGCATTGAATAGAGAGTACTGCATGATGTAAGAATGTATTGAATGCATTTTAAGTTATAACATTATAAAGGAGATAATAAAACTCTTCGTTCTTGGATTCTAGGATGACAATTTATCATTTCACCTGCTAACATCCAACATAACTGAGTGACAATTGCACTGTCATTTCAGCTCTGGGAATTCGTGATTTATTTTTACAGATTCCAGCAACTAAATGTTCATAATATTTTACACTGGAAGTGAATAATTAGTATGTGAAGATTAAAAATGTATTTTTCAGTGGATGCTTTTTAAATTTGTGACTGAATATGTTGTTTAGATTGGGTGAAGGGAGTAAGTATCATATACTGGCTGATACAGGGTCCTGACTTTAGGTGCATGTGTTGTCAATAAAAAATAACTAAAATAACTGGGCCCAGAACACATGCACTCTTACGATTCAAACGTACTTTATCTTCTTGTGCATAAGGAGAACATCATGGCCCCTGTTACCACTGTTCTGAAGCCAGGACTGAAAACTGCTATAGTTATATAGAATTGGCATATCAGTTATGGATATTAACCATTTGTAAATTGTATATATTTGAATTCCTTACTTGCAAGATCAAATGCTCTTCACAACAGAGGTGTTAAAGTCAGTAGAAACTACAAGGTGACAACTGAGCACACTTTGAAGTTAGTGAACCAATTGTCCCTTAGTAGGGCTAATAGTGGCACAAGTTCCACCTCTTCTAGACAACAGAAAGTCTAGTGCTAATTGATTTTGAAGGGCCACAGTGCAGATTGCCAACACTTTGGCAGTAATGTGATTAATGGCTTGGCTCAAACCATATAGTGCTAAGTCTGTACCATTAGCCAATTACTTCAGCAGTGCTTTCATGAAGCAGTCTGGTTGATCCCTAGAAAAGGAACACTACAATTCAGAAATGCTCAGTCTCCACTCCCTTCAATTGCAGCCTTCCACTGTGGGTCGAGAGATCATAGGCAGGTTGTGCATATGTATTAATGCAACCTTACTAATTGGGTACCTAACAAACCCTGCTTTAAATAGACCAAGTGGTTTGGTCTGTGGCAATGAGTTCTACAGATTCAACTCCCTCTGGTTAAATAAATTTTTTCCTGATCATTATGGACATAGAAGAGACTTTTAGATAGGCACACAGATGAAAGAAACATGGGAGAGAAGGGTTAGATTGATCCTGCAGTATAAAGGGTAAGCACAACATTGTGGGCCAAAGGGCCTGTATCGTGCTGTACAGTTCTATAACAACAACCCCTCCACAACTTTGGTTCAACCAAAGACCCTATTTTAGAAGGTCTACCTCTGGCAGCCAGTGATCGGCCTGACTGCCATACACCCAGTAAGTACCATTAACGGGATTTGGAGGGACATCAGTAGTGTAGACATTGCATATACTGTTGCCTAAGTGTAGTACGAAACTTGTTGGCTACAATAACATGAAGCAGAGGAAGGGGTTCTGCAATCTGTTGTTGGTAGGTTGATACCATCTCATTAAACAGTTGTATTGACAAGTCATTCCTCTGGCTGTGCAGTCCTGTGCTCCCTTTACAGTTCTAGTTATGTTATCAAAGTAAAACATAGAATCAAATTCGGTACACTCCAGGGGTATAAATGCATTGGCAAGCCACTTTCTGTATGTATGGGCCCCTAGAGCACAACACCTTGACCGCTAGTCCACAACTCATATTCAAAACTAAGATAAAATATTAGGAATGCAAGTGTCATAAGGTAGTTCTGTACTTGACCAGAAAACAGACACACAGACTATCCAATACATATAATGCATGGTAATCACTTAAGGTCACAAGTATCAATGATTAAATTCAGTTACTTAGTCCTTACTAGTTCTTCTGGGCATCTGTTCCCTGGTCCAGTGGCACTGCTGGCTTAATATGCAAGGCATGGCATGTATCCACGTCGGATTTCCTTTGACCTTTAAAATGGTATTTGTGGTCAATAACACTTGGAATAGACCTTGCCAGCAGGGCTGAGGATCTCACCGATCTCTCAGTTGGCAGGTGTGGCACTCTGCAGCCAACACAATTTTCTGGTCTTAAAGTACCTGTTGATAGAAACCTTTAAGGGCTTGCTCTAGTTCTATACAGTAATGCAACGTGTTTTTATTAATAATATGGATGCCCATCTGTTTAATGAAAAACAGAAGAGTGACTAGCAAACACATGGGACTTCCCAAAACTGCCTCATGTAGAGATAGGTCTGTTGCACAGTTTGGAGCGCAGCGCATTGTCATGATGGACATTGGAATCACCTCTGGCCATTTTAGCTAAGCTTGTTGTGCATAACCTGCATTTCAGGGCCCTGCTCTGTTTTTCAGCTGCTCCGTGAGATTGAGTGCGTTGAGGACAGGTGAAATGATGTTTTCCGCTACAAGGCTTCTGTCAACTACTGTACAACTTCACTAGTAAAGTGAGGACTGATATCACCTGAGATTTTCTCAGGGCTCCCAAATCTGGGAATAAATTCTCAAAATTAAAAATTAGCAATGGTTACAGCATTTTTTCCACCTAGTTGTATAAGCTGTTACCCATGGAGATAACAAACAAAATAACAAGTGCATAATCACAACCTATAGATTTAGTTAACTGCATAAAGTCTTTTTGGAGATGCACAAATAGCCTCCTAGGGGAGGGCCCAGCAGCAGCAGCAGATACTGGCAGTGTTTTAAGAGATTATGCTTCTGGCAAAACATGCTGTTACTTGCTATGGTCCAAAGTCTCTCATTTTCAATAATACCCATCATCCTTTATAGTCTTTGCATGTGGTGTGCTTTGTCCATAAAGTCCTTTCAGCCTTTGACACAACATATTGTACTTGCATTAGTTGATCGAAGTATTTGGAAAATATTGGTAGCCTGATCGCACGGAAGTGCTATGTGGCCATGAAGATCTTCTGTTGCTGCCCTAGCAACAGATCCAGTTCATTTTTTCCCCTCCTAATTTTTACATCCTTTCCGTTAGTATGAGCCACATAGTTTATAACAACAATTGTAAGTAATTGAAAAGCAGGAAAAGGTTCATAGTTAATTCACTGTGTTTTATTAGTGTTCCAAAGAGGTTAAAAAAAAAACCATGTAGTTTCTATAATTGTCCATTGTCATGTGCTACTCTAAGGCATAATAAGATTCAGTGAAAATGTTTACAGCATTGGAATCTTTCCAGTTAGCACACAAATTGGTTCACAGCCTCTGTACTTCACTCTGTCCTGTCCCACCTAGAAAATGGTGCCTCATATGCCAGCAGGCTGTTCGTTGACTTCATCTTGGTGTTCAATATGATCATACCTGAGAAGATGGTGAGTAAATTGTCCTTGTTGGGTCCCAACACCTCTCTCCATAACTGATTCCTGGACTTCCTGACAGAAAGGTCGCAGCTAATCTGTATTGGCAAAGATACTTAGCTCCATCAGACTGAGCACCGGTGCTAATCCCCCGTGCTGTGTACTTAGTAGCCCACTACTGTTCATGCTGCTGACTCATGACTGCACTGCAAGACCGAGGTCAGACTGAATCATCAAGTTTACAGTATTGGCCTCATCAACAATGACAAATACCATACAGAGAGAATGTAGAGTGGCTGGTAGAATGGTGTGGGCACAGCAACTTGAGTCTTGACATGGAGAAGGTCACGGGATGATTGTGGACTTTAGGAAAGTGTAGGCTGACGACTACTCACTGCACGTACACAGTTCCTCTGCAGAGAGAATTAGGAGCGCCAAGTTTCTGGGAACGCACATAATGGGTGATCTCACCTGATCCATCAACACCACCTCTTTGGTCAAAAAAGCACAGTAAAATCTCCACTTCTTCAGGAGATGATGGTGAGTGTGGCTTCACCCACCACCCCTACCCCCATTTTAACCTAATTTTTACAGTGTCCTGATCAGCTGCATTACCATCTAGTACAGGAATTGCAGGGCAACTAACCACAAGTCCCTACAAAGAATTGCGAGGACTGCTGAGAGAATCATTGGGGTCTCCCTTCCACCCACTGGAGATATTTATCAGGAGTGTTGTTTATGTAGGGCCCTTAGCATTGTCAATGATCCCTCTCACCCATGCAACAATCTCATTGTCTCTGTTAGGATGGGAAACTAGATACGGGGGTGGAGGGGGGGGGGGGAACCAGAGTGTAGGAACAGATGTATGGGAGAAGGAAGAAAGGAAGAAAATGAAGATAGTAAAGTTGTTTGCACCGTTAGTGATAAACAGAGGGTAAGAGGCAGAGAATTTCTTAAATGCATTTATTTTAATGCTAGGAGCATTGTAAGAAAGATGGATGAGCTTAGAGCATGGATTGATAACCTGGAAATATGATGTTGTAGCTATTAGTGAAACATGGTTGCAGAAGGGGTGTGATTGGCAACTAAATATTACTGGATCTCGTTGCTTCAAGTGTGATAGAATCAGAGGGACAAGAGGTGGAGGTGTTGTATTGCTTGTCAGAGAAAATACTACAGCAGTGCTCTGGCAGGATAGTTTAGAGGGCTCGTCTTGGGAGGCTATTTGGGTGGAATTGAGGAATGGAAAAGGTGTAGTGACACTTATAGGGGTGTATTATAGACCACCTAATGGGGAGCGAGAATTGGAGGAGCAAATTTGTAAGGAGATAGCAGATATTTGTAGTAAGCACAGGGTTGTGATTGTGGGAGATATTAATTTTCCACACATAGACTGGGAAGCCCATACTGTAAAAGGGCTGGATGGTTTGGAGTTTGTAAAAATGTGTGCAGGATAGCTTTTTGCACCAATACATAGAGGTACCAACTAGAGAAGGGGCAGTGTTGGATCTCCTGTTAGGGAATGAGATAGGTCAGGTGATGGAGGTATGTGTAGGGGAGCACTTTGGGTCCTGTGATCACAATGCCATTAGTTTCAATATAATTATGGAGCAGGATAGGACTGGACCCAGGGTTGAGATTTTTGATTGGAGAAAGGCTAACTTTGAGGAGATGCGAAAAGATTTAGAAGGAGTGGATTGGGACAATTTGTTTTATGGGAAGGATGTAAAAGAGAAATGGAGATCATTTAAAGGTGAAATTTTGAGGGTACAGAATCTTTATGTTCCTGTAAGGCTGAAATGAAAGGTTAACAATATGAGAGAGCCATGGTTTTCAAGAGTTATTGGAACTTGGTTCGGAGAAAGAGAGAGCTCTACAATAAATATAGGCAGCATGGAGTAAATGAGGTACTCGAATATAAAGAATGTAAAAAGGATCTTAAGAAAGAAATTAGAAAAGCTAAAAGAAGATATGAAGTTGCTTTGGCAAGTAAGATTAAAATAAATCCAAAAGGTTTCAACAGTTATATTAATAGCAAAAGGATAGGGAGGGATAAAATTGGTCCCTTAGAGAATCAGAGTGGACAGCTATGTGTGGAGCCAAAAGAGGTGGGGGAGATTTTGAACAATTTCTTTTCTTTGGCATTCACTAAGGAGAAGGATATTGAATTGTGTAAGGTAAGGGAAACAAGTAGGGAAGTTATTGAAACTATGACGATTAAAGAGGAGGAAGTACTGGTGCTTTTAAGGAATATAAAAGTGGATAAATCTCCAGGTCCTGACAGGATATTCCCTAGGACCTTGAGGGAAGTTAGTGTAGAAATAGCAGGGGCTCTGTCAGAAATATTTCAAATGTCATTAGAAATGGGGATGGTGTCAGAGCATTGGCATATTGCTCATGTTCCATTGTTTAAAAAGGGTTCTAAGAGTAATCCGAGCAATTATAGGCTTGTAAGTTTAACGTCAGTGGTTGGTAAATTAATAGAAAGTATTGTTAGAGATGGTATATATAATTATCTGGATAGACATGGTCTGATTAGGAACAGTTAACATGGAAGGTGTGTGTGGAAGGTCAAGTTTGACAAATCTTATTGAATTTTTTGAAGAGGTTACTAGGAAAGTTGAGGGTAAAGGAGTGGTTGTTGTCTATATGGACTTCAGTAAGGCCTTTGACAAGGTTCTGCACAGAAGTTTAGTTAGGAAGGTTCAATCTTTAGGTGTCAATATTGAAGTAGTAAAATGGATTCAACAGTGGCTGGATGGGAGATGCCAGAGAGTAGTGGTGGATAACTGTTTGTCAGGTTGGAGGCCGGTGACTAGTGGTGTGCCTCAGGGATCTGTACTGGGTCCTATGTTGTTTGTCATATACATTAATGATCTGGATGATGGGGTGGTAATTTGGATTAGTAAGTATGCAGATGATATTAAGATAGGTGGCATTGTGGATAATGAAGTAGGTTTTCAAAGCTTGGAGAGAGATTTAGGCCAGTTAGAAGAGTGGACTGAAAGATGGCAGATGGAGTTTAATGCTGACAAGCATGATGTGCTACATTTTGGTAAGAATAATCAAAATAGGACATACATGGTAAATGGTAGGGCATTGAAGAGTGCAGTAGAACAGAGTGATCTTGGAATAATGCTGCATCGTTCCCTGAAGGTGGAATCTCATGTGGATAGGGTGGTGAAGAAATCTTTTGTTACGCTGGCCTTTATAAATCAGAGCATTGAGTATAGGAGTTGGGATGTAATGTTAAAATTGTACAAGGCATTGGTAAGGCTGAATTTGGAGTATTGTGTACAGTTCTGGTCACTGAATTATAGGAAAGATGTCACAAAATAGAGAGTGTACAGAGAACATTTACTAGAATGTTACCTGGGATTCAGCACCTAAGTTACAGAGAGAGGCTGAACAGGTTATGTCTTTATTCTTTGGAGCTTAGAAGATTGAGGGGGAACTTGATAGAGGTATTTAAAGTTATGAGGGGAATAGATAGAGTTGACGTGAATAGGCTTTTTCCATTGAGAGTAGGGCAGATTCAAACAAGAGGACATGAGTTGAAAGTTAGGGGGCAAAAGTTTAGGGGTAACACGAGGGGGAATTTCTTTACTCAGAGAGTGGTAGCTGTGTGGAATGAGCTTCTAGTAGAAGTGGTAGAGGCAGGTTCGATATTGTCATTTAAAGTAAAATTGGATAGGTATATGGACAGGAAAGGAATATGTTATATTAAAAGGTTAAAAGGAAAGGTTATGGGCTGAGTGCAGGTTGGTGGGAGTAGGTGAGAGTAAGTGTTCGGCATGGACTCGAAGGGCCGAGGTGGCCTGTTTCCATGCTGTAATTGTTATATGGTTATATGGAAACAGCTTCTTTCCCTGGGTCATAAGACTACTGAACTGTCTACCACCATTCAGGTCTCATCAGGTATGAAGTGCCAGTAATGTTATATTGTTTACATTTTAAACTTGTATCATACATATGCATCTTATTATTAATTTATTTGTGGTAATATTACTCTGTTTTATATGTGTGAATTAATGTGTAATGTGCTGTGCATCTTGGTCCAGAGGAATGTTGACTTGTTTGGCAGTATACATTTGTGTGGTTGAATGGCAATAAACTTGAACTTGAGCAGCACCAGCTGCCAGGATGCAAGCTTTTCAAGTGAAAAGGTTCAGCTGCTTGAGCAGAGCACGAGAAAAGGTAGCTCTGCCACCTCATCTGTTACATGATGTGCACACACCTCAAAATCACTAAAAATTTTCCTAGTACCAGACTTGGAGGAATAGCCACCTAAGAAAAATTACATATGGCTTACATTAGGTGGCATTTTGCAACTGGCAGAATTGAAATTGTACAAGCTCTTAAGTGCCTTTTGAGAATGGATTCTTTAAACTCAATTTTGTAGTATATGGATTCAGAAACTGTCATCAAACAAGTGGGATCTCCCAGTGGCCACCCATTTTAATTCTGCTACTCATTCCCTTTCCAATATGTCCATCCATGGCCTCCTCCACTGTCAT
This sequence comes from Hypanus sabinus, assembly GCF_030144855.1. Classification (NCBI taxonomy): domain Eukaryota; kingdom Metazoa; phylum Chordata; class Chondrichthyes; order Myliobatiformes; family Dasyatidae; genus Hypanus; species Hypanus sabinus. The sequence goes on along the minus strand of NC_082707.1, from coordinate 143,584,729 downwards.
GATGAGGCCACACTTAGGTTGGACAACACTTTGTATTCCATTTGCGTAGCCTCCAATCTTATAGCATGAATATCGCTTTCTCAAACTTCTGGTAATGCTCACTCCCCCCCACTTCTCCATTTCCCATCCCCTTTTCCCTCTCTCACCTCATCTCATCACTCTACCTCCCAGCTCTTTACTTCACGCTTCCCCTTCAGGTTTCACTATCACCTGGTGGTTCTCTCTTCTTCTCCCCACTCCCACCACCTTTTCAGTTTACTCTTCAGCTTTTTTTTCCCTCCAGTCCTGCCAAAGGATGTCAGCCTGAAATGTTGACTGTACTTTTTTCCATAGACGCTGCCCGGCCTGCTGAGTTCCTCCAGCATTTTGTGTGTTGCTTGGATTTCCAGCATCTACAGATTTTCTCTTGTTTGTAACTGTTATCAAAGATGCCTTGGTCCAAGGACATCTTCAAGCCTAGACTGTGTGCAGACAAAAATATACTCCTTGCAGACATCCTCTACCATGTCCACCATTGTGTTGGCATGTGGCCAGGTGGTTAAGACGTTGGTCTAGTGATCTGAAGATCGCTAGTTCAAACCTCAGCTAAGACAGCGCGTTGTGTCCTTGAGCAAGGCATTTAACCACACATTGATGTGTGACGACACTGGTGCCAATCTGTATCGGCCTTTGCCCTTCCCTTGGACAACATTGGTGGCATGGAGAGGGGAGACTTGCAGCATGGACAACTGCTGGTCTCCCATACAACCCTGTCCAGGCTTGCGCCCTGGAAACTTTCCAAGGCACAAATCCATGGTCTCTCTCGACTCACGGATGCCTACTGTGTCCACCATAACATTTCCAAATTTGTTGAAGTGAAGCAAAAAGCCATAAAATCATGCATTTAGAATAGCAGTTTCAAAAATATGTCTTGGCTGTTCAAATCAAAATTATTATCAAAACCCACAAGTGGGTCGCATGAGACACATGTATATATAGCAGCTAATGTTAAACCAAAGGCTATAGTGTGGAAACCGGAAAATCTCACATAATCTAACTCCCTGTACTCATTTTGCAGGACCTCATCCTTTTTCTAACCATATCATTTTTAGCAACATGTACAACCACCTCTAGCTGTCCATCTCCTGAGAGTTTTTTTCACAGCTACTCAGAGACATCCTTGACCCTGGCACCCAGGAGTCAATACACCGTCCAGGTGTCTCTTCTGCAGCTACAGAACCCTCTGTTCTCATAACTGTCAAATTTCACAAGGTTTGATGATAATCGTGAGATGGCAACTTGTTTGGTATAAATTATGTGAGTAAACTAGATTCCAGTCAATCACAGTAGTAATCACTGAAATAAGTTTTTTTAAAATCTTCAAACATTATTTTATCAGTTTCTGGCTGGAAAATGACTTTGCTAATGAAGCAAAGATAGATTTTTGATAAATTTGCTCAGTGTTAGGATGTAATTGGAATCTTATGACTGAACTACATTTCCAAATTTTCAAAGAAATTAAAGTTGACTTGAAATTGAGTTTAGCAACCAGGTTTGACCTTTGTTAATCTTATTCAGTCTGGATTGACACTGATCACACGAACCTCCATTGAGGCTTGGAGTAAGATAGCAAAAGTAGGTAGGAGAGTATAAATTTGAAAGCTGATGATATTGCTTCTGTCTCAGGATGATTTCTGGCATTAATGGAATTTCCAATATTCATATGAAAATTTGTTAAGTTCAGTTACTGGCTGGTCTGGAAAAAAAAGAAAAAAATCAACACACACACAATGCTGGTAGAAGCAAGTGGGCCAGGCAGCATCTATAGGAAGAAGTACAGTCGACCTTTCGGATCGAGACCCTTCGTGAGTTGGTGATTTAATTTTAATGCAACATTTCTGTTAAATTGAGTTTAAAATAGTCTGGAAAGTTTCGCAATCCTGTTAAGGGTATTTGCTTACTGTCATTACAAAATTATAATTTGTCTGGCGAAGTACAAGATTTGTTACATTTCACTTAGATGATTTTATTTGGTATGAACATTTTCCAATAGTGCTGTTGCAGCTTTAAAATATATTGGGGTGGGGGGAAAGCAAACTTTTTATTTGTATGATGCTAGATTTTCATGTTAGGAAAATTTGAACATAATGAAGTTTTTGTTTGAAAGTCATATTACTTCATTTGTCAGCACTTGTAATTTGTCCTTGAATGCAATTCTCATACTCTGATCTGCAAGATAATATCCTAACTCAGTCCATGATCTATGTTGAGAGTTATGTTAAATAGTTTCATTACAGAGCTCTGATGTCAGTTGCAGTAATTTCCTCTTAGCAGTGTTTTTGTCAGGTAATTTAATAAAATAAAATAATGATAAACCAGGACCCAGATTACAAAAAGTAAACTCAGAGCAAAGAAGTTCTGCAGAGGTTATTTCAGAGTATGTTCCCAAGTTAGATCTTTTGTAGCATTTATTTAAGCATTTTGATGCATTCGTAAATGGCAATATAAACATGTGGATCTGGTGTATTAATAGAGAGGTTGGAGAATGATTGCATGACCCTTACTTCAGGTGAATGAGGGGGCTGGGGATGAGATTGAATGCTGGTGAAGTTTGAATTTATGTAGTTGTACTAGATGGTGTGACATGAAAATGAAGAAAATCATAAAAGAAAATTTTCTGACTGAATGAATAGTACTTGGAGATGAATAGAAGATTTGGAACAAAGCAGTCTTGTGAAGTCTCCAATTTCTTTAAATGGAGGTTGAGAACTGTTATTATTATTCTCAAATGAATTTTCTTTCAAGCAACTTTGCACCATGTTAATTTACATGTATTAGGAATTTGTTGTGGTATGTGGTGTGTTGTATGTGAATATACGTCCTTTTTATGAGGAATAGGTAAATGCCTTCTGATGGATAACAAACTACACGTACTTCTCAGGGTGCTTGACGTCTATACTGACATTTAGCATTTAAATTTGCTGTGGCTATAACAGCCTCCATGTAAGTTTCAGCTTCCCAAAACAAATTCAGTTTGCTCTTGATTTGTGGTCTTGCAAAGAGGAGATTGAATAGATTTGAACTTTTATTACCATTCATGGCAGCAGTAGCTGGTGCTACCACTGAAGCAAAATAGAGTTTTCTGCTCAACTACCACCCATGTTCCTGACCTTAGCTCCAGCCGCAAACCTGTTCACATTTCTGACTCTGACCCCTGCTCTGGGTGCAAAATTAGTCTATATACTGACATATTTGTTACTCTAACTTGCCTGTGGTTAGCATAAGAATTAGGCGATCACATACATTGACAAAATGTGCAATGTTAAATGCAATTTTAAATATCTCTGAAGAATTTGCACAGTAATCAATTTTTAAAAATCCTGGTCAGGCTCTTGACCCTTGCTCCTACTGTTTACTGCCTATTGCTATTTCACCCTTTGCCAACACAACACAGTCCATCTTGTGGCAAACAGGATTCATCAGATGGCACAGGAGAAGGCCTTGTAGGACTGTGCAATGTTTAACAACACATTAAGTGGGCAACCTCTCGGATGCACAGATTTCCAGAAAATAGGTCAGGGAATGACAAGTGCATTAATCCCCACTTCACATTTCGTTTATTTAGATATGTGTGGAACAGGCCCTTCCGGCTCTTCATGTTATGCTGCATAGCAACCTCCGATTTAACCCTAGCTAATCACAGAACAATTTATAGTAACCAATTAACCTAACTGATTGGTCATTGAATTGTGAGAGGAACCTGGAACACCTGGAGAAAACCCATGCATTCCATGGGGAGGACGCGCACACTCATTACAGAGGAGTTGGGTTTGAAATTTGGACTCCAACAATCTGAGCTGTAATTGCGTTGTGCTCTCAGCTGAGCATCCGTGGTGCCTACACGATTTGAGCTTTTAAATGTTGCATATTATTGAATGCTTTTTATTGTGTATTGTATTTATGAATACATTTTTATATCAATTTGATTATGTGAAAATAATATTCCACTGAAAAGGCTAGAAGTATAAGACGTGAGAGAATAGGACAAATCTAGTGTGACAGTGGAAAAGTGTGTATGGAACTGGAGGAGATGGCCTAGGTACTTAATGAGTACTTTGCTTCAGTATTCGCTACAGAAAAGAATCTTGGCGATTGTAGGGATGATTTACAGCAGACTTGAGCTTGTAGATATTAAGAAAGAGGATGTGCTGGAGCTTTTGGAAAGCATCGTTGGATAAGTCATCGGGACCGGAGGAGATGTACCCCAGGCTACTGTGGGAACAGAGGGAGGAGATTGCTGAGCCTCTGGCGATGATCTTTTCATCATCAATGGGGATGGGAGAGGCTCTGGAGGATTGGAGGGTTGCAGATGTTGTTCCATTATTCAAGAAAGGGAGTAGAGATAGCCCAGGAAATTATAGACCAGTGAGTCTTACTTCAGTGGTTGGTAAATTGATGGAGAATATCCTGAGAGGCAGGATTTATGAACATTTGGAAAGGCATAATATGATTAGGAATAGTTAGCATGGCTTTGTGAAAGGCAGGTCGTGCCTTACGAGCCTGATTGAATTTTTTGAGGATGTGACTAAACACATTGATGAAGGTAGAGTAGTAGATGTATATGGATTTCAGCAAGGCATTTCACAAGGTAACCCATGCAAGGCTTAACTGAGAAAGTAAGGAGGCATGGGATCCAAGGTGACATTTGTTTTGTGGATCCAGAACTGGCTTTCCCACAGAAGGCAGAGAGTGGTTGTAGATGTGTCATATTCTGCATGGAAATTAGTGAGCAGTGGTGACCTGATAGAGGTATATAAGATGATAAGAGGCATTGATCGTGTAGATAGTCAGAGGTTTTTTCCCAGGGCTGGAGTGGCTTGCATGAGAGGGCACAGTTTTATAGTGCTTGGAAATTGGTACAGAGGAGATGTCAGTGGTAAGTTTTTTACTTGGAGAGTGGTGAGTGTGTGGAATAGGCTGCCGGTGACTGTTGTGGAGGCCTATTCGATGGGTCTTTTAAGAGACCCCTAGACAGGTACATGGAGCTCAGAGGGCTATGGGTAACCCTGGGTAATTTCTAAGGTAAAGACATGTTTGGCACAGGTTTGTGGGTTGAAAGGCCAGTACCTTGCTGTAGGGTTTCTATGTTTCTATTGATGTGTGAAATAAAATTATGAACAGGAACAAATGTTTGATATTCAGGAAATAGATGATAATTCTGTACATTGTACTAGAATTAGAGAACAGTGGATTCTGGTTAATTTTGGCCCAATTAAGTGGCTCCCCCAATTAGCCAAAGCTTCATGAAAATTGTTAAAAATGTATAAAAAAGACAGACTGATCCTCAGTACCCTCTTGTGCAATTGGATTCTAGATTTCCTCACTTGCAGACCCCAGTCACTTTGGATTGGCAAAAACATCTGCACAATCTCAATCAACACAGGTGCACCACAGGGATGTGTGCTTAGTCCCCTGCTCTACTCGCTTTACACCTATGACTGTGTGGCTAAATACAGCACCACACCATTTTTAAGGTCACTGATGACACCGCTGTTGTGAGCCTTATTAAAGGTGGTGATGAATCATCATACAGGAGAGATATTGAAAATTTGGCGGAGTCGTACCATAACGACAACCTCTCATTCAATGTCAGCCAGACCAAAGAACTGATTATAGACTCATCGAAGCAGCAGAACTGGAGAGGGTCAGTAACTTTAAATTCCTGGGTGTCACAGTCTCAGAGGACCTGTCCTGTCCATGATATAAATGTAATTGCAAAGAAAGCACAACAGTGCCTCTACTTCCTCAGGAGTCTGGAGATTATGGCATGTCATCAAAAACCTTGACAAACTTCTATAGATGTGTGGTGGAAAATGTGTTGACTGATTGCAATATGGCCTAGTTTGGGAGCACCAATGCCTTTGAGTGGAAAATCCTACAAAACGACGTGGAGTTGGCCCAGTTCATCACGAATAAAGCTCTCCCAACCATTGAGCATATCTACATGAAACGTTGTTGTTGAAAAGCAACATCCATCATCAAAGATCCTCTCCAACCAGGCCATGCACTTTTCTAACTGCTACCATCAGGTAGAAGGTACATAATAATACTGAGGAATTTAAAATTGCTGACTCTCTCCACCACTGATCCTCTGAGGTCTGGCTTGTGGATCTCTGCTTTTCTTCTCTTGAAGTTAGTAATCTGCTCCTTGTTCTCGCTGAAATTGAATAAATTCGAGTTTGTTATGGCCCACACAGCCAAATTTTCAATATCCCTCCTATATGCTGATTCATCACCACCTTTGAATCAGCCTATGACGGTGGTGTTGTCGGCAAATTTGAATATAGCATTGCTGTTGTGCTTAACTACATGACAAGACACCTGCATCAATTAAGGGGCACAGTGTCCCAAGTAAATAACTGCCTCGATTTATCAGAACCCATTGTGTTTTATAAGAGATGTGTTGGGCCAAAGGGTTCATTTTTGCACTGTACAACTATTATGTTGGAAATCACTTGTGCTTTTATTGATTTATCAACTTGAAAGAGCAATTATCAGATATCTCAAACTTCAGTGCACTGTTGATAAATGTCTTGAGCCTGTCATTCAGAATAGTAATTTTCATTAGTATATCAAGTAATTCAACAATCGCAGATATTTTACTAATTCCACTCATCCTTCCATTCTGTTTATACGTTTGTACTTCCAATGCTGATTGCTGTTATACAATTAGAACTGGTATATCTATTGATTTCTCATCACTATTCTATCACCTGCTCTTTATTTCTTTTTAATTTTATAAAATTAATGTTAACTGTGATTGAAGGTTGTGTTTGATCAGCTGTCTCTTTTTCAAAGGCTTTAAATATGATTTTAAAAGGGAGTGGGTATAAAGTCTGTCCTTCCTAGTGTTAAGGACAATACTTAAGACTCAATAAAAATGAAAAATGAAATGTAACATAGTAAAAGTGATTTATCAAAACTGAAATGCCTGCTAAAAATATTAGCTGTAGGGGTAGAACAGGGTCAGTTGCCTAATTAAAAGTTGTATGTAATAATGAAAACGATTTTGGAAATAAAGCATTAATTAGAACTGTAAATTGAATTCAGGGTGTTGTGTAATGGCCTTGAATGAATGCTGTCTGTACTGATAGAATGACTTGGAAGATAAAAATTTGAAGTTTTTGGATAGGGAAATCACAAAGGAAGGACAGGCAAAGTTTACAGATTGGTTTACAATATTTAAGAATTATCAATAAATATGCACTGACAGTAGAAGGCCAATGAGTGGAATTGAATAAGGAAAAATGCATAATCTTGATAGCTTACATCTTTGGAAAGCAATGTCAGCTAGGTGCTTAAATCTGTCAGAAACTTACTGCTAAAATAGAGTATTCAAAATGGGAGAATTTGGCTTGTGCTAGTGAGGCCTTTGCTTGCTATTATGTTGCAGGATATCTAATACCAAAGTCTGGTGATAGCATTTGAGCAGTTAGATATGGAAATCCACAGGTGGTTGTTATTCATTCCCTGTGCTTCCACAGGGCATATTGTTGTTACTGTGTCAGATGTAATTTAATGTTTATCTGTGATTTGTTTTCACCATAAATTTTTGAAAATGTATCCTTGTTAAGTGGTGTATTTGACATAATTTCAACTTCCTGTGCTTTAATTTTTATTAGTTTGAGATGTTCTCTTTTACGTCAAGTTCAAAGTAAAATTTATTATCAGAATACATAGATGTCATGACATACAAACCTGAGATTCTTTTTCTTTATTCTCACATTCATGTGCAATCTGTATTGTTCTGTCCTGAAATGTTTAAGATAGTTAATATTACAAATAGTGCTTGTTAATTTTCAGGTTTGCAGTTTGAATGAAGTCTTCAGTGTGATTAACTCCCTGTTGCTGGATGTCAGAGATGCTGGCAGCTGACAACAACTGATACCTTCTAAGAATAAATCCATGCTACAAATTATCACGTCCATGAAACAGTTTTTTCGGGATTAGCTTCACATGTCTTTCTTTGGCCACTGACAGAAGACTGCAAGCCTTCAAATGAACGAAGGCCATGGAAAGTAAAACTACTCTCGAATACATGGTTTTATTTGGGACAATTTTCTGGAATTCTCTTCTTGAACTGGCAGGCTTTCAGACCATCTTTGATTTTGTAGATGATGCAGGTACCTCAAGAACGGTCATCTCATGTCCCAATTAGGGACTTAATAAAAGCCTGGGGACTTTGTCTGTAAGTCCGGTGACAGAACATTTCTAACAGCAGCCAGGAGAAATCTCACCTGCATCAAGAGAGCTAAAACCACCTGCGCTCAAGAAGTTCAGGGAAACTTAACTGATAGCAATCCTTGACATACGTGGCTGGGCATCAAGCACATTATTGACTACGCAAGGAAAAACAGCGTTGACTGGACCAGTAATACTCCCTTCCTGATGCTATAAATGACTGCTATGCATGCATGCTTTATGCAACACACCAACCTCAAATGCTACTCCTTTACCAGGTGAACAGCTACTGTCTGTAACATCAGCAGATGTTACATCCCTGGTCAAGTACTTTGAGAGTGGGCACACCAGCTCACTGATGTCTTCATGGACATCTTCAACATATCAGTCATCTTTCTCTACGTGCTTCAAGTCAGCTGCCACCATTCCTGTACCAAAGAATTCTACACCTTCAGAACTAAATACCTATAGCCCAGTGGTACTGATGCCAATCTTGAAGAGCTTTAAATGGCTGGTGATGGCACTTAACAAAAACTCCATTCTAGCCACATTGGGCATTCACTGATAGGCTTATTGACAGATGCTCATGCTCCTGGCCCTGATACACCCAGAAAACAAAGACATTTGTGTCAGAATGCTGTTTCTGGACTACAGACTTTGGTGAACAAACTCCTGCTCCTTGGTCTAAATACAGCACTGTGGAACTGTGTTTTGGACTTCCTAACCAGTAGACCTTATTGTCAGTATGCACAACTGCTCCTCCTTCCCCAGCATCCTCCACACAGGTGCCCCCCACCCCCAGGTCTGTGTGCTGAGCCCATTGCTGTACACTCTGCTCACCCCTGACTGTGTGGCCAAACACATTCAGTTTGCCAAAGACATGACAGTGGTGGGGCTCATCACCAACAATGATGAGCTGGCCTACAGTGAGGAGGTAGAAGAGCTGGGGTCCTGGTGCCAGGCAAAAAAAAAAGGACAGTTATCAACTTCAGAAGAACTTGGACCACTAACAACAGTCTTTTCATTGGCGGCACAGGTATGGAAGCTGAGAAGGTTCAAACTCCTGGGTATGCACATCTCGCACAATGTCTCAAATTCCCAGAACATGTGAATAATCAGGAAACTTCACCAATGCCTCTACTTTCTGAGGAGAGTGAAGAGAGCTGGACTATGCACATCTATACTCGCATCATTCTATAGGTGCACAGTAGAGAGCATCCGAAAGCTGCATCACTGCATGCATGGAAACTGCACTACGGTAGATAAGGAGGCTCTACAATCGTAGTTAAAACTGCCCAAAACATTGCTGGCCCCTGCCATCAAGAACTTAGTTGCAAGAAAAAGTTTGTGAACCCTTTGCAATTAACTGGTTTTCTGCATTAATTGCTCTTAAAACACGGTCTGATCTTAATCTAAGTTGCAATGAACTAATAACGCACAAACAATGGTACTTTTCATGTCTTTATTGAAAACATTGTTTAATCATTCACAGTCCAGGCGGGAAAAGGTATGTAAACTCTTGTGTTTAATACAAGGATTTCAGAGGAGTGATTTAAAAAAAAATTCAAAAAAGTTAGCTACAAAGAGTATTGGACAGATAGCTACAGGTTAGGCAAAGAGCTGGATGAACTCAGCAGGTCAGGCAGCATCCGTTGAAATGAGCAGTCAACGTTTCGGGCTGAGACCCTTCATCAGGACTGAAGAAGGAGGGGGCAGGGGCTCTATAAAGAAGGTGGGGGGGAGGGTGGAAGGTGCCAGGTGAAAAACCAATCAGAGGAAAGATCAAGGGGTGGGGGAGGGGAAGCAGGGAGGGGATAGGCCAGAGAGGTGAAGAAGGAATGTAAGGGGAAAACACTATGGGTAGTAGAAGAAGTCAGAATCATGAGAGAGGTGATAGGCAGCTGGAAGAGGAGGCAGAGTGAAGGTGGGATGGTGGAAGGGAGAGAATTATCAGAAGTTGGAGAATTTGATGTTCACACCAAGGGGCTGGAGACTACCCAGACAGTATATGAGGTGTTGCTCCTGCAACCTGAATTTGGCCTCATCATGGCAGTAGAGGTGGACATGTATGGACATATCCGAATGGGAATGTGAAGCAGAGTTGAAGTGGGTGGCAACCAGGAACTCCTGTCTGTTGTGGCGGACAGAGCAGAGGTGCTTGACGAAGATGTCCCCCAATCTGTGTCGGTCTCGCCGATGTAGAGGAGGCAGCACCGGATGCAATAGATTACCCCAGTAGACTCACAAGTGAAGTGTTGCCTCACCTAGAAGGACTGTTTGGGGCCCTGAATGGTGGTAAGAGAGGAGGTGTAGGGACAGGTGTAGCACTTAAGCTTGCAGAGGTAAGTACCAGGTGGGAGATCTGTGGGGAGGGACATGTGGTCCAGGCAGTCACAGAGGGAAAGATCCCTGCGAAAAGCAGAGAGGGGTAGAGAGGGAAAGATGTGCTTTAGTGGTGGGGTCCTGTTGAAGGTGGCGGAAGTTGTGGAGGATAATATGCTGGATCCGGAGGCTGGTGGAGTGGTAGGTAAGGACAAGGGAAACTTGGTCCCTGTTGTGGTGACGGGAGGATGGGGTGAGGGCTGAAGAGTGGGAAATGGAGGAGATGTGGGTGAGGGCATCATTGATGGCGGCATTTCGCGGGGATCATTCCCTCCATGACTGCCTGGTATTTTCATATTTTCAATACAATGGATTAATTGGATCATCAGTTAATTGGGGCAGCCGTTTATTTGGGTCAACTTGTAGAGAACAAAGTCCGTCCAATCAAGAAAATAGCCAGGATTCCCTTGTTTATTTGGGACCCAATGCTGCTTTCTTGATACAGGAGACTGTTGCTGAACAGTTTCTAACTAGTGCTTGATGTGTGCAGTTGTGCTTAGGACCTTTACCAGGACAATAAAAAGTTTAAATAGCATCAGTTGCTAATGCTTGTGTTTGAAAAGCAATGATTTTTGTAACTGATAGTTCACAAGAAATAAGCAGTAAGATAACTCAGAACTGTTTTGCTCACTGCGGTTTCAAACATTCGGGCTTGGAGATCCCATAAAGAGCCAGGAGTGAAAATGAAACAATTTCACTACTTCAACATGTTAGGAACTGCAAAGAATTTGAAGGTATCAACAGTCATCTTGAATGTTACAATGAAAATGACAATTTGAAGGATGCAGTTGTTAATAGCAATGTATGAAGGCAGTCCATTATCTGCATGAGGTGTCTGCTGATTTTTTTCATTTACATTCAATCAAAAGAACACCATATTCTCTCGGTAACTATTAGGAACTATTCAACAGTTTTATAGTACTGTTGTAGGATTGATAGTGTTCTAATTTTTTTTCTGTTTCATTTAAATGCTTAATTTGTTACTCAGTTAAATGGTAGTTTGCCCTTTTTTTACCTTTTCAACTATCTCCATGAAGCTTCAACTAATTGAGTAGCTGCTTAATTGGGCCAAAAAATACTGTCTCCAGTGTGTCCCAATTAACTGGCATCCACTGTATTTTGATGATAGTCTGTAGAATTTGGAAAGCAAAAATGTTAGAAATTTGAAATAATGGCATTAAGTATTTAAAATTGTAGGCCAGTCAACACCAACATAACTAACATTTCAGGTTAATGACCTTTTATCAGAATTAGGCAAAATTCTAAATGATCCCATGTTTTGACTGACTAAACTGAATTATACTAATGCTGTCATTGAGAAATATAAAAAGTCTTCATTCACATTGTAATTCTGAGTAAGTCTCAGAGAATTCAAGGGAATCTCACTCTTCTGACATACATGTCCACAGATGGGGAATTGATAAGTTTGTGGCCTAAGGTAGAAGGCGATGAGTTATATACAGCTCTCGTTACATGCACATGCAGGTCAACGTTTTGAGTGATTATGCAGAAAGTTTGAAGTTAATAACTCATCTCCTTCTACCTTATGCCACAAACTTATTTATCACGCCTGCTGTTGACATTTTCTGGAGGTCCAAGATCTGTATGCTCCACGACTGCTGGACTAAGTGTGTAAATGTAGGAGGGGACTACGTTGAAAAATCAATGTGCTAGGTTTTCTACAATTGACTCCTTCTACCTTAGACCACAAACTTATCAATCACCCCACGTATTGTTTTGTTCTTCAACACAAAGATAACAAGAAATAATTACAGGTTTCCCCTGCTATCCGAAGGTAGAGCATTCCTATGAAACTTTTTTTAAGCTGAAATGTCGTAAAGTGAAGATGCAATTACCATTAATTTATATGGGAAAATTTTTTGAGAGTTCCCAGATCCAAAAAAATAACCTACCAAATAACACATAAAACCTAAAATAACATGAACATTTAGTAAAAGCAGGAATGATATGATAAATATACAGCCTATATAAAGTTTTATGTACATAAATATTTTATGTATGGTGTAGTTTCACTTATCAAAAGCAGGAAGACAGCAAGCCAAAATCGTTCGGAGAAAAAAATAGGCACGTACACGCATGCGCACACAACTACCCACACAAGGCTTCATGGTCATGGTACTCTTTCTCGGGGTAAACACACGTATAAAGTGGGCGTCTTTTTTTTTTGTAAACGTGAAAATCCTCTGTGGTTAGCGAAATCAGGTACTAATGTAGGTCTTTTGTAACAGCGAGCTGTCGTAAAGCTCGGGGGCCACCTGTAACTACAGTTTCAAGTGCTATAATCGCTTTCCTAATTTTAATATTTTGAATATAGTCAGATGAATTACATATTTGCAATGGTAGCACATCCCAACTAGCACAGTCCCTTTGAATATTTAATAATGCAAATTGCAGGAACTCAAAATATACCCCTTCTGTTACAGCTTTGAAGGATGGCTCCATGAATATACAACTAACCAGAGGGTTAGGTGACAGAACGGATCTGTCTTGAACTGTGAATTAAGTGGCAGGAATACACTATTAATAATGTGCAGTCTTTCCATAGGTAGTTCCCATGTGACAGAATCAGAGTGACCTATTCCTAATGCCTGTTTTCAATAGTCACTAAGTATCAATTGGAAGTTCAATTATGTGAAGGTTTTTCTTGAGGATTGATTCTCATTTTAGTTAATCTAAAATTATACTATCTATAATGTCATAATTCCAGAATGATTCCTAACATCCTAGTTCTGAGGGAAGGTCACAGATCTAAAAAGTGTACTAATTTTACTGTGTCTTTCTGTACAAATGCTATCTGAACGGAGTATTTCTCAGCATTTTCTGTTTTCATTACAATCTCTGAAGACTAATCTGGGTCCTTTGGCTGGGTGGGTCTCATGTTTTGAGATCACCTGTTGAAGGCTGAGTTCAGTGGCATAGAGAGAGGAAGGCCAAAGCTCTTTTGAGGAGTAGGTCAAAGTGTTAAGAAATTCCACAGCCCAAATCTCACATCTCACAACTGTACTTGATGGAGAAGACAGGACAAAGGTTTTGTATTCATGGTTGATTCATCAGAGAGCTTAATCTGCATTGTGTTCATGAGAATACAGTATTTTCTCCAACTTCCTTCTGATGAACAGGCCCTTAGGCCTTGCTGTCCCTCTAACATGCCATTATTGTGCATTATGAGCTGAGTTTTGTTAGATCACCTTTCAACTATTAATGCACGAGATGTTCTTTATCTTATGTCTGAATAATATTGGAGTTAAAAAGTTAAAGTTAAAAGAACTGTCTAGACTAGAGTTGAATACAGAAGATCATGCTGAACACTAAATGCTCAACATAATTTAAGCATTTGATAAGATATATATTTTTTTAGAAAATCATCAGATCATCAGACTGAGTCCAAGCCAAGGAAGCACCAGTTTAAAATTAGATCCTGCACTTTCAGGATGATGCCAGGAAACATATGTCCGTACAAAGGTCATGGAAATCTGAAACTCTGCCCTCCCCTACCCACCAGCTTCAAAAAGTGTTTAAGTAGCGCTAACTTGAAAGTTTCAAAATCTCAGATCAATGTTTATGTTAGATTAGGATATTAAGAATTACAGGTCAGATAGATGAGGTTAAATTACAGTTATAATTAAAAGCTGAGGGGACACAGGAAGTTGAATGGCTTACTCCTGTTTTAGTTCTGTGTGGTTTGGTGGTCTTAGATTTTGAACTGGCATTTTCAAATTGCTTATTTTATTTTTTATTTTAAGTAAAATCCAAACCAATGTTTCTATCGCTAAAAATAGTCTATTTGGATATATCTTTATAATTAAAAGCAACAGTGAAGATATAAGATGTGATGAATCATGGTATCAAATTCTGTAATGTAAGATGATAGTGATATTTAAGAAGATCATTAGAAGAGTTATGAAAATGTAGCTCATGGTTACTTTCTATTTTAGTAGATTTTTGAATTCTTATCTCGATTGGATGTCACCTTTTTAATACTTTTTCGCAAGGACCCTAGTTATAACGTTTATATGCTGTTGTCAGTAGACTATTTTTGTAAGATCTGTGTTTTACAGAATGTGATTGGGAAACATATCTAGTTTAGCATGGAACTTGTGTAGTTTTATACTATGCAATTTTTTTTTGCAGCTTTTGAGCCTCTTAATAAATCTTCTCAACAGAAATTTAATTGCTTTTTTCTGCCATGTAATCAGGTCAAGTAACAATTTTAAAAATTGCCCCATTTAATAAAGAACTGCTAAGGGTGTTTCTTTCCTATTCTGGAATAGTGTATATGTATTAGATTTGGTAATCCTCAATATACGAAGAACCTCTTCTTCCTCCCCCCCCAAAACACACGCACTGTTTACAAGCATAGAGGAGGAAATATGTTTTCATTTAGCTGATGGTGTAAATCTGGAGAGTGATTTCAGTCCATACAACATATATAGACATGGAAAGCAGTTGTATGAAGACAGCTGTTGCTTTTCATCTTTCCTTGATGACAGTTTAGTTTCCATTGGTATAACCTAGTGTTATCTTTCCCTGCTAGTTAGTTGTAGACCCATTGGGGAAAAAGGAACATTCAGTTACAAATACTACATTTAATTAAGAGGGAGAGAAAGCAGAGCATTGCCAAAAACTACAGACATTATGGGGGAAAAGAAAATAAAAAGCAGTTGTATAATTAGTTTAGACAGGTTGTGTTTGTCTATTATTGTGACAGATGAAGATCAGAGCACATTTATGAGTAATTAATGCAGAGAAGTAATTGCAAAAGGGGTACCAACTTTTTCTTGCAACTGTATGTGGCACTATTTTTGTGATGTTGATGAGCATCATGCTCTGGTCACCATTCCAGAGCATCACTAAACACCGGATCTGCTTGATAATAATCCAAGCATTGCTGCTTAATGTTTTTATTTCATTCACTTGTATTCAGTTAAGAATCATTCATGGTCCTCTGGACCAGTAAGCCTTGACCTAATCTGCTCTGTATGTGAATGAGTAAAGATAGAAAGTTTAATCTCTTTCTACTAAATATAATTCTATGATAACAGTATGGAATTTGCAAATTGTGGAGAATGCAATGTGTTCCTGCTGACTTTGTGGGAAAATATGTCTACGCCAATTTTGCAGCTTTACTACATTTTTGATGTAGTAATTTTGAACTTATAATATCAATTATAGGTGAGCTGTAGTGTGATTACCCAATGAGATTGAAGATTTCATAACAACATATGGAATAAAAAGCATGGAAGAATATAAGAATTAAGTTTAAGAGTGGGGCAAAGACCCTTAATATTGAATTGACTTTATTTCTGATAGCCTTCACATACATGAGGAGGTAAAAATCTTTATGTTACATCTCCATCTAAATGTGCAATCATAGTAATTTATAATTTATAATCAATAGAACAGTCAGAGTAACATAGAAATACACTCAAATCAACCCGATGGTCTGGTGGAAGAAGCTGTTCCGGAGTCTGATGGTCCTGGCTTTTATGCTGCGATACAGTTTCCTGGATGGTAGCAGCTGGAATAGATTGTGGTTGGGGTGACTCGGGTCCCTAATGATCCTTAGGACCCTTTACACCTGTCTTTGTAAATGTCCTGAATTATGGGAAGTTCACAACTGCAGATGCGCTGGGCTGTCTGCACCATTCTCTGCAGAATCCTGCAATTAAGGGAGATACAGTTCCCATACCAGGCAGTGATGCAGCCTGTCAGGATGCTCTCAATTGTGCCCTATAGAAAGTTTTTGGGATTTGGGAGACCATACCAAACTTCCTCAACCATCTGAGGTGAAAGAGGTGCTCTTGTGCCTTTTTCACCACACAGCTGGTGTGTACAGACCACGTGAGGTCCCCAGTGATGTGGATGCTGAGAAACTTAAAGCTGTTCACCCTCTCAACCCCAGATCCATTGAAGTCAATAGGGGTTAGCCCGTCTCCATCCCTCCTGTAATCCACAGCAAGCTCCTTTGTTTTTGTGACATTGAAGGAGAGGTTGTTTTACTTCTACTCAATAAGATGCTGATATGCAGCTTCGATTCTGCCTTTCCAACTGAATCCCATAATGTACTATTTCTTTAAAACAAAGAAACAAATATTTTCTAAGGATAAAATCAATAACTAAGCTTGCAACTCCAAAGGGATACCTCATTGTTGAGCTGCACATCCTATTTCAAGGACACAAGTTTTCTGTATTTTGGTCCCATTTCTTAATCTTTAAGATCTGCTTTCTGGTTTCAGCCTAGTACTGATCAATTTTACTGTTGTTCTGGATATTTCCAAAAATAGTTTAAAATTTTTTTTGTGTATTCCAGCTTTAATGTCATTATAGATTGAAACATCTGTTTCACCATTTAAAGTGCATTGTTGATCTTTATTGATCTCTGCCTATTTTTTGTTACATTGATGCTCAAGAAGGTTAACAAGCCAACACTGCAAGCAATTGGGGTAAATAATTAAGATTGGCTTTCATAATGATCCTCTGCATCCTGGTTTTAGCGGAGGGTGAGGTGGATTGAAACATTAATTATAAGACTTCATTGTGGATTTGCTGAGCATTAACCATTTCATTTATGGCCCCCTCTCTGGTTTTCTTGTTTGCCTCCTACACCTAATTTAGCAATACAATGTGAAGTGGGCTCTTCATGTCCTTGGAACCATACTGCCCCAGCAACCCCCAACAAACCGATTAACCCTAACAATTTATCTTTGGACTTTGGGAGGAAACTGGACCACCCTGAGAAAACCCACACATTCCATGCGGAGGACATACAAATTCCATTCAGAATCATGACGGATTTGAACTCTGAACTGCAAAAGCCTTGCACTAACTGCTACATTACTTTCTCTTCTAATCCTATGTGACATAGGCTGGCATAATTGATGCATCTCACTTGTTTACTAGATTTTCTGCCATTTGAAAATATTGAATAAAATTCTTTCCGTACCTTTAAAGATGCAGCATTTGTGCACTGTTGACATAAAGCAAAATTTTCTGTAGATAATTGTACTATAAAGTTAGCTTTGTGTTGCATGTGACAATCACAGCATTTAACGATAATCTTCATTACAATATCAATGAGATCTTCAGCTCTAACATTAATGAAGACCATAACTACTGAGGAGCCATTCTTGGGGATGCCTTTCTATACCATTCCACTTTTTATTTTGCTTTTTTACTTTAAGAGCTTCTTTAAAATCTATTCTTTGACCTTATGTTTTGAGTTTTTATGTATCAGCATGCTGTGTAATTCTTCCTTTGCTTAAATTCTAACAGCTGATAGCAAAATACTTGTGTTGTAGTTGCAGAGAAATTGTAGTGCAGGTAAATAATAAGGTGCAAGATCACGATGAGGAAGATTGTGAAGTCAATAGTCTATTTTATCATATTAGGAAACCATTTAATAATCTTAATAATGGTATATACTTTTAGGCTTTTGTATCTTCTGCACACTGGAACGGGGAGAAAGAGAATATGTGGTTTGGGTCTTTGCTTATGTTGGCTAGTTAATTGATGCAGTAAGAAGTATAGACTGTGTCCGTGGAGGAGAGGTTGATTTCTGTGATAATGCTGAGCTGTGTCTAAACTCCAGTGTCTTGTCAAGTGCAGAGCAGATGCCATACCAAGCTGTCAAACATCCTGATAGGATTATTTCTATGGTGCATCGATTAAAAATTTGCAAGGGTCAACAGGGACATGCCACATTTTCTTTTGTCTTCTGAGTGAAGCAGAAGCATTGGTGAGCTTACTTGGCCACGGCATCAGTGTGGTTTGACCTGAACAGATTATTGTTGATGTTCACTTCTTGGAACTTGAAGGCCTGAACCCTCTCATCTAATCCAGGCCTTTATATTACTAATCTCATGAAATACTTACTCTGCTACCACTGATGTCTCAGGGATTGTTTGCCCAACTCATTTACTTCCATTTATGAACAAAACTATAGTTTGGATTGATCTATTCTTTCCTAGAATTAGCTGTCTTGATTTCTATGATTTTTTTTGTTATAGCCATCAGCAAAATTTTATAGAATTTGAAGTGTTATGGAAAATTTATGGACAAACTCCTGTGACTGAAAATCTAAGGGATCTGTTTCTTGAAGGGCACTTTACTTTTCTAAATAAACAACAGTCAAAAGTGGGAGAAAGAACTGGATCTCGTACTCTCTTCAGGGGTAATGCTGAATAGTTCCTACACAGGAAATTGCACCTCCAACACTTGCAACACAACAATAAACAGCCTTAAGTGAAATAAATCCCATTATGGTTGGTTGGAAGTTTGGAGTGTTCAACATCACAACCCCAGCCCCTGTTACACCATTAAAATATTTTGATGGCTGCTAACCCACAGCTTCTGTATTAACCAGTTGTTAAATCCTCCAAAAATAACAACAAATTCTTAGATCTAAATCTACCAGCACTTCGATTATTCTCACCCCTTCACATTGATTGAAATCAGCGGAGAAGAACTTGGGCACACATTGTTCAAATAGAATTTCCTTGGAAGCTTTTAAAAAAAAAAATTATTGCTGAATCTTAAAACTGAGACGGTAATTATTTTATGACTTTAACTAAATGAAACTTGTTCAAGATTCCAGTTTCTCTAACAGCTTGTGAAGTATATTTAGAAAACTAGAGCAGTCTTGGTGGGAGGAAGAATAATGATGAGTTATCTCACAAATGATGCTAGGTGAGTGAAAGATGTCGATTCTTTGTTGAAGAAAAGTGGAACAAGACTTATTCATTGCTTATTGATGCTTACTGCAATAGTGATGGTGTAGAACATAGTTAAAAGCCTGCTCAGAGTGAGGCACTCGTGACAGAAGTATTTGTTCTACATTTGCCAAGCCCCTCACAATTGACAAAACTTAGCTACAGGGAAGTAGCTGTTTTCTTTGTTCCATAGAAAGATTTAAAATTAAAGTCAATATTCTTCTCTACACTTACATGCCAATTATTGAGATTTTAGAATTCTTTGTAAAAACACCATCATGTTGATTTAGCTGTTTAATTATTTAATATATTTTCTCTTACAGGCTCGGATAGCATTTTTACAAGGAGAAAGGAAAGGTCAGGAAAACTTGAAGAAGGATCTAGTAAGAAGAATAAAAATGTTAGAATATGCTTTAAAACAAGAAAGGTAATTGTATAAAAGTACTATTTATACTGAATATTTTCAACTGGTGGCCATAACATTGAAATAATGAATTTAATTGAAATAAAATCCAACCAAAATATATTAGTTTTCAGCAAATTTGTATTAAAGTTTCTCCTCATTTGAAAATTTGTATTTGCATGGTTATTCACTGTTAATTATTTTTAAATTTTATTGATTGGTTCTGAGTTTTTATTTCAGTACTTACAAACTGCTTTGTCATTTTTTATGAAGCAATTGATACACAGATTGATTACAAGGGATATTTTGACTAAACATTTGAGACTGCATATGTAGGAACCCTTTGCTTGTGTGGGCTTTTGACTTTGTGATAAGAATCTGTTCAACTTTCATGTGCTACTGAGTTAATTTGGTGACATTTTCCATTTGGATTCATGTGAAAATTAGCTTGTCAGGCCTAATGAGAGAAAATTATAGCAGCTCTGAAACTTCAATAAATATTGGAAAGAGGCAGGGAGTCAACATGTTTTACTTGTTTCTGAAAATTAAATGCCACATTTTGGCAGATACGATCGAGTCTTTTAAGAGACTCTTAGAGAGGTACCTGGAGTTTAGAAAAATAGAGGGCTATGTGGTAGGAAAATCCTAGGCAGCTTCTAGAGTAGGTTACATGGTTGGCACAACACCGTGGGCTGAAGGGCCTGTAATGTGTTGTAGATTTTCAGTGTTCTATGTTCTAATTTTGAACGCTCAAAAACTAAGTACCATTGTCAGAGAGAAAGAACTACAGTCTACGAATCAGTGAACAGGGATTCAGCACTGGAAACAAAACAAACCAAAAGTCTTTCTCCTTGCTAAGTAGGACTTGTCCTTGTGACCGTCATTTTGTGAACTGTTTGGTGACCTGATTTTTCCTCCAGGATAACTTAATCTGAGCAGTTGAATGTGGATATAGGGTGTTTCTGCTAATGATCTGCTAAACCTGAGACCATTCTCAGATAAGGATCTGTTTATTATGTAAAATTACAGGATTGCAGAAGGAACACCCTGTGATCTGGTCTTCTGGGCCCAGTGTTTGGCTGACTTGGTTGGACTGGTTTGAACCAGTCTGAGTTGGACAGAACAAAAGATACTACCTAGGCACAAGGCTGACGGGACAGCCATAAAGCAATGCTGCTTAAAAAAAACACAAAATGCTGGCAGAACTCAGCAGGCCAGACAGCATCTATGGGAGGAGGTAGTGACGACGTTTCGGGCCAAAACCCTTCATCAGGAGTGAAGTAACATGGGATGGTCGAGGGGGGATAAGAAGTGGGGGGAGGGTTAAATAGAGAGCTAGGAAATGATAGGCTGGGGGAAGGTGGAGAATTATGGGAAATAAAAGAGAAAGAAAGGTAGGGCTGGGGGGAGATTATAGTGAGGGGGGAGAAAAGAGAAAGAGAACCAGATTAAAATAATTGATAGGGATGGGAGTGGGGGGGGCAGGGGTATCAACAGAGGTCTGTGAGTTGAATGTAGGAGGCTACCTAGGCGGGAGATAAGGTATTGCTCCATCGACCTGCGTGTGGTCTCATCTTGACGGTAGAGGAGGCCATGGACAGACATGTCGGAGTGAGAGTGGTCTGTGGAATTGAAGTGTGTGGCCACAGGGAGATCCCGCCACTGCTGGAGGACTATTATTTTAGTCTGGTTCTCTTTTTCTCCCCCCTCACTATAATTTTTTCTTTTAATTCTTTTATTTTTCATAATTCTCCACCTTCCCCCAAGCCCATTTCCCTCCAGCCTATCACTTCCCAGCTCTCTACTTTATCACTCCCCCACTTCTTATCCCCCCCCTCGACCATCCCACGTTCCTTTACTCCTGATGAAGGGTTTCAGCCTGAAACGTTGTCACTACCTCCTCCCATAGATGCTGTCTGCCCTGCTGAGTTCTGCCAGCATTTTGTGTTTTTTTTAAATTTATTTCCAGCATCTGCAGATTCATTCGTGAAGCAATACTGCTTGTAGCCTTGGACCACTTCCAGTGAGAAGCTTACATAGGCCAGTGAGATGACCCTGAGCCAACAAAACTCAATAATGAAAAGTCTAAGAATGGAGGATTTTGGGAGAACTGATAGTGACGACTCTGCAGAGACAAACAATTGCAGAAGTGGATGGCCTCACTTGGAAGCACAGAGATTATATCAAATCATGAAGAACAAATGGCCAGCGTAAACTCCTTCTCTGGGCTATTATCTTTTCTCCTCTTTGATTGTTCATGGAAAGTCAGAGAAACCTAGTGGGTGTGCACGCAGTATTCAGTTGTGTAAATTCTTGTGCTTGTGAACTGAGCTAATAAATGTACTTGTCAGTAAATACAGATTCTCTCTGTGCCTCACTGATCATTATTATTGAGGGTTATCTCTTATTCACCATCTATTAAATTTCTTAAATATTAAATATTTTTAAGTTTCTTGCTTTAGCTTGCAACTTGAAATTCCAGTTGGTGGACAATTTCCCTCCACGTCTCTCTGACATATTGGGAAATTATGCACTCGGCAGGTTACAACAGTGGTTTGCCTGTGCCTACTGCTGGGTGAGTTTAAAGAGATCACCACCTCTTGCAGTGGATAACCAGGATGTCTAAGTGCCTTGTTGTGTTTAGTGCTCCAGCAATGCCTGCAGGCCTGCCTTCTTGACCATTGGACCATTAATCAGTCTCCTCCGGTCCATCTGCCGGGGCCAGACTTCACACGCTGGGATAGGCAAATCCCCTACCTCACCGAGGGTCAAAGACCTGTCGGCTGCCCTCACCTGGTTTGGCCCATCTGCCAAGGCAGTTTACTGGGGTGTGGCCGCTGTGTGTGCTACAGCTACTTGGAGCCACAGGTGAGAGCTGAGTGCCAGGTGGGGACCAAAGGTGGATGAGTTACCCTGAAGAAAGGGCATGGCAAGCCCCCCCCACACCAGAGGTGCTACTTCTCCCTAGACACCCCATTACACAGTGCAATAATGCTGTGCTTATGCCCACATTTAACCATTCAAATTCAAAAACTACTAGAAATGCAATATTTGTGAAATAAAAACAGAAATCACTGGAAATGCTGGGCTGGCCAGGCAGCATCTTGAAGCTAATATTTCAGTATGTTGGGTTTTTGTCAGATTAAACATCAGTCTGAAAGATTAGCCCTGTTGATCTCCACAGAAGCTGGCTGATGTGTTGTGATTTTCTAGAATTTTCTTATTTAGCACCAACAGGTGATGGCTTTAGTGAGTGATTGTGGTTTCAAATGCATAAAGTGGGCTACACATTTGTCAAATGAAACATCTTAACTCCATATACGCAACTATTAAAATTTGCTAATTTGCATATTGAAAAATCTTCCTACCAAGAACTTCCTTTGAGAATTGACAAGTTTTGTATTTATTGAACTTGTGTAAAGATGAGTGCAAATACATTAAAATAGATGCAGGGTTGTGTTCTCTTAAGGAATGAAAACTTGTTTCTGTCTCACCTGCATCTCTCCATCTGTTAATTTGATGTAAGTTTCTTGTTGAAGTGCTTTAAAAAATCAATGTAAGGATATCCTAGAGAGAGAGAGAGAGATATTTTGGCACCAAGTAAATGAAAGAATGAAATTTGTCAAGAGAATAAGTTCCACCATGAGTCAAAGTCTGTGTCACTCAACTAAATGCGATAAGATTACGATCAGAGAAGTAGCACTTGAGTCTCAGCAATGTGACTCTATATGAGTTGGGACGAAGTTGGGCCAAGGAGGAGGTAGGTACCTCCTGCTAGAAATATCTTCACCTGTTGGGTGAAGTGGGTTTATTTGTGGTGTTTATGAATAGTCCCTTGATGATAAAATTATTGATGAACAATACTTCTTTTGTGTACCTGAACACTTTCCATTTTAAAGTTATACTTTCGGGAACAACCTTTTGAATGTAAATAGGTCTAGATTGTTAGCACCAATAACTTCTGTAGAAGTTGTAAAATTCTATGTCCATTAAATAAAATTGAAACAGACGATAAGCATGCATTCTGGTGTTTGATTATTCTAAATAGGCTACCCAGGGCATTGAATTGACTATGATGCTCTGTAATATTGATTTTGAATATACCTGATATTTGAATGTACTCTAAAATGAGGCCATCACTGTTCTTTTTTTAAATTAAAAATGTTTCTAAAAGATTAAGAAATGAGAGAATATGGGTTTATATTGTATTGTTTTATAACCTGAAGTGGATGTCATATGATTGAAGTGTAAAAGACTAGCACAGTACAGCTGTAATATGGAAATATGGTGCATTTTATTTCAGCTAGATTTCACAAGAACAGTAAAATACACAATATTGATTGTGGGCTAAATTTTATCCAGGGCACATGAGATTACAAATGGAATCTTGAATTAATATCTCATATGAAAGATCCTTAATAATGCTGTGCTTACTCTGTACTGCACAAAAGTGCCAAAATGGATTAACAGTTCACTTATCCAAAGCATATTGGGGTTTTAGTGAGAGTACCAATATTAAGCCATGTTAATCCTTATATAGTTCATTCCACAACCTACTGAATGAATCTGGTTGAGACCTAACATCAATTTAAGCAAATTTGTATAAGTTTCTGTAAGTTTTTAATTAAAATGTCATAAATTAAAAATCAAGCTTTGTGCACCTTAATTGGGATCTTGGTGGTACTAACATTTTCTATATGGATTTATTTTGAGGCTTTTAAACTATACAGTTCTTGAAGAATGTAATGTATTGAAGCTTTTGAGCTTTGATCAGATAAGTTTGTCTTTGACGCAAATAATTAATCAAACAGAGCTTGAATGTCTGCCTCAGTGTTGTCATTAAGCAGTTCTGTCATGCATCTGCCCTTCTAAATGAGGCTTGGCATGTTTTGCATCCCTGTTGTTCCACTGGGGTATCTTAACTTTTTGGGCCTGTCATTGAAGTGGTAGTGAATTAATTCCTTTTTATGTTGGCACAAAATGTTGCATGTGACAAGGATGCCTGAACACGCTCAGGGTTTCTGTTACAATACTTGTCTTTTGGGCAAATGTCAGAAGTGTGATAGAATTTTTTTCAGTTGCTTGGATTAATGCAGTTTTAACAGAAATTAAGAAGCTCAGGATCATCCAGGATGAAGCAGCCTGCTTGATCAGCACGCCTGTTAAAGGTTCACACTCACTGTCATCAGTCCACTGTATTTACAATATATACCATCTCTATGTAACAGAGCAACTTGTAGGCAGCTTTAATAACAATTTCTGGAAGCATGGCCTCTTATCACCTAGAAGGCCTAAGATGTTTTTGAGTGACTTTCACCCTAGATTTGAGAGTTTTTAAGTGGCTAATGAGAGTAGATTCTTCCTCAGGCACTAGGTGCATAGATTTAGCACCATCTGCAGGATTCCCTTCAAGTCGTTTAGGACATAGACTCAAATTGTTGTTTGTCATTGGTGGAACAAGATCATGGAACTCCTTATCTAACAGCAATGTGGGAATCGTAGTGGTTCAAGACAGTGGCTCATTACCAGAACCACCTCAAAATAAAATTAAAGATGGCCAGAAGTGCTGAAATGGCCAACAATGTCAGCATTTCTTAAATTAATAATATTTATTAAAAATTAATGAATTGGCTGTTTGTGAAGTATGGCTGAGTTTTACTTACAATTAGCTTCCATTAGGATATGCTTCTACTTAAGTTGTATTTGATTTTGCTCTGTTCAATTTCACTTACCCATGTTCTTGTAAATACTTAAATCTACCATTTAAGGTATTAAAAATAAATTTAGAACCAAAACTGGTTCAGGGATAGGAAATGAAAGGTAAGACTTCATGGGCTGAATGACCTAATTCTGCTCTGTGGGTTATGGTCTATCATACTGTATGTGAGAAAGGCAAGGATTTTATTCATTAATGAAATTAACTTTTCTGAAATTTGTGCAACTGGTGAGAACTGTGTATTTAGATTTGACAGTAATGAATTGATTTGATTAAGACTAGTGATATTTTGGCAACAATTGTAAGGAGAAGCAAATATTTGATTATGGGGCACTAAACAATTTATATAATATGTGTAAAAGTTCTGAAAAACAACTATGCACTGAAATTTCAATATACACCATTTATTTGCATTTCTCTTTCTCATATTACTAATATGTAAGCTGTTTAAGGCTATTTATTCTTTAGACTCAGCAATTGAGCTGTTTCTTCAGACAAAAACTTACTGGACCACTTTTTGGAAACAGATTGTTTATGCTGCCCAACAGGATTCAGGAAAACACATCCAAGTGCCAGCAAGTTCAAGATTTTCATGCATGCGTGGTCAGCTGGTTATTTTTTGACCATCCCCCACCCCCAACTGTATTCATAAGGAGAATAGATGAAATTGACTATGGCTGAGTGACAGTATTTCTAGTTAATTATATCACTGTGAAATGTTTTCATTATGAAGCATATTTTACATCATATTTAAAGAGAAGGAAACATTCTTTGAAATTGTTGGCAGCACACAGACACAATTCTGGAGGAACTCAACAGGCCAAGCAGCATTAATGGAAAAGAGTAAAAGAGTGCAGTCAACGTTTTTGTCTGAGACCCTTCAGCAGATGAAATTGTTCGGTTTGTTTTCAGTTTTATCAATTGGCTAACATATTTTGTCTATATCCAATATTCAACAGTAATACAGCACTGTGGTAACAACATGACCCTTCCCATTTTGTGTTTGGACCAGGCAATGGATTAAAATATTTTCAGTTATTGGACGCTGCACAGAGCAATTAGATTCATAAGAACAGTATTAGAACATTTTTCCAATACCATAACAAAATGGAGTAATATAAAACAATGTTCTGAAAACACTCAGTACGTCAGGCAGTATCTGTGGATAGAGAAATAGTTAACATGAAGGGTCCCAGACTTGAATCAGTAATTGTTTCTCTTTCCACAGGTGCTGCCTGACACAGTGAGTGTAGCAGCATTTCCCACTTGTATTTTAGACTTATAGCATCTGAAGATTTATTTACTTTTTATGTATGTGGAATGATATGTCATATTCTCTTATGGATATCTGCTAATTCCAGTATTTTAATATACTTCCTTAAAAATTATTGAAGGGAGCCAGGGAAATGTTGATTCCACTGTTTCAGAATGAGGGAGGGAGACATAATGACATGTTTGACAAATGTCAGTCGTAGATCTATGGGAATGAAACTGGAGTGTGTACTTGAGACATTTAAAAGAATAAGTGGATTGACCAAAGTCAACATGCATTTATACTTGGCTAACATGCTAGAGATTTATTTTGGAGACTTTGCGGAAGTGAGTGGATCTGGTGTATTTAGTTTTTGAATTTTTGTAAGATTTATGATAAGGTCCTACGCAGGATGTTCGTCAAGAAGATTGGAACACTTGTGATTGAGGGTTATTCTGAATGATCAGGAATTAATCGATGACAGCAAGCAAAAGGTGGTAACAAATGGGACTGCCTTAGGCCAGCAGAGTGGGATTTAGTGCTTGGGGCTGGGAACCAGCTATTTGCAATTTATATCAATAATTTGGTGTAAGGGGCAAATGTTATTTTTTTCCAGTGTTCTGTTGGTATAAAACACAATGAAATTTTGAGTTCCAAGGATGATGTACAGAGGCTTCAAGGAGATATAGCCAAGCTGAGCAAGTACTTGAGAATATTGCAGGAGGAAATGAGGAAATACAGAAGACGAATTACTACAGTGCACAAAATGGAGAAGTGTAGTAGTTTAAGTGGTGAGAGATTGGGTAAAGAGATCTAGGTTCATTTGTGTGTCAATCTCTAAACAGCAACACAGCAAACAATTGGCAAGGCACATTGTATCTTTCCTTTTATTATAAGAATATCTGAATGCAATTGTAAGGATACAGTAACATTGTTTGGAACTTTGGTGAACTTATGTGCAGTGTATTGTGTATGGCGTTGATCTCCCCTAAGAAAGAATGAATCTGCTAAAGAGAACATGCAGAAAAGATACAATAGACTGGTTCAATGGCTAATGGGATTTTTATAGGAAGAAAATTTGAGAGACTCTGCCTAATGTGAGGAGATCGCGTTTTGATATACAAAGTACATGGGCTTGGCACAAGAGATGGGAAGATGCTTTTTCTGTCTAAAGATGTCCAGTTATTTGAGAATCAGTTTCCAAAAAATCTCCAGACTAGAGAGTTCTAAAGTTTCACCACCTTCAGAGAAAAGTTATAAGTGACCTTCCCCTTATTTTGAAACTGATTTTCAAAATAAGGGGAAGGTAATTTAAGACTTTTCTCTTAAGGATGGCAAATCTTTAGAATTCTGTAGTCCAGGTATCTTTGGAGATTAAATCGTTGAATCAAACCAGAGGTCATTAGCTTTTTTGACCACAAAGGAATCAGTGGGTATGAGACAGTGCAAGTAAATTGTACCCAAATAGAAAATCAGCCCATGAGCATGATGAATGATGAGCAATTTTAAGGGCCAAATAGCCCATTTCTTATGCCCTCCTGCTTCTAATGCCCTTGTGTTATCTTATTATTGACATTAGGAAATAGTAGAATCTTTACTCCAATGTGCAATGGAGAAATTACTGAAAATTGAAAAGGTAATGGTGGATAAATTACTGTCAGTGTGGGCTGCAATTTCTGTAGTGTCATTCTGCACTGTGAAAGGACCTTATTAAATAGTCTTGCAGGAAAATAAGCTCCATTTACAGCAATACTTTAAAAAAAGGTTATAAGTTAATCTGCATTCCTGTTTAGCTGACTGCCAAAACCTTGTTTCTGATATTCAAAAACACTCAAAACTTATTAAAGATCAATTCTGACTGTTAAAACTTAAAATAATCTGTCACAATGTAAGTAAGCATATAAAAAAAAGAGAAATACTGACATCTAACTAGAATCAATTGCAACAATTCATATTAATGACCCCAGTAGTGGAAAAATGGTCAAGAAGTTGGCAGCACACCCATGCATGTATGAAAATTCTGAACTTGCTTGCACTTGATCAGGAAATTTTTGTAAATTGTATATGTAACTGCTGATTATTTTCCTGCTGATTTTAATCCAGTAGTAATAATGAATTTCAAAATGAGAGTTTGTGCCTAATTAATTTGATTGAACTATCTAAGTAACAAAATAGATGAGATGATACAAGATGTAATTTCAAAAATTATGTGATAAGATATTACATGGTAGAATCCTAACATGTTATCAGCAAATATGTAGCATATACAGTATATAAGAGTTAGGAATTTGAATATAATTTCTAAATTGCAGGTGATGCTAAATTTAATGGTTGCGTGATGTGGCTTAGTTAATAATGAGGAAGAATACATCAAAATAAATTACATACATGTTAAACAGGTGTAATTAACAAATTAATTTCAGTAGAGTTAATTGCAGGTTGGTACTTATTGATGAGAATAATAAGGAAGCTGCACACAGGAATAGATGAGAAGAATAAAGGGATTTAGATGTTCAGATACACAAATGATTGAAAGAAACAGTCTAATTTTAAAAAAAAACAAAGAATTGGATTCATTCCTAGACACATCAAATTAGAAACAGGTATGTGGAATATGTAGAACGTCGGACGATGTCACTTGTTGTGTACAATTCTGGCCTACAGTTTATAAATTTAGGATGAAGGCACAGCAGAAGTGCAACTAAGATTGGTAAGAATATTATTAGAACTGAAAAGATTGACTGAAAAGGATGAATAAACTGACCCTCTTGTTCAAAACTAGATAGCATCATTAATAGATTGGGAATTTGAGTGAAAATGTAACCAAAGAGCCATAAAAATGAATGTACTGTCAGATGGTATAGTTATGGCAAATATAAGGGTTTACTGATGATGGAAGTTTGGAGGCTGTTAATTTAGCATAAATTTTGGCATGGCGCTTTTGGGATAAATGGAATTCTTGTGGGCTATTAAATCTGTAAAGTCATGAAGATGTGAATTCAGTCTCTATAATGCATTAACTACATGATTAGATGTTGAAGTGTCTATAAAACTAATTTGTCATTTTTTTAATAGCTGTTTGTGGGATCTTATTTGTAGGTTTGGTGCCAAGGCATTTAAGCTACGTTGGTAATGCCACTTTAAAAAAACTTAATTGGGGGAAAACACTTGAGAGGTCCTAAGGTTATGAAAGGTGCTGTATAAATGGGCTAATTTCTTTAAGTGGTCAGAACCCAATCTTTTATTGTTTGAGATTCAAACAGAGATGCAATTTTGTAATTGATACAACAAAAATCTTTATCAGTTATACTTGCTCTAATCTATTAATTTGAATTTCTGTTTGAACCAGATTAGAGCAAGTATAACAGGTTCAGAATTTTTTCTGTATCAGTTACAAATCTGCTTTTATAGTGAAACTTTATGAAAACTTCATTTAAAAAATCTTTCGTCGAGAGCATTTGCAAAGTAAACTTGTTTTATTAAATCCCTGTTGTGTTAATACCTTCTAATCTGCACTCTGGAGGTCTGATTTGGTGAATTTGGCTCATCTGTTGTTCTGTTAATGACTCTGCAGAAGTTGTCATTAGTTGATTCCACGTATACCCCTGTTAGATTAATGTAAAAGTAATTAAAGTAGCTCTGTTGTTTTGTGTGCATGTCCAGCATGTCTTGGAATGCAATAATCTATCACAACATAGGAGGAGTTTATCTGGTCTATGCCAGCTCTAAGAGCAGACTCATAAATCCCATGCCCTCACATTTCCAGGTAACCTGTTCTTTCATTTGCCCATCTAAACCTCTTTTTGCACATTAGTCACCAATTAACCTAAGTGTCAGCAAGTCTTTGGGATTTATAAGGAAATCCAGAAGAAGCACACAGTTATTAGAAAAATGTTCAACACCCAAGGCACGATTGAGTTTGGGTCTCTGGAGCTGCAAGAGCAATGCTAGTAGCAGTTTAACTTTTCTGCCGTTTGAGGTAATATCAAAAAAAATTGAGCATGAAAAATCAATTTATTAACCTCATGGATTACTTGACATGAATTTTTGAATTTTCAGAATATAAGAGCTCTCATTTATTTGTTGAGGACTGTGATTTTTGTGCGGAAAAGATATATTTCCTAATATATTGTAATCTGTTTTCCTCCTTAAACTGAATATTTACTGCCTGTGAAAACAACTTAATTTTATACATTTGAAACAGAAATACAGCAGTCAGTTTGTATACCGTGAAGTCCTACAAGTGGGTTCAGACTATCATCAACCCATTTGTGGATGAATGATCAGTGTTGGCCAACACATGAGGAAAGCCTGCTCTCAGATGTGAACCTATTTTAAAAAAAACTACTTTCTCAAGACAGAGAAATAGAGTCTTGGTAATAGCCCACAATTGGTACCTATTTTGAACTTTCCTCCCACTGAACATTGCAATGGATTTTGAGGTTAAAAATTAATTTTATTGCATTTTACTTTCAATAACTCAGCTACTCAATAGATTTTTTCCATTTAATATTTCATGTTGAAGGCAGTGGTCAACAATCAAGCATGCTACATCATTAGAGTGGGAACAATGACTGCAACACAAAGAACAGGAACAAACCTGCAACACTATAGAGTGGGAACAATGGTTGACTCCTCCCATTCTTATTTAGGGCATCACTATTGCACTCACTAAATAAGATTTTTTAGAACATTGACATATGCTAACAATTTTATTTCTTTCTAAAGGGCAAAATATCATAAATTAAAATACGGCACAGAATTGAATCAAGGTGACTTAAGGATGCCAACATTTGAATCAGGTAATAAAAGCAGATTAAATATTATTACAAAGCATGTCTTTTTTAAAGAAACATTTTAACTTTTTGGTAGTTTCAGATTTGTTTTCAACAGTTAATTTGAAGTTGTTTGTAAGATATTTCTTATGCATTTATGTCAATGTATACAAAATAATTTAGGGTTATCATAAAATTATTTTAGAATGCTTTTGTTTAGGATGCAACAAGAAATGAGTTATTTTTGCCAGTTTTAAATTTACAATGACGTGAGGCCAAGTTTTGACTTGAGGAATGTGTTTCAATAATGGGTGGAATGTGGAATTACACAACAAGATTGCGAGGAAGTTTATGTTGATTTGTGTTGTTGTGCTGTTAATTAGCTTTATTATAATGACATCTCAGGTGCACCATAGGATTTACATGATATTGCTGTGCCTGTGAGTTAATTGGACATCATATTGCAGAAACTTATCAGCTTAAGTGCACTTGTAACAAGATGATTGACAGTGACGGTTAATTATCCTTACTCTTTCTTTAGGAAATAGATGTGGAATCCAAATATTCAAGAAACATAAAATGACAAATTTATTTTTTCATATTTTTCATTATTCCCCTTTTTTGTCTTTTTCCCTCTTTCTTAAGATAACCTGCTTTTGTCTCTATTTTTTGTCTCCATTTTGGCACTGACCACCCACTCAATTCTTAAATCTCTTTGGTTAAAGAGAAGCTTCACTGGTCTTGTTTGCCAGTTAGCCATGCCACAGCGTTATTAAAAGCTT
This sequence comes from Hypanus sabinus, assembly GCF_030144855.1. Classification (NCBI taxonomy): domain Eukaryota; kingdom Metazoa; phylum Chordata; class Chondrichthyes; order Myliobatiformes; family Dasyatidae; genus Hypanus; species Hypanus sabinus. The sequence continues at coordinate 143,552,470 of NC_082707.1, read as the reverse complement.
CATGAATTAAAGTGCGACCCAGAACTTTGAAACTAAATCTGGAATTGTATTGATGATAACTAGAGCACATCTGAGATATGCTTTTGCAAAAGAACTACCCACAGACCATTCACGCAGTTAGAACATAAAACTGTACAGCACAGGAACAAGCCCTTCAGCCGACTGTGTTGTGCCAAACTTAGTTAATTAGTAAGCAAATGCCCAACTAAATTAATCCCTTCTGGCCAAGTAATATCCATATCCTTCCACTTCCTACACTTTCTTGTACCAATCTAAGAGCTTCTTGAATGCAACAGAGGCACTATCAGACATGTCAGCACATTCCAGGCACCTGTCACTCTCTGTGTAAACAAAAAAAATTATTGCCCTGCATATCTTTGAAATTAGCCCCTTCACCTTCAATGCATGCCTGCTGGTATTAGACAATTCAACCTTGGAAAAGATGATAGTTGCTGTTTGCTCCATCTGTGCCTCTCATCATATAAACATCAATAAGACCTGTCCTCTGCCTCTGCCACTCAAGGGAAAACAATCCAAGTTTGTCCAGCCTCTTCTTGCAGAGCATACTCTCTAATTCAGGCAGCATTCTTGAAAAGTTCTTCTACACCCTTTCCAAAGCTTCAACACCTTATAATGGAGTGATCAGAATTGAATGCAATACTCCAGATGTGACCTAACTGGAGCTTTATAAAGCTGCAACTCCTGATTTTTGAACTCTTTTGTCAATTAATAGAAGTAAGCAGCACACATGCCATATGCCAGTGTAGAACATCACTATTCACAGGCCTCCAACCAGAATGTTTCATTGACCACTATCCACTATCTTTTTTGGACAAGCCAATTTTGAATCCAGACAGCCAATTCACTAATGCATCTTAATCTTGTGTATGAGCCTATTCTGTTGGAACTTGTCAAGTTCTTTACTAAAATCCATGTAGTCAGTGTCCACAGTTGTTATCTCTTTGAAAAATTGAATCAAATTGGTAAGACGTGACATGCATGCAGAAAGCCATGCTGACTGTCCCTGTTTAGGCCATGATTTCCAAAATGCTCATAAATTCTACCCCTAAGATTCTTCTCTAGTGTCTTCCCGATCACTGTTTTGAGACTTCAGTTCCCAGGATTTCCTTCTTCTAATAATGGAACAACACTGGCTACTTGCCTGTGGCTAGATAGGACACAAAGGTATCTGCCAAGGCCCCAGCAATCTCATCTCTTGCCACTCTAAATATCTCATTAGGCCCTGAGAACTTATCCACCTGAATGTTCTTCAAGATGTCTAGCACTACCTCCTTTATCCCGAAATGCTGGAGTATATTAGTGTGCTCCACATGTATCTTCCTGCCACCCACGTCCTTCTCTTCGGCAATTCATGATACCTATATCCTGCAGCTTCAAGCCTTTTATCCTTGAGCGATCCTACCTGCTTGCTGTTATCCTCTTATATAAAATGTTGCGGGATTTCTTTAATCTTATTTGCCAAGGATTTTTTATAGCTTCTCCTGGCTCTCCTATTTTATATCTTGAGGGTTTTTTCCAGCTTCTTTATATTCCTTAAGGACTTTGTTTAATTTTAGTATCCTAAACTTAGATAAGGTTACTTTTTCTTGTCTTACTTCACCAGCACTCTCAACAACCAAGATCAGAACCATTTCACACCTGTTAATCTTGTGTCCTTCAAATTAAGTGCACATAGAATATTTGGATAATATTAGCTAATGTGTATTCAAGCAAATAATTCTGTACTGAATTTCTATCTAGTCTTCCAGGATTCAAATCCAAAGATTTATTTTCAAGATAAGTTGTGTGAATTTAAGTTGGTTTGCTCTGGAAATCATGATCTTCAAAGCTTAGTTAGCCTGTTCTGTGGTGATGGTGCTACCAAACTACTCTTGCTGATAGACACTGGAAAGAAATTCAGGTTATTATTGGTATATTGAATTACTGTCTGTCCTAGTTACCTCCAGTAAATCTTGTGTGTTGTTCAGCTTCAAATTTGAGAGTGTCAAGGGGCAGAAATGAATGTAGTCACTATTACAGTACTCAAAAGAAGGTGCTTGGGAAGCTGAAGGGGTTGAAGGTAGATAAATCACCTGAACCAGATGGATTGCACCCCAGGGGTAGTCTGAAAGAGTAGCTAAAGAGATTGTGAAAGCATTAGTAATAATATTTCAAGAATCACTAGATTCTGGAATGGTTCCAGAGTACTGGAAAATTGCAGATCTCACTTTACTCTTTAAAAAAGGATGACGGCAAAAGACGGGAAATTATAGGCCAGTTAGCCTGCCTTTAGTTGTTGGCAAGATGTTAATCTGTTGTGACTAACTTTAAACCGAGCCATACTGAGTCTGTATTCACATAGCAAACATACAGGAGAGAGTCCTAGACAAACTCAAAATTCAAAGTGCATTTATTATCAAAGTTCATGACACAATGTTTTACACGAATACAACACAAAACTAACAAACTAATAACGATAATCACCTACTTTAACATTTTGAACATTATCAGATACACTTTCAGAATTACATATTTACAATGGTAGCACATCCCAACTAGTAGAACACCTTGTATATTCTATACTAGTGTCTGTTCCAAAAGCTCTAAGTACAAACTCCTGACACCCTTTTGTTACAGTGTTGAGGAATGGCTCAGTGAATATACAATTAACCAAAAGGCTGAAGTGACAAAACAGATTTGTCCTGAACTGTGAGTATTAAGTAGCAGGGATACACGTTTAACAATATGCTAATAGAAAGAGCATTAATCTGTTGTCTTTCCTTATGTAATTTCAGTGGTACACAATCAAAATGTCTCACACCTTGGTTTCACTAGCCACGAGCATCAATTGGAAGCTAAATCATGTGAAGTTTTATTTCCTGTAGATTGGCAGAAAGCAGAAAGTTGAGAGGGAAGGGGGGGGGGGAGTGCTTTTCTGATTGGCTGCCAGTGACTAGTAGTGTACTGCAGGGGTTAGTATTGGTTCTGCTACTTTTCACGTTGGATGACGGAATTGATAGCTTTGCGCCAAGTTTCTGAATGATACAAAGATAGGTGGAAGGCCAGGTATTGTTGGGAAAACGGGAAGTCTGTAGAAGTACTTGCACAGATTAGGAGTGTGGACAAAGAAATGGCAAATGGAATATGATGTAGTGAAGGGTGTGGTCATGCACTTTGGTATAAGGATTAAAGGCATAGTCTATTTTTTAAATAGAGTGCAAATTCAGAAATCAGAAATGCAAAGGGACTTTGGAGTCCTAGTGTAGGATTACCTAAAGGTGAAATTGCAGGTTGAGTCGGTAGTAGAAAGCAAATGCAAATTGAGCATTCATTTCAAAAGGACTACGATATAAAAGCAAGGATGTAATGCTGGGGCTTTATGAGGCATTGGTCAGACTGCAGTTTGCCCCCCTTATCTAAGAAAGACTGTGCTGGCATTGGAGAGGGCCCAAAGTAGGGTTATGAGAATGATCCTGGGAATGAAAGAGTTGACTTATGAAATGCTCTTGATTAGTAAGGCTGACAAGGGTTATGAGGACATGGTAGGAAATTGGGTTGAGGGCAAGTATAAAACAGCCATGATCAAATGGCAGAGCAGGCTCAGGGTGCTGAATGGCCCAATTCTGGTCCGATGTCTTATGGTCTTATGATGGAATACGGATTCATGAGCAGTAGGAAGAGAATAGGTGATGGTCATGAATGTTTACTTGCCTGAATCTAAAAAAAATCTCTGGGGTTTGGAGTTGCTGAGGATTCCCTGGTCTACTGCTTTTAGTATCTCTTGGCATTGTTATCTCTAGTATAGTATATTACACAAGAGAACTCGGGGGTGGGGATTGGAGGAGGAAGATCTTGAGACTTAAGAAATCTCAGAGGGAGTTTTTGGGGATTCTAAAGGAGGAGTAAGGAGGTAATGTACCAATCACCTGCAGAATATGATTCCGTAAGTTCAAGTATGTTGCTGTTGTTTAGAGGTGAGGCAAGTCTCCCAATTTAGACTCCAGTCCACACCACTTCATTGGGGGGCTTTACAAGTTCAACTAGGCTGGTAGAGGTTTTAGCATGTCCAGATTTCTATTAAGATTCTATTAAGATTGGATGGTCTGTTCATTTCTATCTCTCTTTGTTGTAAAGAAACAGTGAAATATCACCGTTCAGGTGTCATGGGATTTTACCAAAATTTCATAGTTTTATAGTTGCTGTTACTGACACCACTTCATGGCCTGGATTTGATCTGGTTTCTGTATTAATATCACAGCTCTGCATTATTGATCAGGTAATAGCACCACTGTTAAAACTTTTGTTCAGTAGCAGTGTTTGACTCTATTTCAGTCTTGTAGTATCTTGCCAAATATACCAGCGTTACCTGAAGAAGAAATGTGTTATATTTTGGGCAAAATTTAATAGAAAATATAAAAAAGCAAAGCTCCTGATATACAGTACTACAGTGATTAAAGCTGCTGCCTTACCTTTACAACAGCCCAGGATCAATCCTGACATAGGATGCTGCCATGGATTCATTGTCCCAAATAGGTGCATACTGTGTATTAGTATGTGTAAAAATGATCCATTAATTTATTGATAGGTTGGAGACAAGTTCCAAGTGACATCAGGCAAAAAAAAATTGTTTGAAGAAACACAATGATACTGCTGAAATTTAATAAATTTATGACTGGACTGCGACTTAAAGTCATTGATTAAAATGACAGGAAGATGAAAGCTGTTCAATTCATCATGTCAGATATGCTTGCACCTGCATTTAGCCAATTACTATGGCTACCCAGTTCTTGCCCAGAAATGAGTATTCTCCCTAACCTTTTAAGTACTTATTGATTTCTGTCTTGGTTCCCACCCAAGATCTTTTAGGTTGATTATTTCAGGTCACAACTCGCTTTTCAACAAAAGGGAGAAATATTGTATGTCAGTTCTGGAATTTTACTGGCAATGACACATCAATCCCTGGTCAGCGTAATTCCTTTTGTGCATACTTTTGAGAGTGAGAATAATGACCCACTTATGTGAGCCCCCAGCTCCAGACAACTCAGTCCTCAGTCAAGGAGGTTGACATCAGAGCCTCCTTCATGAGACTGAATTTTTGCAAGGTGTCAGACCTTGAAGGCTTGCGTAGTTGAATACTAAAAACTGACACTGACTAATTGGCTGGAGTATTCAGAAACATCTTTAACCTCTTCTATGGTCTGAGGTTCCCACCTGCTTCGAGAATTGTATTGTTTATACTGGTGTGCAAGAAGAGCTGAATGACCTGCCTCAATAGCCACCATCTGGTAGCACTTGCACCACAGAAATGAAGTGTTTATGGCTCAAATCCTGCTTCAATTTACTTATTGCCACAATTATCTACAACAGATGCTATCTTGCTGGCTCACCGCTCTCCTGTGGATCACCTGGACAATTGGAACTGCTGGATACCAGGCTGTTGTTCATTGACTGTAGCCCAACATTCAACATCATCCCCTGAAAACTTGATCATCAAGCTCTTGGACCTCTATACCTCCCTCTGCTGGATTCTTGACTTCCTCATTGGGAGGCCACAATTAGTATTGATCTGAAACCATACCTCCTTCTCACCGACAACACAGATTCACCTCAGGGCTGATTAGTTAGCCCTAGCTGTACTCTATATCTACACTTGTGCGATAAGCATAGCTGCAGAACCATTTACAACTGATAACAGAATTATTGATGGTGACAAGGTGATATACAGGAGTGACATTGGTCAGTGGGATGTGTGGTGTTGTAACAACAACCTGAAGCTCACTATCGTCAAGACCAAGGAACTGATTTTCGACTTCAGGAAAGAGGTCAGCGAAAAACACACCCATCTTCATTGATGGGCTTGCAGTGGAAGGTGAGTATCTTCAAGGTGCAAGGTGTCATCATCTTGGAGGACCTGTCCTGAGCCCACCTCAAAGATGCAATCATAAAGAAGGTGCACTAGCACATCTACTTTCCCCAAAGTTAAAAAGATTCAGCATGCCATCAAGATGCTGAAAAACTCCACAAAGATGTACAGTGAAAGTATGGCGAGGTTCTGTTCTAACTCCATCTACAGATGACACCTTTGTAGCTGGCTGAGTCTCAAATAACGATGAGTCAATGTCAAAGAAGGAGATGGGGCACCATGGTAGCATAGTGGTAGGCGTGACTCTATTACAGCTCGAGGCATTGGAGTTTGGAGTTCAATTCTGTAAGCATCTTTATGCCCTTCCCATGGAGTGCGTGGGTTTTCTCTGGTTGATCCGGTTTCCTTCTGCAATTCACAAACGTACCAGTTCAAAGTTAATTGGTCATTGTAAATTGTCCCATGATTAGGCTAGGGTTAAATTGCAGGATGCTGGAAGTGCCTATTCTGCACTGAATCTAAATATACTAATAGTGGCCTGGTATCATGATAACAATGTTTCCCTCAATGTCAGTAAAAGAGTTGATCATTAGCTTAAAGGAGTAATACATATGCTCCCCTTTACATCAATGATGCTGAAGTTGAGTTGATTGAAAGCTTCAAATTCTTGGGAATGAACATCACCAATAGTCTGTCCTGGTCCAATAAAACACATTAGTGCCTCTACTTCCTCAAGAGGCTAAGAAATTTGGCATGTTTTCTTCAAACCTCACAAATTGTTACCAATGACCATTGCATCCTGTATGGCTGCGTCATCGCTTGTTAAGGCAATTACAAGTAACTGCAGAGTTGTGGGCACAGCTCAGCGCATCACAAAAACCACTCTCCCCTGCATGTGGTTCTCTACACTTCTTGCTCCTTGCTAATGTTGTCATCATAATAAAATACCCCACCAACCCCAGTCATTCTCTCTTTTCCTCCCTCCCATCAGACAGAAGGTGCAAAAGTCTGAAAGCTTCTATCTTGTTAAAAAGACTATTGAAGAGTCCTCCAGTATGATGAAATGAACTGTTGTTCTCACAGTCCATTTCTAATGGTATGCATCTTATTGTCTGTCTGCATTATACTTTCTCTTCCGTAGTTCTTAATTCTGCATTTAGTATTGCTCTCCTGTGCTACTCAGTGCATTGTTTAATGATACTAATGCAAAACAATGCTTTTCACTGTACCTTAGTACACATGACAGTAATAACCCATTTTACCAATTCTGACTGGTGACATTGTAGTAGTCTTGGTATGGAAACTCCAGTGCACAGGACTGCTAGTTACCACAGAGAGGTGGACTCAGCCACTTCCATCAAGGGTATAGCTCCTCCCCCCCCTCCCCCCCACCACCATCAAGAGCATTTATATGATGTAATGTCTCAGGAAGGCAGCATCCATTATCGATGGACCAAAAATCTGGGCTATGTCCTCTTCTCATTGCTGCCTTCAGGCAGGAGATACAGGAGCTTGAAGTTTCAACAGCGACATCTTACTCACTGCAATCAGATTCTTGAATCCACCTGAAAAAAAGCTCGACATTAGCTTGGACTTTTTAAAAAAAATCCATCTCAATCTTGCAGTAATGTCGTTGTTTATTTTGCAGCTGTAAGTTATGTATAACATATGTTATCCAGTGTTTGTCATCTTGGAATGTACTGTGTTGCTATTGCAAAAAAAAGCTAATTTTCAATGTACTTTGTATGCCAATGACAACAATAAGCTTTGTTATTAAGTCAGGAGCATAGAAAACTGTCGTACATTAAAATTTTCAATAATTCAAAATATTTTATAAAGTCTGCTTAAAGTTTAGTGTCAAGATAGAAACAGAGCATTTCATTTTAGATTTAACTACTTATAAACCACTTTTTTTCCAAGATTTGGGGAATCAAGACCTGAAAGACATAGGTTCTGGGTGAGAGGGGAGAAACTTAACAGGAATCTGTGGGGTGATGTTTTCACCAAAAAGGGCGGTGAGTATGTGGAATGAGGTGCCAAATGAAGTGTTTGAGACAGGATCTTAATAGCATTCAAAAGGCACTTAGTCATATCTGGAATAGAAAGTTCAATGGATCAATTTAATATCAGAGAATGTATACATTATACAACCTGAAATCCTTACTCTTCACAGACATCCATGAAATGGAGAGAAAAAAACCCTAAAGAGTGAATGACAGAAAAACATTGAATCCCCAGAGACCCCCCCCCCCCCCCCCCGTGCACAAGCAGCAGCAAAAGTATCAACCCTCCCCCTCCCCTGGCTCAACTTCAGCAAAGTATCAGCCTCCTCCCACTCTCCATGCAATAGCAAATTCCAGAGAATATGATCTAGAAGCCATCAGAAACTGTCCTTTTTAACACTTCAACATCTCAGCAGACTCTGTCACTAATGCAAGAGAGAGTGATATCACTCCAGCCACAGCGAGAGGTAAAGCCATCAGCTTGCTGTTTCGATGTTGCAATTTGTAGCGTTGCTTATTCGAGTTCCCCTGACTTGAAGCCAACAGACTCTCACTCACCATTGAGAGAGAGATCGCTTGAATGCAGAGTCCTCCGACAGCTGCACCCCATCTTGATGTTTCGATTTCCCGCTATGCTTCAGTTGGTGGCATTGGCGAGGAATCAGGTCGACCTCAGCACCGCACCCCGAAGGCAGACATCTTCCAAGCTGCTCCTGGAGATCCTGAAACCCAGGCCACTCCGTGAGTTCCACTGCCTGGTGGGTTTGAAGGGATATCGTCCAAACATGGGCAAATGGAACTCGCTCAGATGTGAATTTTGGTTACCATGGACCATTTGGGCCAACAGGGCTGTTTCTGTCTTGTATGCGACTCCAGGATGTTTATCTTAATAGTAATGAGACATGCTTCATGATCCTTGAGACTTGGTACTCCATTTATCTGAGATTTCGTATCTATTTAATCATGGGTACTTAATACCAATTAAGTAGTTTTGAATAATATTTTAAAAGCATAGCTGGCAGCTTATTCCCACATTGGTTTGTTATTCAGCATTTACATTTTCTTTAATTTTCAGTTGTGTAAAATAAATTTAATTCAGTACAAATTAGTGTAAATCAAAATATACATCTTTTATTTGATCGATAAACTTTAGCACCAGAACTCACTTCAAGATACTTTATGTCATTAGTATCTTGCCAGTCACCCTATCATTGCAGAACATCAAAGTCAAAACCAAAGTCGAGTTTATTGTTATATACACAAGTACATGTGCAAAAAACTTAGTTGCATTGCATCGCAGGTATATCGTATAAGCAGCATTCACAAAAAAAATATAAATTAAACATAAATTAGATATTTTTTTACAAGGAAACACAATTAGAACAAAAAAAGTTGATTTTAGTGTAAAGTGGTTAAGGTGTTGCTAAATCATAGGCCGCCTTTGTTCAAGAACTAAATGGTTGAAGGGAAAGAACTATTCTTGAACCTAATGGTGTAGGACTTCAGGATTCTGCATCTCCTGCCTCGATGGCAGCTATGAAAAGATGGCACAGGCTGGATGGTGGAGATCTTGGATGATCGACACTGCATACTTGAGACAGTATCTCCTGTAGATATTACTTGTGGAGGGGAGGGATGTGCACATGATATATTGGTCAGGGTCCACTATTGTCTGCAGCTCCTTATGTATCTGCACATTTGAACTGCAGTAGCAGACCATGATGCAATCAGTTACGAATACTTTTGATTGTGCAAAGGTTTGTTGTAGTGCTTGGTGATAGGTGAACTCTCCACAACCTTTTAATAAAATCAAAATGCTGACATGCTTTTCTTATGATTTGCATTTATATGTGGGCCCAGGTCCGTTTATCTTTTTTTAACGACAGGAATTTAATGCTGTTGACTTTCCAGTGCCATTTCCCCTAAATAGACTGGTGCATCTTTACCCGCTTTTCCCTTCCTAAAGTTGGCAATCAGCTCTTTAGTTTAACTACGTTTAGTGAAAGGTTGTCAACCAGGTGATCTATCTTGCTCTGTTGAGTTGACTCATTATCACCCATGTTTGTCAACAGTCTTACTGGCAAACTTAATGGTGTCGTTGGTGCTGTGCTTAACCATAATCATTGGTATATGGAGAGTAGAGCTGTGATCTAAGCATGCAGCTGAGCTGTACCTGTGTGGATGATCAGTGAGGAGATGTTGTTACCAATTCTCACTGGTTGGTCTTCCAACGAGGAAGACATGTATCTAGTTGCTGATGGGGGTACAGAGAGGTAGGTCTTGAAGCTATATGATGCATTTGGATGGGATAATTGTGTTGAAAGCTGAGCTGTAGTCAATGATTAAAAGTCTGATGGATGAGTTCCTGTTGTTCAGTTGGTCAAGAGCAGAACAAAGAGCCAGAGAAATTGCAGTTGCTATTGACCTGTTATGACAATGGACAAGTTGGAGGAAGTCCAAGTTGTCTTTTAGGTGAGAATGGATTTGTGCTGTAACCAACCTTTCAAAGCACATCATTACAGTTGATATAAGTACCACCAGATCATACTCATTGAGGCAGGTTGTTACACCATTCTTGGGTACTGGTAAAATAAAATGCCTTTTTGAAGCAGATGGGAATTTTGGACCACAGAAATACGAGGTTGAATATAGCCATAAAAGGCATCAAGGCGATGTCTCTTCCCGGGACGTCCATGCTTATTTCAGCAGGACAATGCCAGACCACATTCTGCATGGGCTACAACAGCGTGGCTTTGTAGACACAGAGTGCGTGTGCTTGACTGTCCTGCTGCCAGTCCAGATCTATCTCCTATTGAAAATGTATGGTGCATCATAAAGAGGAGAATCAGACAATGGAGACCACGGACTGTTGAGCAGCTGAAGTCTTATATCAAGCAAGAATGGACAAAATTTCCAATTGCAAACCTACTACAATTAGTATCCTCCGTTCCAAAACGATTAAAAAGTGTTATTAAAAGGAAAGGTGATGTAACACAATGGTAAACATGCCTCTGTCCCAACTTTTGTTGAGTGTGTTGCAGCCATCAAATTCTAAGTTTGTGTATATTTACAAAATACAATTAAGTTGGTCAGTAAAACTATTGAAAATCTTTTCTTTGTACTTTTGTCAGTTAAATAAAGGTTCACATGAATTAACATATCACAGATTTTTGTTTTTATTGCATTTTGGAAAATATCCCAACTTTTCTGGAAATGGGGTTTGTATGTACATGACTGTCTTCTAATTTTAAATTAGTTATGATTAGTTATGGTTTATTGTTGTTACATACACCAAGGTTGTTTTGCATATCATTCATACAAATAATATTTTATCACATTGTACCTTGATGTAGTACAAGGGAAAAACAATAACAATTCAGAATTAAGTGTTAGAGTCACAGAGAAAGTTTCTGTGCAGGCAGACAAAAAGATGCAAGGCCATAATAAGTTAGATACTGAGGCCAGGATGCCATTTTATAGTATGAAGGGTCCATCCAGTAATCTTATCACAGCAGGATAGAAGCTGTCCTTGAGCCTGGTAGTATGTGCTATCAGGTTTTTGTTTATTCTGTCTGATGAACTATATTATCCTGAATTCATTTTACATGAATATATATTAAAATGAAACTCCAAATCAGAAGATAAGTGTTACCTTGATGGATTTTGTTGAAGAAAGACTGAAGATGACCTATGTGGAAAATGGAACTGAACGTAGTATTATAAAGGTGGTTTAACTGAGGTTCAGACTCAGTCTATGACAACAACTTTATTTTAATTGCTGTGCCCATTAGAGAAAATCCAGAGAGCATGATTTGATGTTCTTTATGGTTTGCTAACTGTAGCACAACTTCAAGTGAATGGTGTATTTGTATTCCATCTTTTCTTTGTTCTTCTCAACTTGAACTCATACCTGCCATATGAAAAATGACAAATGAAAAAAATCTGCAGATGCTGGAAATCAAGATAACACACACAAAATGCTGGAAAAACTCAGCAGGTCAGGCAGCATTTATGAAAAAGAGTAAACAGTTGACGTTTTGTTCTGAGACCCTTCATTAGGACTAGAAATAAAAGATGAGAATATAGTGTAAGAAAGTGGGGGAGAGGAGGAAGAATACAAGGCTGTAGGTGATAGGTGAAACTGGAAGAGGGGAAGTGGTGAAGTAAAGAGCTGGGAAGAAGATTGGTGAAAGATAAAGGGCCGAAGAAGGGAGAAGCTGATAGAGGACAGAGGCCATGGAAGTGGGAGGAGCACGAGGAAGGTGATGGGCAGATAGGGACAGACAGTGAGAGAGGAGAATGGGGAATGGAGAAGGTTAGGTTCTAGGACAATTACTGGTAGTTGGAGGCTACCCAGCCAGAATATAAGGTGTTGCTCCTCCAACATGAGTGTGGCACTCCTTACGGCAGTATAGTAGGCAATGGACTGACATGTCGGAATGGAAGTAGAATTGAGATTGTGTTTTTTCTGGCGGACAGAGCGTAGATGGCTGGCAAAGCAGTTTCCCAGTCTGGGCCACACCAGGAGCACCAGTTGCAGTAAAGGACCCCGCAGACTCACATGTGGAGTGTTTCCTCACCTGGGAGGACTATTAGGGGCCCTGAATGGTAGTGAGGAAGGAGGTGCAGGGGCAGGTGTGGCATGTGTTTTTCTTGCAAGGATAAGTACCGGAAGGGAGGAATGGACGAGGGTCTTGCATAGGGAGTGATCCCAGTGGAATGTTTTGGTGGGGGGGGGGGGGAGAGATGGCAGAGAAGTTACAGAGAATTATGTGCTAGAAAATGAAAAATAATTTCCTTTTTATTCCAATCAAATATATTATTTCACTTTTAGCATACCAAACCTGACCACTATTTTGCCAACGCACACAAAATGATGGAGAAACTCAGCAAGTCAGGCAGCATCTATGGAGGAGAATAAAGAATGGATGATGCAACCTGAGATTCTTCATCATGATGTTATCAATTATTTGCCCATTCTGTGTTTATTAATGACCTTGTGGAATTGCTAGCACGTCTCATCTGCCCTTTCATCTCAAAAAAATTGCAGCATCATTGCAACAAAAATCTGTTAAAATTCATTCCTTTTTATTTTGTAATCTAGCAGTAGTGCTGTCTGCAAGTAGAGGAGGCACTGTACATGTATTAACATCTTCAGCTGTCTTTTATGCCACTCTACAGTGCAAGGGAAATATTTTTGTAGTGCTTCTACTAGATTAGTCAGAGTTAATGTGCTTTCTTTGTGTTCTTTGTTAGGGATTGTACCATATTTGCTTACCTTTATGTACTTCAGTACTATTTTTCCAACCATTCTCTGATAATGAGTGAGCTCCATGTTCTAAATTTGGACATTTATTAATAATCATATGATGTCTCCAGTTATGCTTTTCTCCTGATTGTAAACATGCTGCCTATTTTCTATCCCTCTTAAATATAGGTATTAGATTAGCTATTTACCAATCCTCTGATACTGCACTTTTCTAATAATTTACAGTATGTGTGTAATAACATTTCTGCTAATTTTTCCCTAGATTCTAGTTTTTGTACAGATGCAACCCAATTGGTCGAGGGGTTTCACCCCTCTTGAACTTAATTAGTTTATTTAATTAATCTTTTTTCTGAAAAAAGTATGCTGTGGAAAATTTGCATTTCATATTTAAGAAAGGATGTGCTGGCTGTGGAGAGGGTTCATAGGAAGTTCACAAGAATGATGCCAAGAATGAAAGGCTTAACATATGAGAAAAGTTTGATGTCTCTGGATCTGTGCTTGATAGAGTTCAGAAGGATAAGGAGGGATCACATTAAAACTTATCACATTGATACTGAATGGCCTGGATCGAGTGGGTATGGAGAAAATCTTTCCATTTATATAGGAGTGCCTAGCATCTGAGGGCACATCTTCGGAATAAAGGCCATCCTTTTAAAACTGAGATTCAGGGGGATTTCTAGAGAATGCTTTATCTATGGAATTCATTCCAACAGAGTACTGTGGAGACCAAGTTATTGGATTTATTTGAAGCAGTGATTATTAGACAGAGATGATTGTTAAGGAGGTTTTGGGAGAAGACAGGACAATAGGATTATTAAAAATCAGCCATGATTGAATGAAGCAGCAGACTCAGTGGGCTAAATGGCTTAATTTTACCCCTATATTCAATATAACTAAAAAAAAGTAGTTTGAGAGACTCCTTTTAAAAGGAACAGTAGAATTTATAAATTACATGGATATTTTCATTTGTTAAAATAAGTTAATGCAATAAAGTTCTGAGTTTGAATTAATTAGGATTACTGTGGTCATTCACCTAACTGAAGTCAACAAGTAAAGGTCAACAATTTAACTCAATGTTGTATTACTCTGTAAATCATTACTCATCCAGTATCACGTTCACTGTTTACGTCGTCTGAAGAAAAAAAAACATATTTTTGCCATTTCCTATCAGAATGTGTGATGATTGTTCTGTCTATACTGAATGGTCTGATATGTATCAGTAACTTTAACAATATTTCTAATTGCTGAAATCTTTCCACTAGAAACACTGTTATGCCCACCTGCATACAGTCTTCCACTAATTGTGTTTACCAGTAAGCTTTTTAACAAGCTGTTTTAAAAAAAGCCTAGCTCTTTAAAGTGAATGACCCCTTCTCAAATATATTTAATGTAATTCTTGTTTCAGTTCATTAAGAATATACCACAGTGTAAACTAGAAAATTGTTTTAATGCAATTCAAATTAAAATTTACAATTTTAGTTGGTAATACGGATAGCTGATTTAAAGTGTGGTTAGTATTTTGTGATAAGTGTATTTTATGCAGCTTTAAACATGTTTCAGAATACATTTAACATAAAGTAGTGTGCAGTCGTCTTAGGCACATATATATAGCTAGGGTGCCTAAGGGTTTTGTGGAATACTGTATTTGTTAATGTGGAACAGAGTGGAGTTTGTAAATGTGGCAGGAGCAAAGAATGTTGGGAATAGCAGGTGGAGTGTGTGTTTATGTGGGGTGGTTCAGCTAGCAGGGAAGGAGTGCCAGGAGCAAGAGATGGCGAGGGTGCAGACACACCCAGCCCTGAGACACGAGGCAAGGTCATTTGATTCCAAACAATTATTTCATTGATCATTACAGAATGTCCTTCTGGTGCTTCCTACTCCCTCCCCTCTCCCTTTCCCTTTCCCAAGCCATGATTCCCCTCTCCCTGCCTTCTTCCTATTTTTGGTCCATTGAAGAGACCAATGATCAGAATCAGGTTTATCATCACTCACATTTGCGATGATTTTCTTTTCATGGTAACACTACAGTGTAATACATAAAATTACTGTCCCCCCCTATCACCCCTCTCTCTCTCCCCTCTGTCCCCCCACTCTCTCACACACACATCTACCTTGGTGCTGTACTGTACATGGTTAATCAAAAACTATTCCTCCCACATTGGACACTCATCAAAATATGTATGGATAGAAACACTCTAAAACAGGTGCAATGGCATCTGTTATGCACCTGGCCCTGACACAACCAGAAAACAACGACACATGTTAGAGTACTTTTTCTGAGCTCCAGTTTGACATTCAACACTATTGTCCCACAGAGTTTGGTGAATAAACTCCTAATCAGTCAAAATACACCTCTGTGCAACTGGGCATTGATTTTTCTATCTGATAGACCAGAGATAGTCAGGATGCACAACAGCTCCTCCCTCCCAATCATCTTCAACACGGGTGCCCCCAGGGTTGTGTGCTGAGTCCTTTGCTGTACATTGCTCACACATGACTGCATAGCCAAACACCGAGTAATCACATAGTCAGATTCACTGATGATACGACAGTGATGGGGGCTTATCACCAGCAATGAGACGGCCTACAGAGAGGTTGTGGAAGAGCTGGAGGTCTGATGCCAGGCAAATAATCTCTTCCTCAGTGTCAACAAGTCAAAGCAGATGGTTATCCTACTCTCTCCCGTCTTTGCATTGGCAGCTCAGCAGTGGAAATGATGCGTGATTTCAAACTCCTGGGAGTGCACATCACCTACAACCTTTCATGGTCACAGAGCATATACTGCACATTCAGGAAAACTTACCAATGCTGTTTTTTTTTCTGAGGATGTTAAGGAGATGTGGACTATGCACAGTAGAGAGCATCCTAACTTGCTACATCACTGCATGGTATGGAAACTGCCCTGTGATGGACAGGAAGGCTCTACAACAGGTATTCAAAACTGCCCAACACATCACTGGCACCAGCCTACCTGCCTTTATACAGAAAGGTGTCGGTAAAAGGCCAGTAGCATCAATGCCAGGACCATGGGACTTTCCAAATAAAACAGTTACTTTATCCAAGCAGTGAGGCTGATTAACACCTCCATCCACTATTCACCCCATCACCTTGCCCACCACCATTACTTTTATCATTTTTCTGTCAGTCGCCATATATACAGACACTACTATGCCTAGTATTATTTAATAGACATACAATTAATCTATGTTTATAAGCTGCCTTATTTATATTTATGGGTGTTTTTTATTGTTCTTTTGTTTTTTGTATGCTGCATTGGATCTGGAGTAACAATTATTTCATCCTCCTTTACATTTGTGTACTGGAAATGACTAAACAATCTTGAATCTAATTGCCTGAAGAATGCGAAGTATTCAATATGACCTTAAAGCAATTTAAGCTTCCTCTGCAGTTCTAAAAATGTAAAAAAAAATTGAAGGGAAAAGTGACGTTGCATCTTGGGAGATCAAATGTAAAGGGAAAATACACTATCATCACCGCGCAGAAAAAGATATAGCCCAAGTCCCTCAGTGGATGATAGTAGATAGTCTTGATCCAGCCTGTTCTTCCACCAAGTGAACATCAGAGGGCAGCACTGATAGGAGGGGCCAGACCCAACCCAGTATGGGTTCCAGTGCACCCGACAGAGACCCCTTCTCTCTCACACACCAACTCAGCACTCCACCCCTGGATGACTGCAACAGGTGACATGCAGTCAAGGCCTAGTTCTTGCCACAGCTAAGCAATGTAGCTCCCCTGCAGTTTTATCTTGCCAGTGAACTGGATTTGCAGTTACCAATGTCCAGCAGTGTCTTGCAATTCCAATAAAAACATCCAAGATAATCTCTCGCTCCATTTGTTGGATTACAGACTGTCTTGGTACAACGGTACACAACAAGTCCAAACAACAACGATACGCAGTTATACCAGCTCAATTGCTATTGGCAACTCACTGACAGTTAGTTCTGCTGTTCTTGATGTTCTTTGTATCCAGCAGTGACTTGTGATGGTAAAAAAGATGTACAAGAGAACAAATAATCTTTAATTGGACCTGGAGTGGGTGCTGCATCTGTGTACTCCACCATCTTCACATATTGTAGTGTATTTGCATGATGCGAGGAAAATTGCCATTTCAGTTCATTGTTCCTTTTCTGAACTGAATCTGTGTCTGTGTGTAGGAATAAAGTATGTTTATTTGTTTTGGGAGTTTACATTATTTTTATGAGGAATAGAACAGCTTAGCAGCTTGCAAATGTAAAGTAATTACTGGCCTGATATGGACATCTACAGACTTTAGTAGAGGAAGTTAGAAAGTTCAAGGTTAATGAGAGTTCACATTGGGCTATTTCCTTACAGCCTGGAGAAGGCCGTTTTCTCCCATCAGGTTTTACCAAGTGAAAAATGAGAGTATATATTGCGCACCATTTCCCCTTGAGCATTTCTTCAGCAAACTAAATTGTCATTCTTAAAAATAAACTTTCCTAAAGAAAAGAAACCAAGTATGTTGTATGAAGATTTTATTAATTAAGAGATTACTTTGGTACAGTTTTTTGAAATGCATATGTTTAGAGCACAATGTTTGGGCTTCAGTTTCTTAGATCAGAAACACATTGAAATTTCTAACTATTTGGTGATTGGAAAAAAAAATTCCATATCTTAACACAACAAAATTTACTTTCCAATTTCATTTTAATTTTGTTGGCATCTATATACAGATTGGGGCTCTCACCTACATGTAAACCCAAACAATATCACTTGAAATACTTAAGAACTTTGAGCCCACGATGCAGATAGTCCTCTGCAGAACAATTTTGTGTGGGGCATGACTTCAGTGTTTGCAATATTGTCTGTTGCTGGCTGTATTTAACTTTGGTGGAGTTTTGCTATTATTATCTTTTGATAATGTGTTTTTTGTTTTGTAGATGAAACCAAAGACACAGAGGTGCCACCTGGACCTCAGAACAGTCAGTTGACTTGGAAACAAGGCAGACAGTTACTCAGACAGTAAGTAAACTGATTTGTTCTCTCTTTCTAGCATTTTAGAGTTAGATGGGGGGGGGGAGGAATATAATGTTTACTTAATTTTCTCCCTTTATATCTTTTTATTAATTTAAAGAAAAACATAGATGAAATATGAATACAAAGCATTTGAGAATACATAATTAATAGTTTAAATAAACAATCAGATATATAATAATCAATATATAAGGCCTCCAAACTCAATTAATTTTCTAAGAAGTTTTTACCCTCTATTTATTCAATCTTAATTTGTATATGCTTATTTTATATTCATTGATAATTACAGGTCAGCACAGGATTATGTTTCTGTTTTTACAGATAGCCATTAGTTAATTTTATACTTAAGTTGGAAAAATCATTTGATTATGTAGTGTAATCCCATGTTCACATAGATGAGTATTACAATCAGGGATTTTAATCAATTTAACTGAGAATTTTTATTTGTGAATCACATGGTCCTTTTTTCACAGTAGAGCCTCCACAAAACAGGGAAAATTTGTTAAACACAAAAAACTAAAAATTCGAAAACTAAAACGTCAGCAGCTTATTCCCTTTTGCTCAGTACTTAGTTGAACCACCTCTCACAGCTATTATAGCCAGTAATCATTTTGAATAAATCTCTTATTAGCTTTGCACAAAGCGACAGAGCAAGATTTACCCATTCCTCTTTGCAAAATTACTCAAGCACTGCCAGATTAGTTGGGAAATGGCGGTGGAGAGCAATCTTGAGGTCTTACCAGAGATGTTCGATCAAATTAAGGTTGGGACTCTGACTAGGCCACTCAAGGACATCAGTTTTCTTCATTTGAAGCCACTCCATGGATGATCTGGCAGTGCGCTGTGGATCGTTTCCTGCTGAAAGATAAACTTCTTTCCCAGGTTGCGCTTTCTGGTAGAGGCCAGGAAGTTTTTATCCACGATCTCTGTGTTTAGCAACATGCATTTTCCCAGCCATCTTAACCAGATTTCCTGTCCCTGCCACTGAAAAGTATCACCATAGCATGATACTACCTCCATCACACTTTACCATAGGGATGTTGTTACCTGACTGGTGCACAGTACTGTATTAGATTTATGTTACATGTACCGCTTATAGTGTTGAGGCCAAAAAGTTCTACTTTGTCTCATCTGACTATAAGACATTCCGGGGTAATGCTCAGTGCCTTTGAGATGGTCTCGTACCCTTCTCTGGTTTTGGACATCTGTATTATTATTTCCCTAACTTGTCTTGAATGCTCTTTTGTCTTCATTTTGGTTTGGTCTGTTAAAAATCTGCCACACTGTTAGACCTAACAGAGAGAGGGGTTGTTTATTCTTATGAATTCATTGTAAAAAGCTGATCCTCCAATATTCTACATCAACAAATTGGTGATATACAATACGACCTGAGGAAAATTTGCGTAATAACAGGGGATGAATACCGTTTCAGTCTTACAATGTTGTTTTTTAATTTTTAGTCAATTGCTGACAGGATTTGGAATTTTTCTGTTGATTTGAAATGCTGCACAGTATTTTGTAGGTCAGCTCAAAAAATCCTACTTCAATGTACAGTCAGCCTTCCTTATCCGCAGGTTCTACATGTGCGGATTCAACCAACCGCAGATCGGGAAAACCCGGAAGTTCTCTCTCCAGTGCTCTTTCTTTGAGCATGTACAGACTACTTTTTCTTGTCATTATTCCCTAAACAATACAGTATAACAACTATTTACATAGCATTTACATTGTATTAGGTATTATAAGCAATCTAGAGATGATTTTAAAGTACTGGCAGTCCCTGGGTTATGAACGAGTTCCGTTCCTGAGTCCATCTTTGAGTTGGATTTTAAGGTGGAACAGGTTCATCCATTATTATGTAGCGTCAGTTAGTAAAACGTTTGTCTTAGTATGTAGTATATATTCTACCTTTCTGTGCATATAAAACACTTAAGAAACATATGTATTTCAATAAACCACTGCATTGCTTAGTAATAATTGTAGCTTTCATCGGGGCAGGGCCTTTCATATGTTCTATTAAAATTGTTCTGATCGTTGACCGACTGTACTCTTAACGCTTTTCCAATAACCGATGGCGTTTCACCTCTTTCGGATTGCTTTATTACTTCCACTTTATTTTCAATCGTGACTGTGATTATTTTCGTGAACAGAAACACTGTGGATTCAAAGCTGCGCCGGGTCCTAAAGTCCACTGCACTGAGACAGGTTAAATAAAGTCCGGTGTTCTGCTGGGTTCTAAAGACTGTCGACTTAGGTTAAATAAGGGACTTGAGCATCTGCGTTTTTTGGTATCGGGGGGGGGGGGGGGAGTCCCGGAACCAATCCCCCGCGGATAAGGAGGGCTGACTATATCTTAAATTTAGAAAATGAGACGGCAAGGTGTGAAAATAGTTGTGGAAGCTGAATGCTTTTTCAAGGCACTGTAGTAACCATACCCCTCCCCCCCCCAGACAATTTTTGTAATATATGGCATCAAAGATTGATAAGGAAGAACAATGACTAGTTCTGTTATTTGTAGAAATAAATGTTTGTGTGTATGTCAGTCTTTTGAATTTCATAATGCTATGGAAGTTTGCTTATATGTACATGTCCCTGTAAGTTGGGTATTTGTAACCTGGGATAGCGTGATCCAATTTTGAATGTGTGTTTTGATAAATCTACTTCTGTTACTGGAAAAACTGTAGTGAAAGGATGTGTTTAATAATTGTAGTTAAGCTAATGAAGTGTTAACTGTTCAAGCTTTGTAAAATGTTCTTAATGTTAGCATATAAAGCTGTTAGCAATGTTGGCATATTTTTGATCAATATATTCTGCTGTAAACATTCATGTGCATTACTTATCAGCAATATTCATTAGTAGTAATTTAAAGGTATAGGATAAAATGTGAGATAGTTTAATATAAAATCTGAAAGTAAGATAATTGCCAAACAAAACATGTAAGTTGGAGTCAGAAACTTGGACAATTTTACTTCAAATTTCACAGGTATTTACAGGAAGTTGGTTACACAGATACAATTCTGGATGTGCGATCACAAAGAGTGCGATCATTATTAGGCCTTACTGGCTCTGAGCAGAATGGGTCAGTTGAGCCCAAGAATCTGGAACAAATTATTAATGGGGGAGACTCGCCATCTAAGCAAAAAGTGCAAGATGTTAAAAGGTGAGAAATGAAACTGTTAATTATTTTGTCATTCTTCAAATGCAGATGGAACACTTAAGTATCAGTCTCTTTGAGTACTTTACTGGATGAAGTTTAGGATGAAAGAATAGCTTTGTGTGAAAAGTATGAAGAATCTAGTGGATAGGTGTTCTGTGTTCCAATGTGTCTTTCTTCTCCCAACATTGTTTTTGTTTTGGTACAATGACTAAAGTTAGCATCATACAAACCTCGCTTCTTGGAGACTTAATGAGGTTTTTAAATATGTAAACAAAAGGGACAAAGCATCAACTGTCCATTTAACTCCACTGATGTTGCCTGATCCACTTGAGTTCCTTCAGGGGCCCATTGTTAACTTTTTAAATTCAGTTTATTTATATGTTACAGAGTATTAGAAACATAGAAAACCTACAGCACAACACAGTCCCCAATGCTGTGCCGAACATGTACTCACTTTAGAAGTTACCTAGGGTTATCCATAGCCTCCTATTTTTCTAAGCTCCATGTACCTGTCCAGGAGTCTCTTAAAAGACCCTATTGTACAGGTTTCCCCCGCTATTCGAAGATAGAGCGTTCCTATGAAATGGTTCATAAGCCAGGATATCATAAAGTGAAGAAGCAGTTGCCATTTATTTATATGGGGAAAATTTGTGACCATTCGCAGACCCAAAAAATAACCTACCAAATCATGCCAAACAACACATAAAACCTAAAATAACAGTAACATATAGTAAAAGCAGGAATGATTTGATAAATACACAGCCTATATAATGTAGGAATACTTTCCTGCAATTATTGCTGCGCTGTCCACCGCAGCGAAAATCTCATGCAAGCACTCCCAGCAGAAGCACTCTTTCCAGTGACCTTTAAGCTATGAAGCTACCAAATAACGCATAAAAATACACAGCCTATATAAAGTAGAAATAATGTATGAACAGTGTAGTTTCACTTACCAAAATTGGGAAGACAGTGAGCACACTGATGATGGTGTGTTAGGCTGAGTTGTCGGAGGTTGGGGTGGTGGGAGACCTGGGTGTCAACTCATCGTCGTCTGCCTCAATGTTGAAGGTCGAGTTTCATCGTGTTCTGTGGCTGATGTGGAAGGCTTGAAAAGCGACAGTATGCTTGACTGCTTAGCCTTGCGCATCTTTCTATCATATAGTTCTTTGTAAGCACTCAAACCATCCTACGTAGCCTTTCAAAATTAAAGTCATACTTTTCTGCAATCATTGCAGCGTTGTCAATCGCAGTAAAAATTTCAGGCAATTGCTTCCTGTCAAGTTCCTGGGCATCTTCACTTTCGGGCTGTTTGCTATTGCACTCAGCTTCAATTGTTAACCTTTCCTCTTCATCAGCTCTTCATCTCTCAGTTCTTGGTCATGGGTTGCCAAAAACTCTTCAACATCATCTTCGTCAACTTCCACAAACCCTTCGCCAAACTCACTATGTCCTTACTTTGTTCACCACGATTGAACCGCTTAATTATGCCTAGTTTTACGCAAAGTGTAACACCCTTACGCGCTCTTTTAAGCTTTTCCGATACCTTAGAACTTATCTTGCTAACAGATGCACAAAATAAATCGACATAAAGCACAGATGCTCACAGGCACGTATTTAAGCAATGCCGGCTAGAATGCAATGCCAGGGGAGGAACTTGGCTGCTTGGTGTGCGCTGCCTTTTCTCATAACAATGGAAACACCTTCTGTTAGCGAATTCAGGTAACTAATGTAGGTCTTTTGTAACAGCGAGTTGACATAAAGCGACCTTTCGAAAAATGGGGGACACTTGTATCCATCTCCACCACCATCACTGGCATCCCATTCCACACACATCCCTCTCTGCGGTTTAAAAAAAAACTTACCTCTGTCATCTCCTCTGTACCTACTTCCAAGCACTTTAAAATGTTGGGAGGTGACCTGATAGAGGTGTATAAGATGATGAGAGGCATTAATCGTGTGGATAGTCAAAGGCCTTTTTCCCCAGAGCTGAAATGGCTAACACGAGAGGGCACATATGTACTCTAATAATAAATTTGCTTTGAACAATATATCAAAGGCTGTACTGGTGCTGCTTCCTGCATCCTGCAGAGCTTAAAAATTTATTACTTTGCTGCCAATTTCCACTCTCACTTTCAATTAGTCCATCTCTGACTCATTGCATTCCTTTCTTGGATCTCTCCATCTTTATATCAGTGAATCAGTTAATCCCAAAAGTGCATTCCAAGCCAGCAGACTCCCACAGCTTCTTGATTCCACTTTCTCCCATCCTGCCTCCTCTAGATGCCCCATTTCATTCCCTGGTTCCTCTCTCTATTGTGCCTTTTTCAAAATAAAGTTTCTCCACGCAGGTGTTTGTGAGTTATCTTTCTTAACTGTGACTTTCCAGGCACCTTGACCATATTCCACTTATTTCCTGCAGTTTTGTTCTTCCTACTTGTCTTCCTCCTCAACATGAGATGTTGCTGATCTGCTGATCATCATGTTTTATCCTCTGCCTTCATTAAGACAATCTTTGCAAATCCCAGCAACTTGAAGAGATTCAACCACTCAGCACCTTGCCCTATCTCAGCATTTTAATGGGTCTGCTTTGACACTCTCTGATCTGTTCTTCCATCCCCACCAACCATTCTTCTTTTCTTTGCACTCGTCCTCAACCTTTCCTGTCATCCAAAACCCAAACAGTCCTTCAGGGTGAAGAAGTGATTCAGTTGCATCTTTAATCTGCTACATTCGGTATTTACAATCATGGTCTCTTCTACACTGGAGAATCCACACACAAGTTGGTGGTCAACTTACAAAGCACTTGCATTCAGTCCACATACATGTATGACTTAATATATATTTCACTGTCAAAGACTCTTCCATTGTTGGAGCAGTAGATACTTGACAAGATGAGGTAGGTGGGTGTGTTTGTGAGAAGGTTTATCTGCAACTGGTGTTTGCATTGCCTTTTTTGTGGTCCTGACATATGAACTCAAGGTTTTCACTGCCAATCCAAAATTGTTTGAGCTACAGATTCTCAGGAGTCATTGGGGATATTGTACTTCTTTATAGAAGCTTTGAGAACATTCTTGAATCATTTCAATTAACTATATTCTGAATTGCCCCATATATCTTCTTCTAAACATTTTCCTATAGAATACTTTTGTTAACTTTAAGCTTGCTTCAAGACTTTTGTCATTCTTATTTGTTGATTTGCTTGTATCTTGGAATCTTGTAAAGTATTTATGGGCAAATAGAAAATTGAGAATTACAAAGTAGTGAAGGATTGCAGAAAGGTGAGATGCTCAAAGAAAAACAATGTATTGATTCTAAAACCTGTATTGGTTTAAATCCCTCGATGACTTTGTCACTTCCTGACATGTCCTCTGTTCTACAAGTCTTTGAAATCATGCTCCTTTGTTTCAAACTACATATTTGTAGTTTGTTAATGTGATCACACAAGCATTCATATTTGGATTAGATTTTATAAAACATTTTGAATATTAAAGTAGTTGGATTGAACATCTTTGAATCAAAGAGCTTAATGACAGATTTGGCTCATGTTCAAATTCAGATTGCATTTATTTCACCTGTTTCACCAAAGAGCACACTGTTATGGAGAATACTGGTCCAGCAGTTTATAGATCTGTTTTTAGGAAGGGCAAATTTAGAACAGGGGAAGAGTAACAGCAGAAAAAGTAGTTACCTTTGATTTCTGCTGCATCATGTATTCAAACTTTAAATTTATGTTGCTATTGAGAGGAAAGGATACAATATTAAGAAATTGTGAAATATGTTGTAAGCGGTTAACTTGCTTTATGAAATTAATTTCTTAATACCAGCACTCTCTTTGGATATTGCTAATTTTTTTCTATACTCTTCTATATATAGGAATGCTGGAGATAAGCCAAGAGGTGGCTTAGCTGAGGCTGTTCTTGAAACATTTAATTTCTTAGAAAACACAGATGACGACAGTGATGATGATGAAGAAGATGGTGAAATGGCAGAAGATATCACAGACAGCAAAGAAAAGCACAGAATAAACAAGAAGCATAAAGTAATTATTTAAATCTTATTGTGCTACTGTCTTTGGGGGACTTGCACAACTTTGTATAGAATGTATGTGCATTGTAAGATTATAGATCAGTACAGCACTCTACAGGCTCTTCAGCCCATGATGTTGTATCGACCTTTTAACTTACTCTAGGATCAATCTAACTTTTCTACATTTTTCTTTCATAACTGTGCACAGCTAAGAGTGTCTTAAATGTTCCTGATGTATCTGCCTGTACCATACATGGCAGTGCGTTCCAGCCACCTCCCTCACAGTATTGAAAAAAAACCTTACCTCTGACACCCCCCTTTTGCTTTTGTCCAATCACCTTAAAGTTATGTCCCCTCATATTAGCCATTTCTGCCTGGGGAAAATGTCTCTGAGTGTCCACTCTTTCCCTGTTTCATATCATCTTGTACATCTCTTATCAAGTCACCTCTCATCCTCTTTCTGAAGAGAAAAGCTCTGGTACACGCAACTATCCTCATAAGACATGCTCCCTAATCCAGGCAGCATCCTGGTAAATTTTTTCTACTCCCTCTCTAAAGTTTCCACATCATTTCTATAAGGCAACCAGAACTGAACACAATACTCCAAGTACGATCTAATCAGAGTTTTATGGAGCTGCAATGTTACCTCTTGGCTTTTGAAGTCAATCCCTTAACAATTGAAGGCCAACACTCCATGCACCTTAACAACTCTCAACTTGCACTGTAACTTTAAGGGACTTATGGGTGTGAACTCCAAATCACACTGTTTGTCCACACCGCTAAAAATCCTGGGATTAAACCCTGCATTCTACCTTCAAAGGGAACTACTTCACACTTTTCTGGATTAAACTCCATTGCCATTTCTCAGTTCAGCTCTGCATCTTATCAGACACTATTCACAACAACTTTATACACTATACCGAAACACCACTAATTTTATCTTCTGAACATGTATTAACCCACCCGGCACTTCCTCATCCAAGTTGTGTATAAAATCATGAAGAATAGAGGTCCCAGAACAGATTCCTGCAGAAACCACTGGTCACCGACCTCTAGGCAGAATATGCTCCATCTGCTACCACTAGATCTGAATCCAAACAGGCAATTTCCCCTAGATGCTATGCTTCTGACTTTCTGAAGGAGTCTTACTGAAATCCATATACCCAACATCCACTGCTCTGCCTTCATCAATGTGCTTTGTCACATCCTCAAAGAATTCAGTCAAGCTCACAAGGCACAACCTGTCCTCCTCATTTTGACTCTTCCAGATCATGCTTCTCCAAATATTTGTAAATCCATACTCTAAGAATACTTTCAAATAGTCCAATGAAGTAAGCCTCACTGGTCTATAATTCCCAGGGTTATCCCTATTACTTTTCTTGAATGGAGGGTTAACATTTACTACCCTTCAATCCTCTGGCATTACAGCTTTATCTAATGAGGACATAAAGAACATTGCCAAAGGCACAGCAGTCTCTTCTCTCACTTCCCATAGTAACCTAGGGTATATCCTGCCTGATCCTGGAGTTTTGTCTATCGTAATACTTTTCAAAAGTTCCAGCACATCCTCTATCTTAAAATCAGCATGTTCTGGCATATCAGTGTGTTTATGCTGTCCTCACAGACATCAACATCCCTCTCAATGGTGAATACTGAAGCAAACTTTTCATTATGGGCCTCCCATACCTTCTCTGACTTAAGGCAGATGATCAATTCTATGCTCCCCTAATCATCCTCCTGTTCTTCACATGTGGAACACCTTGGAATGTTCCTGTATCCTTCCAGCCAAGGTTTAATCATGTCCCCTTCCAGCTCTCCTAAGTCTATTTGTAATCTCCATTCTGGCTCTCAAAAGTCTTGTCTGATCTTTGCTGTCTAACCCTTAAGTATACTTCTCTCTTCTTAACTGATGTTTCATATCTCATGGTTCCTTCACCCTACTATCCTTTCCCTGCCTCAATAGTACAAAATGTATTCAGAACCCCATTCAAATGCTCCCTAAACAACCTCCACATATCCGTTGTGCATTTCCCTGAGTATATTCGTTCCCAGTTTTGCTCCCAGGTTCCTGCCTAATAGCATCATAATTCACCCTTCCCCAGCTAAATACTTTTCCGTGCCGCTTGCTCCAATCCGGTCCAAGGCTATGCTGAAGGCCAGGAATTTGTGGGCACTATTTCCAAAATGCTCACCCACTGAGAGATCTGTCACCTGTCCAGTCATATCTAATATTAGATCCAGTATAACCTCTCCTCTTGTCAGCCTGTCTGTATACTGTGTCAAGTGTCCTTCCTGGACTCACTGAACAAATCAACCTGATTTGAACCTTTTGCACTAAGGAGAGTTAATAATAGAGAAGCGGAAGTCACCCTTGACAAACAACCCTGTTACTTTTGCACCTTACCAAAATCTGCCTCCCAACTGTACTTCAGTGAATCTTTTGCTATTGAGGGGTCTTTAGAATACTCCCAAAAGAGTGATTATTCCCTTCCTATGTGTGACTTCCACCCACACTGACACAGTCAACAATTCCTCCAGAGCATCCTTTCTGCCATAGTGATACTATCCTTTATTACCAATGCTACGCTCCTCTCTCCTCTTTCATCTCTTTTTCTGAAACATCTAAACACCAGAACATCCAGCAGCCAGTCCAGCCTCTGTCATGGGCACAACTTTGTAGTTCCATGTTCCCACCAGTTCTAAATTCATCGACCTTGTTCCTGATATTTCTCATGGCACTTCAGAATAGTAAAGATTTTTTTGTTCTTTGGAATTGTATTTTACTTCATATTTAACATTTTGCATTGAATTACTATATGATTACACTGTGATGTTTATTTCTGTTGGTGTCAAAACAAGTAGTTAATAGAGAGATAATATAACAACAGTAATTAGTTATAGTGTTTGTTCACTTTGCTGTTTTGAAGTTCTTGTTCTCGAATAGTTCTCAGATTCTCCATCCTTACATGAAGTTTTCTGTTATATGTTTCTTTGAGATCTTCCGAGGTGTTTTGAAAATTAACTTTCTAATTAATAAAAATATCAATGCCATATGTTAAACCCTTAAAATGGTATCAGCTGGCACTTTAAATTGCAGAGCAGGCTTTTGGCTGGGACAGTAATAATTTTAAAATGATCAATATTTTGGAATTTCTAGATTGGTAATGAAGGGCTAGCCACTGATTTGCCTGATGACACTGAAGAGGCTTTGAAAGAGTTTGATTTCTTAGTATCTGCTGAAGATGGCGAAGGAGCTGGGGAAGCTCGAAGCTCTGGCGATGGAACAGAATGGGGTAAGGAAATTTGTAAAGTTGATAACTAATTGCACATGCCTGGCCATTGTGTTGTGTGCGATATTGTATTTATTAATGTTCATCTAAGTTCCAATTAGTCTTCTGACAGTGTTACCAATAGTTTTATAATTAGATCTTCGGCATTGATTTAGTGTAATGTGACATGATTGAGTTTATTTGCTGTGTCACAGAAAGATGAAAAGTTCTAGAGTTTTTCTTTACAGCTCAGCTTCATTAAGGTCAAGAAATTGTGCTTGTATTGAAACAGAGGGTTTAACATTAATATTTTTATGCAAACAATCATCAGTTTCATGAAAATTTTCCCTTCTTCATAAGATTCAGCTTCACTTCCAATTTCTTGAGTAATGATATAGCTTGTACAATGTGTGTCATCACCTGTGTATACACAGTATGGGCAAGATTATGGCTTGGGTTGATAGTGGACTGTGATGACCATCTCCGAGTAGAAAACCTGATATGACATTCATTGCTGCTACTGTCTTATGATTCCCAACATGATTTGGGAGGAGGTTTAAACATTATTAGGTGGGATCAGCTATATAACTGTTGTGACTAGAGTAAATTAGAGTCCAGGACAATTGGATCATTTTCTAAATTTACAGCATCTACAAGGCGTAACC
The DNA here is from genome assembly GCF_030144855.1 of Hypanus sabinus. Lineage (NCBI taxonomy): Eukaryota > Metazoa > Chordata > Chondrichthyes > Myliobatiformes > Dasyatidae > Hypanus > Hypanus sabinus. The sequence continues at coordinate 143,523,208 of NC_082707.1, read as the reverse complement.
ATAATACAGCATGGAAGCAGGCCCTTTGCACCAAATGGACAATGCTAACTGCAGCAGCCACTCTAGCAGGCCTCAGTTGCCAGTGTTCAGCCCATAACCGTCGAAGCATCCTGTCACCTTCCCCTCTTCTCCCCAAGTACCTTTCCAGATGTATTTTTATAATTGTACCTGCCTCAACCACTTCCCCTACTGTCACTTCAGGTACTCAGTACCTTCTATGTAAAGAAGTTACTTCTCAGGTCTCTTAAAACTCTCTCCTCTTGTATCAGTGCCCTATAGTTTTGACTCCCTCACCCTGAGGAAAGATGATGAATATTCAGCTCATTCATAATCTTCATAATATTATAAACTTCTGTTAGATCACCCCTCATTCTTCTGTGGTCCAGGGAATAAAAATCTAATGTGGCCAATCTCTCTCTATAAATCAGGCCCTGTAGTCCGTATGGCATTCTTGAAAATCTGTTCTGCACTCTTTCCACTTGACAGTATCTTTCCTGTAACAGTGTGACCAAAATTGTATACAAAACCTCACCATCAACTTGTTTAACTGTAATATAATGTCCTTGCTCCTAAAAATCTCCTGACTGGAGAAGGCCAGCATTCTAAGTGCCTTTTTCACCACCCTGTCAACTTGTGCAGCCCCTTTCGGTAAGCTGTGTGTTTGTACTTCCAGGTCCCTTTATTCCACAACATTCATCAGTACCCTGGCATTCACTGTATAAGTCTTACTCTGGGTTGAATGTCCAAAATGCATCATCTCATAAACATCAGAGTTGAAATCCATTTGCAATTCCTTAGTCCATCTCCATAACTGAACAAGGTTGCTTTGGAATTCATTGTAACCTGCTTCATTTTCAACCAGAACCCCTAATGTGGTATCATCAGCAAACTTGCTAATCATGCCATGTACATTCACATCCAAATCATTTACTTAAATAATCAATAACAGAGGTCCCAACACTGACGCACCCCATGAGTCACAAGTCTTCAGTTGGAGAATTGACTTTTAACCATCACTCTCTCGCTTCCTCTCATCAAGCCAATTCTGAATCTTAATTCACTAGCTCCCCTTGAATCCAAGCGACCTAAACCTTCCAAATCAGCTTGCCATGCAAGACATTGACAAAGGCCTCACTAAAGTTCAGGTAGACAATATCCTCTGCCCTATCTTTAATTTCAGTTGCAAAAGAAACTTTGTGAACCCTTTGCAATTACCTGATTTTCTGTATTAGTTACTCATAAAATGTAGCTTGATCTTCATCTAAGCCACAATAATAGACAAACACAATCTGCCTAAACTAATAAAGCACAAACAATTGTACTACTTCTCGTCAATATTGAATGTACCACTTAAACAATCACAGTATAAGTTCCAAAAGGTACGTGAACCTCTGGGGTAATGCCTTCTCCAAAAGCTATTTGGAGTCATGTGTTCCAATCAATGAGATGAGGTTAGAGGTGTGGGTTGTAGAGGTGTTATACTGTATTAAAAAGACAAAGTCAGGTTACTGACAGAGCCTCCTCTTCTCAAGAAAGATCTGTTTATGTGCACCATGCCTTCATTAAGACAAGAAGAATTGTAGAGATGCATAAAGCTGGAAAAGGCTACAATTTCTAAAGATCTGAGTGTTCATCAGTCCACAGTAAGAGAAACTGTCTACAAATGGAGGAAATTCAGTACTGTTGCTACTCTCCTTAGGAGTGGGCATACTGCAAAAATGCAACGTGGAATGCTGAAGGAAGTGAAAAAGAACCCAAGGATAACAGCAAAAAAATCTGCAGAAATCTCTAGAACTTGTAAAGTCTTTGTTCACGTGTCCACTATAAGAAGAGCACAGAACAAGAATGGTGTTCAAGGGAGGACACCACAGAGGAAACCAGTGATCTCCAAAACAAAACATTGCTGCATTTCTTAAGTTTGCAAAAGACCACCTGGATGTTCCACAATGCTTCTGGGACAATGTTCTGTGAGCAGATGAGACAAAAGTTGAACGTTTTTGCAGAAATGCACATTGTTTCTGTTTGGAGGAAAAAGGGCACTGCATGCCAACACAAAAACATCATCCCAACTGTGAAGCATGGTGGAAAGAGCATCATGGTTTGGGGCTGATATGCTGCCTCAGGGCCTGGACAGTCGTTGAGGGAGCAATGAATTCAAAATTGTATCAAGACATTTAATAAGAGAATGTCGGGGTAGTGGTACCTCACCTGAAGCTTAATAGAAGTTAGATGATGCAACAAAACAATGAACCGAAACACAAGAGTAAATCAACAACAGTATGGTTTAAAAAGAATAACATTTGTGTTTTCGAATGACCAAGTCAAGAGTCCAGACCTTAAACCAGTTGAGATGCCGTGGCATGTGCTGAAGAGAACTGTTCTTGTAAGGTATCCCAGAAATATTGATGAATTGAAACAGTTTTGTATGAAGGAATGGTCTAAAATTCTTCCTTGCCATTGTGCAAGTTTGATTAGCCATTACAGGAAATGTTTGGTGGAGGTTATTGCTGCTAAATGAGTTACTAAATACAAGGGTCTGCTTACTTGAACTGTGATTAAACAGTGTGTTCAATAAAGGCATGAAAAGTACAATAGTATGTGTGAATATTAGACACTAGACAATAGGTGCAGAAGTAGACCATTCGGCCCTTTGACCCTGCACCACCATTTTGAGATCATGGCTGATCATCTACTATCAATATCTGGTTCCTGCCTTGTCCCCATATCCCTTGATTCTCCTATCCATAAGATACCTATCTAGCTCTTTCTTGAAAGCATCCAGAGAATTGGCACTTCCGAGGCAGTGCATTCCAAACCCCCACAACTCTCTGGGAGAAGAAGTTTTCCCTCAACTCTGTCCTAAATGACCTACCCCTTATTCTCAAACCATGCCCTCTGATACTGGACTCGCCCAGCATCTGGAACATATTTCCTGCCTCGATTTTGTCCAATCCCTTAATAATCTTATATGTTGCAATCAGATCCCCTCTCAATCTCCTTAATTCCAGTGTGTACAAGCCCATTCTCTCTAACCTCTCTGCGTAAGACTGTCCTGACATCCCAGGAATTAACCTTGTGAATCTATGCTGCACTTCCTCTACAGCCAGGATGTCCTTCCTTAACCCTGGAGACCAAAACTGTACACAATACTCCAGGTGTGGTCTCACTAGGGCCCCGTAAAAATGCAAGAGGATTTCCTTGCTCTTGTACTCAATTCCCTTTGTAATAAAGGCCAACATTCCATTAGCCTTCTTCACTGCCTGCTGCATTTGCTCATTCACCTTCAGTGACTGATGAACAAGGACTCCTAGATCTCTTTGTATTTCTCCCTTACCTAACTCTACACCACTCAGATAATAATCTGCCTTCCTGTTCTTACTCCCAAAGTAGATAACCTCACACTTATTCACATTAAGCGTCATCTGCCAAGTAGCTGCCCACTCACCCAACCTATCCAAGTCACCCTGAATTCTCCTAACATCCTCATCACACGTCACACTGCCACTCAGCTTAGTATCATCAGCAAACTTGCTGATGTTATTCTCAATGCCTTCATCTAAATTGTTGACATAAATCGTAAACAGCTGTGGTCCCAATACCGAGCCCTGTGGCACCCCATTAGTCACCACCTACCATTCCTAGAAACACCCATTCACTGCTACCCTTTGCTTTCTATCTGCCAACCAGTTTTCTATCCATGTCAATGTCTTCCCCCCAATGCCATGAGCTTTGATTTTACCCACCAATCTCCCATGTGGGACCTTATCAAATGCCATCTGAAAATTAGTGTAGGCTAATTGTGTTTCTCTATTATTATGACTTAGATGAAGATTGAACCATATTTTATGAGTAATTAATGCAGAAAACCAGGTAATTGCAAAGAGTTCACAAACATTTTCTTGCAGCTCTTCAGTTATTTCTTTGAAAAATTCCAAAAGGTCCATCAGACATGAACTCCCACAAAACTGTGCTGATTATTCTGATCAGACCTTGAGTATCCAAGTAACACACAAAATGCTGGAGATTTAACTATCCAAGTGCTGATAGATTTTGTCTCTGAGAATTCCCTCCTGTAACTTCCTTAAACTGAAGTCAGACTCAATGTTCTGTACATTCCTGGTCTGTCCTGGCTACCCTTCTTGAACAGTAGAACAACAATAGCCAGCCTTCAGTCTTCTGAAGCTTTTCCAATGGCTGATGACTAAGCAAATATCTCTTTCAAAGGCTTCCACAGTTTCTTCCCTGACCTCCCATGAGGTCAGGAAGTGTGCATGGTAAACTTGAGGATTTGCCTAACTTAATGTGCTTCAAAACTGCGTATACAGTATTTCCTTCCTTGCGATATGCATATGATACAAGACTTCACTTATTACCTTAATTTCTGTAGTATCTATGATATTCTCCTTGGTATACACTGAAGGGAAGTAGACATTAAACATCTCAGCCATCAATGTGTGCTGCTGACAGATATGGTCTGGATGATGTTTCAAAGGATCTACCATAATATCTCCCTCGTCAACCTTTTACTGTTAATATAACTGAAGATCTTCCTTTCCACAACCTGGAACCTTTCCCACTTAGTTGGCTTCAACTATCACCTTCAAGTTGCTCCTATTTTCCAGTCCTGAACAACCGTCTCAGCCCAAGACATCAGCTGTGAGCACCTGCAGTATCTCTTGTGTTTAACTTTAATCCTCTCTGCCAAGTCCATCTAATGGCTTCTGGGCACTTGATGTGACCCACTTACAAGCTTCCACTTGCTATATGTTCCTTTGCTTTTAAATAATCACCTGCCCAACCCAGTTAAATCCCACCTTAATGTCCTCAAAATTAGCCTTCTTATAGTTCAGGTCTTTAACCTATGGAGTTGTTCTTCTTCCATAACTATTTGAAAACTCATTGAGTTGTGGTCACAGAGCCCAAAGTGCTCTCCAACTGCTATTTCAGTTACTTAGTCCACCTTATTCCGTAAGAAGAGGTCCGGTATTGCACCTTCCCAAGTAGGTTCCTCTATATATTATTTAAAGGAAATTCTTGAACCCACTGAATATATTCTGCCCCACCCAATCCTTTTATATTCTGAGTGGCCCTATCTATATCACGAAAATGGAAATCTCCTACTGGCAATAGCCTATTATTCTCACAACTATGTGCACACTTTTAACTCATCTGCTCCTCAAGCTCCTGTTGACTATTGGGTGGCAGGGGCGGGGGGTGGGGGAGGTCTGTAATAGAGCACTACAAAGCTGACCATCCCTGTCTTTCTTTTAAGATCAACCCAAATGGCATTGTTAGATGGTTCCCCAAGAAGAAGGAAGAAAGCAAATTATAAGCCATTGGTTTGCAAGATGTTGGATTCAATTGTGAAGCCTGAGGTCTCTGGGTACTTGGAGGCACTTGATAAAATAAGCCAAAATCAACTTGGTTGACTTGAGGGAAGATCTTGTCTGACAAATATATTGGAATTCTTTGAAGAAATAAGCAGGATAGACAAAGGAGAATCAGTGGATATTGTGCACTTGGATTTTCAGAAGGCCTTTGACAAGGTGCTGCACACAAAAAACTGTTTAACAAGATAAAAGAAACTAGCATGGATAGAGGATTGGCTGATTGGCAGGAGTGGAAAGAGTGGAAATAAAGGGAACTTTTCTCGTTAGTAACGAGTGATGTTCAGGAGAGATCACTGTTGGGACCACTTCTTTTTATGTTAATGCCAGTGATTTGGATGACATAATTGATGGCTTTGTGGCCAAGTTTGTGGATTATATGAAGATAAGTGGAGGGGTAGGTTGTGTTGAGGAAGCAGCGAAGCTGCAGAGGGACTGAGCCAGATTGGGAAAGTGGACAAAGAAGTGGCAGATGGAATATGTCAGGAAGTTACAGTCATGCTCTTTGTTGGAAGGAACAAAAGTATAGACTATTTTCTAAACAGGTAGAAAATTCAAAAATTTGAGGTGCAAGGGGACTTGAGAGCTCTCATGCAGGATTCCCTAAAGGTTAACTTACAGGTTGAGTTGGTGATGAGGAAAAGAGATACAGCGTTAGCATTAATTTTGAGAAGACTAGAATATAAAAGCAAGGATGTAATGCTGAGGCTTTAAGGCACTACTGAAGACTCACTTTGAATGGTGTGAGTAGTTTTGGGCCCCTTATCTAAGTAAGAATGTGTGAGTTCAGAGGAGGTTCACAAGAAAGATTCCAGGAATGAAAGGGTTATTGTATGAGAAGCATTCGATGGCTTCAGGTCTGTACTCCCTGGAAGAATGGGGAGGTGGGGAATCTCATTGAAACTTATTGAATGTTGTGAGGCCTAGATAGAGTGGATATGGAGAGGATGCTTGTTATGGTGGGGGAGTCTAGGATGAGAGGGCACACTATCGGAATAGAGGGATGTCCATCTTGAATGGATATGAGGTGGAATTTCTTTAGCAAGAGAGTGGTGAATTCAGAATTCATTGCCACAAACTTGAGTCCACATCATTGGATGTACTTAAGGTGGAGATTGATAGGTAGACTTGATTAGTCAGGGCATGAGAGGTTTGAGGTAGATGGCAGATGAATGGGGTGAGGGGGAAAATGGTTTAACAGTCACACCTTTGGTACCTTCATCTTATTTATGAAAATTATGAATTGTTGAGCCCTTACATCCCCGTGGCATACCACTCAAGAGACTCAACTCTAGGCTGCAAGAGAAAGATACAAAATACACAAAATGCTGGAGGAACTCAGCTGTTCAAGCTGCATTTATTGAAAGGAATAAAGAGTCAGCATTTCAGGCCAAAACTGCCACAGTCCAGGTGCTAAAGTTGAATCTGAATAAAACTATGGAGACCAGCTTCTTCTCATCACCACAGTTTATTGTGCACTCTCCTGCAGGAGTTTGAGACCCAGTTGTCGAAGGGAAGGCATGTCAGTACTGCCGACCATCTGACAAGTGGACTGCCTTAGTCAGGTTACAGCCGTATATTTATACATAGTAAGCCCCATACATTATTATTGCAAGATGTTACTTAAACTGGTAAGCTCACCAAGTCTGTTGACCAAGTCTTAGATAAGAGAATCTGCTAAATCAAGGTTTGATTATGGATGTACTGTCCAGTCCTTATCAGTGGTCCTCCCTTCCTCTAGACAAATAAAGATACACTATCAATTATCAATTCTCAATGTCTCTCTGCTAATTAAGAGAGAACTAACAAAAGCCAGCTTTTTTAACTAACTGCTGAAGACAGAGTTTACTTCAGTTCTAAATTTCCTGTTCAGTCCCAATTATTCTTTTAGCCAGAGGTTACTTAGGTTCAGAATGATTTTTTATGTATCTTAAATTCCTCATTCCCTCCTTTTTATCATTTCATGATAACTCTCAGGGCCCAAAGGTTACAATTGGTTCCCATGCCTGAAGCAGCTAGCCACCAGTGGCTACAAGCATCGCAATACAAGAATAACAGCAATTGCAATAAGTACAATACTTCCATAATGTAATAGTATACCACCGATATCCCCGAAGAAGCTCCCAAACGACCACCATCCTGTCCCACTGCCAAACCCATGCGACCTCTGTCCTACATTATGAATCTTTTGTATTTCCTGGGCTATATGCTCAGAAAGGGACGATATGTTACTAGATTCATCGGATATGTAGGTACAGCATCCTTTTCCTATAATGGCGCATGTTCCTCCTTTCTCTGCCAGAATGAAATCAAGAGCCATCTGGTTCTGTAGGACTGTTTGCTGGATTGCAATCATTGCAGCGGATATTTCTGTTACTTGGGCCTGTGTTTCTGTCAGGGCCACTGCAGTATCATTGGCCAGCTCCTCAAGTGCTGTTGCTAAATTGATTGTCTTTCGTTGATTCCTGGCTACTCCATAGGAGGGAAAAACAATTATTAAAAATCTTTCAGTCTCAGTTATACCTCTCAGCAGTCTGTTCCAATGGAGGTGCTCCTGCAGCTGGGCCATGACTCTCAGGTGGGGTACTGAATATGCTAGATAACAACAACTGGTCCACCCTTTGCTGGGACTTTGTGGATCCCATCTACTGGCAGTTTCCCCTGGGAGCCAGACAGAGGCCAGATTTCCAGACACCCAGTGGGTGCCAATTACTGGTTGGGGAGGGTCTGCAGTGGTATAGGTGGTGCAGCTGCTATTTCCCAGAAAAACTGCATCTTCCCCTCCCTGGAATTTACAGTAACAGGTGGCATTTACTACTCCACTGCTGGGCACCTGCAAGTATGGTCAGGATGCATGTTTCCCAGTATAGGAAGTTCAGTTTGGTGGGGGCCTGAGATGCTATCCCTCAAAACACTGACAGCCACAGTGTTCTCTGACTGGACCAGAGTTCGTCACCTCACTTCCCCAGGTGTTATTTGAGAAAGCCCAGGCTGAGAGTTCCTCTCTCTGGTTGAGCGGGATTACTGACATTGGGATCATAGTTTTACCATGCTGCGGAATTTCGGCACAAACCCAGCAGGCCCCTAGTTCTACCTGTTTGGCATAGGTGTGACAGAGAGACAGAAAGGTGTTAACATGGGGGTCCCTGGACGCTGGGGTGAGCCCTCTCAAAGACATAAGCACGAACACCACTATCAACCGATACATTTTCCTTCAGTCCAAGAGAGTCCTTCTGCTCAATTCCTTTAGTAACATGTTTACAGTCTGTTCGATGTATCCACCAAGATTGCCCATTCAGTTTCACAGCTGTGGGAGTGGTCAGTAACATCTGGCCGTCTCTACCGAGGTCCGAGTTTCCTTCAATCCCAGTTCTTGATTAGAACAGAATTCCCAGGTTCTATGGTGGGATAGTCACTCCTCTCTGTGGGATAATTCTCTTCCTTGTAAGCCCGTCGTACCTGTGAATTTAATGTTTGGTTAGTTGGCATATATATTTCCCCATCTCTTCCCCTTAGGTAGGCATATCCAATTTTGCTGGTAGAATTTCTGGGAGCATGGTACACAAGATCTTGGTCCCCAGGATGTCCTCATGGGTCGTCCATAAATGATTTCAACTTGTGACAGCCCTGTTTTCCTCTGTGGGGTAACTAACCCTCATGTGGAATAGGGCTAACGGTAGGACCTTCAACCAAGTGAGTCCAGTTTCCGCTGTTAGTTTGGCCAGTTCACTCTTCAGAGTGCCATTGGCTCTTTCCACTATGCCAACGGCCGGTGAACGGTGTACACAGTGAAATTGTTGCTTGATAGCTAGTTCGTTACTTACTCCTTCGTTTACTTTCACCACAAAGTGCGGGCCATTGTCAGAGCTCAGCTGCTGTACCTGGGAATTATTTCCTGTAATAATACTTTCATAACAGTCATAGCAGTATTATTGGTAGTTAGAATAGCTTCAATCCATCTATTAAACACATCTAAAATAACTAAGTAGTATCTATAGTAATGTACTCTAGGCAAATCAATAAAATCAACTTGTAGATATTGGTAAAAACTGTGTCAGAACACAAACCTGTCCCACTGGGGTGATTCAAGTACCTAAGCTGGGGTCTTTTCTGGCACCCCAACTGGGACCACAGTTTGTGCTCCTCCTCAGAGGCGTCCCCCTGAAAAGTACGTACCTCCCACATGTCACAAAGGTTGCTTGACAGGAAGAGGGGACTACAACTACCTAGGATTGTGCTGCACTTTTCGCTGTCTTGTCCACTAAAGCATTGCCTTCAGTGACTGGGTCAGACATGCGGGTGTGGGCTGCACATTTGATAATAGCCAAAACTTGAGGTAGCTGTAGAATGGTGAGAAAGTTGTTTACAAAGGTGGCATTACTAATGGGATGGCCAAACGAAGTCCAGAATCCCCATGTTTTCAAAGAGCCCCGTAGTAATGTACAATTTCAAATGCATAACGGGAGTCTGTGTAAATATTCGCACTTTTGTCTGTTGCTAGGGTACAGGCATGAGTCAGAGCAAAAAGCACAGCTTTTCTGGGAGGAGACAGCTGCTTCAAAAGAGGCTTGCCCAATTACTTCATTGTCTGTCATTATCATATAGCCAGAATATCGTTTCCCTGCTGGATCCACAAAAGAGCTTCCATCCTCATGAAACGTTGCCTTGGGCTTGAGGGGGTATTGCAGAATGGATGGGAGAGTCTGTCCTCCTTTTATGGTGATCCGGACGTTGGGGAGGGGCAGTTGGTGCGGCCAGCTTCATGGCCTGAAATTGCCCAGAGATGGGGTACAATGTCTTGGGTTTGGACAATATTTAAAACTCCTTCCAGTATCAGAGTTGGCCCAAGGGCAAATCTTGCCATTCTCCCTTGGTGCTGGAGGCTTGTTTCATCAGGGTGTTGGCAAGGAACCCTAGGCTCTTTGGCTTGAACCTAGGGCAAACCCTAACGGTGGTATGGGGAGCCACCAGTCCTGTCTGTCGCCAGAGGAAATCTGGAACTTCGGCCAGTAATGCACTGCCCTCCCTTCCTTTAACCTCTCCTGTCACCGTGACTGGGAACTTCTGTCCTCGAGGGATGCATAATATTTGCTTTCCTCAGTGGCGCACCCCATAGGGTCATAGCACAGGGTCACATGGGGGTCAACTACTGGCAGAGGGGATTCAGATGAAGTGAAGTCCAGATTAAGTGCCCACCACTGGGGTGTTGGTAACTGGGGAAGCAGTTGATTGTTCACTAGTCCCAGGGTGATACCCTTGTCTGTGCATAGAATCTCGACTTCCAACGGATAGAGCAAGTCTCCCCCTGCTAGATGATGTCCCAGACTGGTGGTGACTGTAAATGAAACCTCACACTGGGTCATCCTGGAATTCCACCTGCAGTGGCTGGGTACATGAATACGTACGTTTCGTGCCTTCGAACCCAAGCAGAGTGATTATAGCGCCTGATAGCTGGAATCCCTTTTCCGATACTATTTCCTGATCAAGAGTGGATGTGGTTGCCTCAGTATCAATCATAAATGCAATTGGAATTCCAGCAACTTGCAATATTACATTGGGCTCTTCCTGAGGGGTGGTACTCATGGTAGGAAGCATCCTTGCTTGTCAATTTCTAAATGGGTTGTTCTCCTCACCTGTCCCTTGCTAGGTTTTTGTTCCCATTTCGGATCCCCAGATACAGCCTGCTCTGCATCCTTCTTCTCGCTAAACATATTCACCTTTAATATTAGTCTCCTTCGGGGTTGATCGTGATTCGAAAGCTGGGTCTTAATAATATGTCAAAGCTCGTCGCATTCGATTTCGGTCATTGTCAGCCCAATCCATATTATTTGTTTTAATCATGTTGGCTAACTTAGTTGGTAAGCATTGGAGCAGTAGAGCATTAAACTGGGGGGATGGATTCCCATTATTAAAGGCTTGGTTTCCTGTGAAAGTGTCATAGTAGGCCACAAATTGCTCCCAGTAGTTGGGTCTCAGGCTTATGTTTGTATTCAAGTACTTTAGTAATGTTTACAGGTTGTTGGAGAGCCCTCTCCAAGGCTTGAATGATCTGTTCTGTCTGCTCATTCTCATTATGAATTCCCACCAATAACTCTTGATAGGTTTGGTATCTCAATTCTGCCTTCCATTTCTGCCCCTCATCAGCTGAGAGAATCATGCAGACTGAATAAATCTTGCAGGGTAGCATTAAACATTTGTGTAGTACTGTGGACATACTGAGCAAACTGTGCAGGTTTTCCTTTTCTATACGGGGCCTGATTCATGATCATTTCTTGATGCATACACAGGAATTACTGAGGGCTGTGCCTCCTCCGCTGCTTGTGGATTAAGCAACATTCGGGTGGGCACTTGTCTTTGTGGAACCATTACCTCTGGGGTATTATTGGACTCTTCCCTCCCTGTCTCAGAATAATCCCCGGTATTCCTTTTCTGGATCTCAGGATTTGGAGAGCCTCCTCTTCCCCGCTGTTACTGTTTACCCAAGCGGCTACCGTATCTGAATACTGGGAGGATTGGGGTTTGGGAGCACTGGGTGCACTTGGCCCCTGGTAAGGTGGGGGTTGGTATGGTGGGTGCCCACTCCTCATCACGGTCACTGTCCTCAAACAAGGTTGGTATGTCAAACATGGGTTTGGTATCCCTTGTTTTCCTATTAGTTCGAACTGATGTTCCTGCCCTTCTCTCCTATCTAGGCTGCTCTTGGTTTGCTTACATTTTCCTGCTCTGGTTTTTGGCGCCCATCCACCCATTCACACTCCGCTTTTAACGTCTCCCAATTTTTTGGCATTCCTTCTGCCGTATATACCTCTATCCCTTTGTCACAAGCATAATTCCTCCAACTTGCTAATAATGTACTGGTCCACTTTACATCTTCCTTATCCTTACATTCCTTTATCAGCAATTTCCACTTCTTTTCACAGTTCTTTTTCCATATCACATTTACTGCTTGTTCACATGAGGTAATATCGCAGGCTCCCCCCAGTGGCCACATTTTGATCCCCAATTTCTTATTCAGCGCTGCATTCAACATTTTGCAAATCTTTTGAGCAAGAAGATAGGATGTTGAAAAAATAGGACCTATCAAGTATGACATTGGGAAAATGTGTAACGAAATGGAGGAAACAGCAGGGGTACTTAATGAATACTTCAGTATTCACTATGGAAAAGGATCTTGGTGATTGTAGTGCAGACTTGCAGCAGACTGAATAGTTTGAGCATATAGATATTTAGAAAGAAGATGTGCTGGAGCTTTTGGAAAGCATCAAGTTGGATAAGTTGCCTGGACCGGATGAGATGTACCCCAGGCTACTGTGGGAGGCGAGGGAGCAGATTGCTGAGCCTCTGGCGATGATCTTTGCATCATCAATGGGGATGGGAAAGGTTCCAGAGGATTGGAGGGTTGCGGATGTTGTTCCTTTATTCAAGAAAGGGAGTAGAGATAGACCAGTGAGTCTTACTTCAGTGGTTGATAAGTTGATGGAGAAAATCCTGAGAGGCAGGATTTCTGATCATTTGGAAAGGTATAATAGGATTAGGAATAGTCAGCATGGCTTTGTCAGGGGCAGGTTGTGCCTTACAAGCCTGATTGAATTTTTTGAGGATGTGACTAAACACATTGATGAAGGAAGAGTAGTAGATGTAGTGTATATGGATTTCAGCAAGGCATTTGACAAGGTACCCCATGCCAAGCTTATTGAGAAAGTAAGGAAGCATGGGATTCAAGGGGACATTGCTTTGTGGATCCAGAACTGGCTTGCCCACAGAAGGCAAAGAGTGGTTGTAGACGGGTCATATTCTGCATGGAGGTTGGTGCCTCGGGGATCTGTTCTGGGACCCTCACTCTTCGTGATTTTTATAAATGACCTGGATGAGGAAGTGGAAGGATGGGTTAGTAAGTTTGCTGATGACACAAAGGTTGGAGGTGTTGTGGATAGTGTGGAGGGCTGTCAGAGGTTACAGTGGGACATTGATAAGATGCAGAACTGGGCTGAGAAGTGGCAGATGGTGTTCAACCCAGATAAGTGTGAAGTGGTTCATTTTGGTAGGTTAAATATGATGGCAGA